>NW_016804493.1:2891370-2969000 GCF_001698545.2 Rhinopithecus bieti
GGAGTGCAATGGCGTGATCTCTGCTCACTGCAAGCTCCGCCTCCCGGGTTCACGCCATTCTCCTGCCTCAGCCTCCCGAGTAGCTGGGACTACAGGTGCCCGCCACCACACCCGGCTGATTTTTTGTATTTTTAGTAGAGACGGGGTTTCATCATGTTAGCCAGGATGCTCTTGATCTCCTGACCTCATGATCCGCCCACCTCAGTCTCCCAAAGTCCTTGGATTACAGGCTTGCGCAACCGTGCCCAGCCTTATGTGGAGTTTTTTTAAATCAGCACAGTAGAGCCTCAGACCAGTGATAAGCAAAGCAGAGATTTGCTATTATCTTAAAACAAGCGAGGTTTAAGTAGATAGTTATCACTGCATTAGCTAAGCCCACAGAAGAAAACACATTAAGAGAAAATGAAAAACAAACAAAAACAAACAAATGAAATATTCTTTCTGTGAATTAGAAGAGTGTTCTTAAGCAAAAGTAAAGTAAGTGAATTAAAATAAGCTTCATTGGGGAATATTTTTTTCACCTTTAGAGTTTACATTCATTTGGATACAATGAAAAAATATCATTTATTCAGTTCTTTACAGGGATGAGAAACAAATATTTTACAATATTACATAAAATGAAAAGGACAAATAAATGTTTCTTACAGTTTTCTGAATGGATGATCTATAATGTCAAACTGATCATAAATGAAGCTTAATAAATGAATATATTAAGCTTAAAATATAAAGGTAGAGTTAATTTATTCATCTATAAAGTCTATCTTTAAAAACAGCAAATACCTTTATATATGGTAATTGTCATATCATTTGTAGATTTTGATTTAGTGTTGCAGTAGGTAATTATCCTAAGACCCTGAGAGTAATTTATCAATAAGACAGAAAGAGAATATAGGCTTACTTTAATTAAGAGGGACGCTCACACATGGAGGTCAGTTGATTCTAAGTGTTTAAAAAATATCCAATTGGCTCTCAAATCTATGACCTCTGATCATAATTAGCGTGGTGACCCTGGAATAATTTCCTACGAACACTAGTGGAACAAAACTTTCTTTTCTTTTAGAGAACTGAAGACTGCAGATTTCAGTGAAGCTGAGTCTTAACCTCCTTGCTTTTGAAGGTAACTTACTTGGACCCTGGGATGATTGTACCGTGACATAAGATGGGAAATTACAGGTGTTCCCACGACTCCCTTTCCTTGACCTGGGTCAAGACAACAGTGGCGGGTTGACCTTGAGCAGTGCTGACCAAAGCCTTTTCCATGAGGACCTACTCTTGCAAGCAAGCAGGGACCATGGCAGAAAGCTGAGCTTCCCCTTCCCTGTTCCCCAGGCCTGGCAGCTAGGGGTAGAACTCCCAGGATTGCCCTACTGATTTTCAAACTGACAGTAGTTAATTCCTCATTTTAAAATATCACAGGATAGACACTAGTACATCAATTGTTGAGAGAAGCATTATTCACAATAGATGAAGAGTAAAAACAACTCAAATATTCATTGATGATTGTGTAAACACAATAGGGTATCTACATACAACGGAACATTATTCAGCCTTGAAAAAGATGAAGCTGTGACATGTGCTACAACAGAAATGAACCTTGATCACTTACCACACTGTGCAAGGTAAAATAAGCCAGATACAAAAGGACAAGTACTATATTATTTCACTTACATGAGGTACCTAGAGTAGTCACACTCATAGCAAATAGAATGGCGGTCGCCAAGGGTTCAGAGGAGAGAGAAATGGGGAGTTATTGTTTAATAGGTAGAGTTTCTGTTTGGGAAGGTAAGTTCTGAAGATGTAGGGTGATAATGTTTACACAACAATATGAATGTACTTAATGATACTGAAATGTACATTTATAATTAAAATGGTAAATTGTATGCTAGGTTTAACACAATAAAGATAAATAAAAATCATAAGACAAGAAGGCAATCATTTCCCCCACCATAATAAATTGTACCAAAGGCTGGGTGTGATGGCTTATGCTTGTAATCCCCGCATTTTGGGAGGCTGAGGCAGAGGATCACTTGAAGCCAAAAGTTTGAGACTAGCCTGGGAAGTATAGTGAGACCCTATCTCTACAAAATATTAAAAAATTTAGCCTGGTCTGGTGGTGCATACCTGTAGGCCGAGCTACGGCAAGGCTGAGGCTGGAGGAATCGCCTGGGCACAGGAGGTCAAGGCTGCAATGAGATATGATGGTACCACTACACTACAGCCTAGGGACAGAGTGAGACCCTGTCTCTAAAATGTAAAATAAAAAATAAATTGTATAAAACCCCACAGTCCTTCACAAAAACAAAAAGTAATCACAAGGAGATACTGGGTCATCTTAGTATTGTAGAAAAATGATGGACTATTCAACTAGTGTTGTTAGAGATAAAAAGTGGCCAAATGCTTTTGAAGGATTGGGAAATGACTTTTGGGTGTGGCAATGATAAAAACAAGGAAAATTTGTACTGATGAAGTAAAATACACGGATGCTATAAATACTAAAATATGTACCATGTGTTTGAGATGCTTTCTTTCCCTTCCTCACCAACATGGGCTAGTCAAATGCCCATTAGCTACCAGAGGTCTACACAAGGTTCACCATCTTAAGAAACATTTCATGAGGTCAGGAGTTTAAGATCAGCCTAGGCAACACAGTGAAACCCCGTCTCTACAAAACCTACAAAAAATTAGCCAGATATGATGGCATGTGCCTGCAGTTCCAGCCACTCAGGAGACTAAGGTGGGAGGATTGCTTGAGCTGAGATCATGCCACTGTACTCCACCCTGGGTGAGATAGCAACACCCTGTCTCAAAAAAAAAAAAAAAAAAAAAAAAATCTGGTGGCACAAATACACAAATAGAAACAAATACGCAAAAAGGAACATCTGGTGGAACAAATACACAAAGAAACAAGTATTTCCCTGGTTCCACTTACAATCTTGGAAATAACAGGAAACCAACAAAAGTGTTTGTAAAATAAATAAAATACTCTGAAATCGAATTTTACAGTTTCGTCCCAAACACTCCATATTTTTCCCTTACATTTTTACAGAATCAGATGTGTATAGTGGAAAGAGTATTGCCTTTGGAACTACACTGTTGACTTTTAGTGTTGTACCCTTGAACCTCTCAGCCTCAGTTTACTCACTGCTAGATTGGGGAAAATGGTGCTGACCTTTCAGAGTTTCTTTATAGAGTAAATGAGTTAAGGAAAATGCCAAACATAAGAGACTAACACACAGCAAATATTCAGTAATTTCTGGCTTGTTTCCTTCCTCTCCTTTCCCCTCTTCACAGTTAAGCAAGATTTCAGAAGTGCAGGCATGAGGTTGGAAGGCATAGTGTAGAGGAGTGGGTAGGAACGTGAGTCATGATGAATGCCAGCTGTCATGAACGGAATCCCAGTGCAGCAATCTGCCAGCTGTGTAACCTCAGGCAGGTTTACCTAATCTCTCACATTTCACAGAAATATAATTTAGCGTAGGAAATTATAAATTCACTTTACATTTTAAGTGAAAGCAGTATGAAATAGAATTCATCAGATTTTATATGTTTGTAAGGCACACTTCTATAATAGTACTGCAAAAAAAAGGTACATCTACATGTGAACTTGCATGTTTGAAGAATACCAACTATGACACAGGGAGGGGAACATCACATACTGGGGCCTGTCTGGGGTGGGGGACTAGGGGAGGGATAGCATTAGGAGAAATACCTAAGGTAGACGACAGGTTGATGGGTGCAGCAAACCCCCACAGCACACATATACCTATGTAACAAACCTGCACATTCTGCACATATATCCCAGAACTTAAAGTATAATTTTAAAAATTCAACCAACCATGTTAGAGGAAAGATAAAGTTATTCTATTCTTTTTAGAGAAACTGGAAACAAAAGTGTTGTCATATGAGAAAGCAAGCAAAGAATATATAAGCTAAAAAAGGTAGGAAAATATTTTTTGGAGATGTGTTAATAAAATAAAATGTGTGTCCAGATTTTGTAATAACTGTGGTATTTTCAGCTTTTTATAGATTTCGGTGATTTCTTTTTTCTTCCAAATAAACACACACATTTGTATATAATTCAGTCTTTTCATTTTATATTCTTTCTCTTAAATTGAGCACCACAGTTGGTTTCTGGAATTGCCTCTTACCATGTCTTGTTCAAGTGAGTTAAGAAGGAAGTAGAGGCTGGGGCAGAAGGTTCAGGGGGTGGGAGGCAGGAAGTCCACCTACAAAATCATGTCCTCTTTGTGTAATTGTCCTAAAAACTGTGGTGAAAATAACTATAAGAAAACAATACCCATAACTGCTTTTTGAAGATCTATTATTATTTTCATATTTTGAGACTTTTGAGATATGAAATGGTTGAACTAATTTACATTCCCACCAACAGTGTAAAAGCATTCCTGTTTCTCCACAGCCTCACCAGCATCTACTGTTTCCTGACTTTTTAATCATCGACATTCTTGCTGGCATGAGATAGTATTCATTGTAGTTTTGATGTGCATTTCTCTGATGATCAGTCATGTTGAGCTTGTGTTCTTATGTTTGTTGGCCACGTAAATGTCTTCTTTTGAGAAGTGTGTTCATAGCCTTTGCAAACACGCTTTGATGTTTCTTTTTTTTTTCTTGTAAATTTGTTCAAGTTCCTTGTAAATTCTGGATATTAAACCTTTGTCAGATGGATAGATTGCAAAATTTTTTTCTTATTCTGTAGGTTGCCTGTTCACTCTGATGATAGTTTCTTTTGCTGTGCAGAAGCTCTTTAGTTTAATTAGATTCCATTTGTCAATTTTGATGTTTGCTACAATTGCTTTTGGCATTTTTGTCATGAAGTCTTTGCCCATGCCTATGTCCTGAATGGTACTGCCTAGGTTTTCTTCTAGGGTTTTTATGGTTTTGGGTTTTATGTTTAAGTCTTTAATCCATCTTGAGTTAATTTTTGTATAAGGTAGAACATTTTCTTCTAGGGATTTTTTTGGTTGTTTATATGGCATGGTTTTTTTTTTTTTTTTTGGTTATTTCTATGGCATATACATTTTATGAAAATAAGCTAGACTATTGAGAGTTTTCATTATGTCTTTTACCTCATATTATATTATGTTCAAAAGTCTTCAAAATGTGATGTTTCAAAGATGTATTCTTTGAAAATGAATCATTTCAAGTTTAAAACTATATCATATTAGACATTTTGATTATTTATATTTCTGCCATATTAAATAAATAATAGGACTTACTGGCTCAAGGGATATAAGGAAATTTTGTTCAATCATTAGTTGACAATCTGCGTAGAGGCTTCCATAGTCACATGTGATAAGGAATACAGGCTGTACAGAATTAGGAAGGTAAACAAGAATCAAGAACATCAACATCAACAAACTCTGGGGAAGAGGGACATCTGATTTGACAGTTGACGCATTATGTTATACACAATGTCCGGTCCTCAACAAAAAATTTATCAGATACATGAAAAAACAGAATAGTACATCTGACCCATAGACAAGGAAGAAAGCAGTCAATGTTCCCAAGGAAGCCTAAATGTTGACTATATGAGACAAAGATTTAAAATCAATTATTATGAACATGTTCAGAGAACCAAGGCAAATCATCTCAGAAATCCACGCTGAGACACATCATAGTCAAATTCCGAAAAGCCAAAGCAAAGGAATCATGAAAGCAAAAGAAACTTAAGATACTTAAGGTATTTTCTCCTTCTTCCAGACAGGAAAAAAAAAAAAAAAAACATATATAATATATAACATATTATATTTATACTGGGAATGCTCAATAATTTCAGTATTTACTGCAAAATAATGAAATATCAATATCAAGGACTGTATGAACAAAAAGCCTTTCCTAAAATTGCCCAGAAATAAATCAATAGGGCAGTTTATCAGGGTTTTTAGGATCCAATAGACTGCAAGCACAGGAATCCAAACTGTAGCAGCTTAAAACACAAAAGAAGATTAAGAAGTCAAAGTTAACAGGGTTATTTAGCTCATGGGTGGCATCAAGGCCCCAGGTGCTCTCCATTCTGCTTCAACGAGGGCCCTTCCCACTTCAATGTTGGGTTGTTTTATGGTCACAGATAACTACAAGACTATGCATACAGCTGCATTCTTAACAGGAAGGAAGAGTCAGAGTAGGTGGGATCTTTGTTCCCAACTGAGTTCCTCCTTCTGTCTGCTGCCCAGAGCAAGGTCACATGACTACCTGTAGCTGCAAAGGGGTCTGGGAGTGTGTGTTTCTAGCAAAGGGAATAGAAGAGACATGGCATGAGTAGCTTAGACCAGTCATGATTCATCCTTTATAGCTTGGCACATTGTCATCCTGGACAAAACTTAAGTTCTGTTAGAAAAAAGGGAGCGGGCCGAGCATGGTGGCTCACGCCTATAATCCCAGCACTTTGGGAGGCCGAGGCGGGTGGATCACAAGGTCAAGAGATTCAGATCTTCCTGGACAACATGGTAAAACCTTGTCTCTACTAAAAACACAAAAATTAGCTGGGTGTGGTGGCAGGCGCCTGAGTCCCAACTACTCGGGAGGTTGAGGCAGGAGAATTGCTTAAACCCGGGAGATGGAAGTTGCAGTAAGCCGAGATCGCACCACTGCACTCCAGCCTGGCAACAGGGCAAGACTCCATCACAAAAGAAAAAAAAAAAAGAAAAAAGGCAGCAAGGATGATGGCTGACTAGGTAACTAACAGAGCCCATGACAGATGGGAAATCACCTTTTTGGACTTTCTTTGGACATGAAAAGCAATGGCAAAAGCCACAATTACTTTTGCGCCAACCTAATAGTTGAGAGCAAGAATTATCCATTGTATATCTCCCAACTTCGTATTTCTTCAGTGCTCAGTAGAATGCTTGTCGAATGGGACCTGCTTTTTAGCTGTAAGTTGGATATATAATGAGTAAATAAAATGCTTGGTCTTTGATAACTTGTACTTTGGGCTGAAAATTACTCAATCCATTGATAAAAAATCTGGAGCAAAGTGTCTGTACACTGAAATTTTGTGCCCAGAGAAAATTTTTAGTTATAACTGAAGAGAATCTAAAGTACCATATTAACTAATTTTCTAGCTTTTCATAAACAGGAAAGCTCTGAAAATGTCAAAGATTTAGTATCCCTTAGCAGTGCTTGAGCCTCAGAGGCAGACGCAAATGGGCTCTTTGCCATCTTCCCACTTAACCAGGAGGCACTGAGCAAGAGTATGTTTCAAACCTCAAACCTCTATCCTGGAAATGCCGCTGTAGCAAGACAAAATCTTAAAGAGTAAAAAGGCTAATCAATGAATTGTTTGCAACATTCTTACTGGTGCTGTGTTCAAAAGCAGAGCTTTACCATAATGGTTTCCTCATGAAGGCTGGGAGTGTGTGTTCAGATGTCTCATTCTCTTTGTGTGTGAGTTTGAAGCTTGGGACATTACAGTTGATTTTGTATGACACGTCTGAATAATGTGCACTTAATTTTTTCTGTTATATAAAATTTGGGATCTTAACAGACAAGAATTTGAAATTAAATTCTTCAGGAACTGCAGGGGAATACATTTTCTATAGCAATGTGCAATTTAGATAATAAATGTCAGTGTAAAACCCTCATAATCCTATAATCAAGACACTGGCTGCTAACATTTTGGTGAATTTCCTTACTAGTTCTAATTTAATGTCATTTAAAAGTATAAAATTAATGTACATTCACTGTAAGAAATAAGAGTGCTACCGAAGGTACAAATCAATTTGCCTCTTCAAACTCCATGGACTACTCTCCAAAGTTAACTTCTGTTAATGGATCATAGCTTATCCTTCCAGGCATTTTAGCATGCTTATTTTTAAAGCTCAGAAAGCATTCACCACCCTTCATCTTATTCCATGAGAAACAGAAGAGTTAGATTTTGCTTAATGTAAAACTCTTCTGAGGGTCCTGGCAGATAATGCATTCAACTTGGATAAGAAAATCTTTTATTTCCAGCTCAGCTTAAGACCCACTTCTGAAAGTCGCTTAAGTTCTTTGTGCTATTTATCCATTTACAAAGTGTATAATGCATAATTCAATTATTTCATACATATGTATAGCATAACTACAATGTGCTTGGCATAGTACTGGGTATTTAGAGGGCTGTGAAAACTTTGGTGCTGAGCCAGATTTGTGTATGCCATGCAAAAGGAACAGCAAAAATTTTGTGACTGGTTGTTTTAGTTATCTATGTTTACGTAACAGATGCCCTTAATACTTAATGACGTCAAACAACAATAATAGGTCACAGACATGTGATTTGGACAGGGCTCGGCAAAAAAGGCTTGTCCTCGTTCTGTACAACATCAGTTAAAGCAAGTTGACTTGGGCTGGAGGATGCACTTACAGAATCCTTATACTCACATAACTGGCAATGTGATCCTCCCTGTTGGCTGAGAGCTCATGGGGATGAGGGCCTGGACCTTGTTTCTTTTTTGCATGGACTTCCCACAAATGTTTCTGTAGCATTGTGGCTGGTTTGCAAGAATGAGCCCAAGAGATAGGATAGCTGTCAGTTTCTTAATTCTTTGGACTGGAAACTGGGCAGCGGCATTCCCGCTATGTTCTATTGGTCAAGTCAGCACAGAACCAGGTTCAAGTTCCAGGGACTGAGACCTGCTTCTCAATGGGAAGCATGTTAAAGGAACTTGAAGCTGTACTTTATAAGTGAATATGTGTGTGTGTGTTTATTTAATGGAGCATTGTCACCCTTCCTCTGATAAGAATTTGTCTCTTTATGGGGAATTTGTTCATCTTTACCATCCATTCCATAGAATGCTGGTGGTTTCAATGTTTTCTGTCCATTGACCACAAGGTGGGTATATGATCTCAGTCTGGCCAATGGTAATACCTATACACATGGCCACAGTGATTGATGCTTGGTCCTAGGTAGACACATGCTCCATTAGGCCAATTATATTTCTTCACTGGTACTACTACAAACAGAACGAAAGATAGAACATTCCTCCCTGATTCTTCTGGTATTGCTTTGTGGTGATGGTAAAAGCCACGCCCCTGCCACATGAAAGAAGGTTATCTGAAATAGGTGTGGATCTTATATGCCATGTAAATACTTGTACATATTAGACAACTTCCCTGGGTGTCAATTTCTTCTTTAGTAATAGTGTCTACTTTGCAGTGTTGTCATAAGGACTAAATGGGACGTGGTAGACACTCACCAAATGTATAATTATCATGCCATTCTTAATATAGATACAAATTGGTGAAAATATTGAAGTTCCTTAAAACAGAAGTTTCCACATGTTTGAAGTCAGATAGCCCTTACCTTTTGGAGGGCATGACAACTTGATCAAAGGAACAGATGTGAATGATGTAAGTTAGCAAAAGTGAACATACATGTAAAAGGTGCACTGAATATCATCCAGGGGTACATGTTATGGGGTTTCAAATTACAATCGTTATTACAACAATTAGACATTAGAAATATAATATTTCATTCTCCATTTATTTTTCTTATCTACAATATGATGAAGAAAGTAAGCTTTACATGCATGCTACAACAACTGTAGTATTTATTTTCTGTAGGCAGCATCCCTTCAAATACATCTAGGAGACATGCCCTATTAATGAGCATGGAGGAGGAAGTATAATATTAATAGACAAAGACTGGCTTCATAAATGGTGTCCTCACAAAAGTTCCAAATATAAACATGTCACAAAAATGGGAATGTACCTGCAATTGCAGATACACGTACAATTAAATTACGACTAACTTGTTTTTCTGATTTCTGCGTTTTATAAATAAAACCTTAAGGTTTTACCAGTGATAGACTACATAACGCATCTGTGATAAACTCTTTTCAGTTTTGAAACCACATCACTTAATTGTATATTCATATCTTCCTCAAAACTGAGTGCACTTTCTTTAAAATAGAAAGTACGTGTCATGACATAGTAAGCTTTGGTGGAATGCAGAAGATACAAGAAGGGCTGAGGCTAACGGCCCATTGGTGAAAATGTCTGTCTCGGAAGAGTTGTGCAATATTTTTTCCTGCCAGGGAGATCTGTCACCCAATTCAATTTATCTAGTTAAGGAAGCAGGTGTAACAATTCAGGTATTATGCCCAAATTAGGTTTTAAAAAGCCTTAATTGGCGTTTGCATTACTTGAGTGGGCTGCCCAATGTTATTCTTCTACGCCTCTGATTTTCCTCCCAAACCACAGGATTGTCATATTGGGTCCTTAGATTTGAGCCAAGATGAAAAATACACACCCAAACACACCCAAAATGAAGAACTAATATGACATTTGTAGAAAAGCTTATTGTCAATAAAGTTTTCTCCACATTAACTTAAGCTATGAAGGATGGTGTTGATGAAGTCAACTTTCTTGACATCTGTCCAAGGGTATGTAAGATAGTATAAGAGACAGAATATCTGATTACCAAAGGCGTTTCCATTTTCAGACTCTTTTCAGTGTTTATTTTCAGACAAAAAAATACGTTGTTGCTCATTTTGCTACATTAAACATTGTATTATGAGAATTCCATTTTCATATTTGCTACTGTTACCGGCATATACATTTGTTTTTGCCTTAGGTTCAGTAATATCAATGTCACTTTTTTTTTTTTTTTTTTTTGAGACAGGGTCTCGCTCTGTCACCTGGGCTGGAGTGCAGTGGCGCGATCTCAGCTCACTGCAAGCTCCACCTCCCGAGTTTATGCCATTCTCCTGCCTCAGCCTCCCGAGTAGCTGGGACTACAGGCGCCCGCCACCACGTCCAGCTAGTTTTTTTGTATTTTTTTTTAGTAGAGACAGGGTTTCACCGTGTTAGCCAGGATGGTCTTGATCTCCTGACCTCGTGATCTGCCCGTCTCGGCCTCCCAAAGTGCTGGGATTACAGGCTTGAGCCACCGCGCCCGGCCTCAATGTCACTTTTAAAAAAGGCACCAATATGGCAGTGTCTGCTGATGTAAAACCAATAAAATCTACTGACTTTATGTAAGCATAAGGAAATAACTTGATTAGAATACCTGATGCTATATTCAAGGCTAACCAAGTAATCTGCATGTCTTCTGTTGATTCATGCTGCATAAGCCACCCATTACACCAGATTAAAACAGTCTTTGACATCCTTTAAAGCAGGGATGAATACACTACCCTTCCATTATTTCATTAGAAACTCTTTTTAAAGTAGCTTTAACTTACTGAATATAACATTATAAAATTAAATATATAAAACTGGAAGATTTCTAACAGTATCAGGTTCTGTGTACTTTCCTCCCCCCTTTATTATTTTTACATATTATGGGGACAGAAAAGCTGTATAATCTGCATGCTGGAGAAGCTGGAGTCAGCTTGGCATAAACAAATACGCACAGATCATCTTCCTAGTTACCTTTCAGCTTTCTCCCAATGCTAAAGTTGAACCAGCAGTGTTCCCAAACAAATATATCTTAACCACAATTTAAAGACAGTTTTAAAGGAAACAATCTTTCTCGCAGGTATAAATCATTCTAGCTTAATCGCTACCTTCCACAGAGTGGATTTGCAGAACAGTTTCTGTTGCTCACAGCAGCGCTGGAGGAGAGAGAAGGTACAAGCAAAGGATTATTAAACACCTGCTGCAGTGGAATTCCACATCATTCCCACACCTGCCAAAGCAGCTGGCTCCCTGCTTGGGGACGAAAACACAAAGAGCCCACTTTAATGAGTTACCTCTTTGAGTCAGAAGAAAACTGTATATTGGAAAAAAAAATCTCACAAAGGTCTTACGCAAAACTGTAATTAATCTATAGATGGGATATAGCTTGGTAGACATTAGCAATGATTACAGCGGCTTAATGATGACTTTCATGTTTTCTTGTATTTCCACAAGCTTTTTATATTTTTGACAACAAATATCAATCTATTTTGTAATCACAAAAGCTATTTAAAATGTATGCTTTATCCAAGCATGTCATATTTACTTTTATTTTGTTTTGTTTTTTTTAAAGTCAGGAAGAAACTTTATTCTTGAAGACAGCAGTTTCAAGTGTCATGGCATTCATTTAATTTGCAAATACTTAATATTCAGGCATCATGAAAATACTTAAGTTAATATAGAGCATTTTGTTTGTTTGTTGTTTTTCAGACAGAGTCTCACTCTGTTATCCAGGCTGGAGTGCAGTGGCTCACTGTACAACCTCCAACTCGTGTGTTCAAGCGATTCTCCTGCTTCAGCCTCCTGAGCAACTGGGATTACAGGCATGCACCATCACACCTGGCTAATTTTTGTATTTTTAGTAGAGACAAGGGTTTGCCATGTTGGTCAGGCTTGTCTCGAACTCCTGACCTCTAGTGATCCGCCCCCCTGGGCCTCCCAAAATGCTGGGATTAGAGGCATGAGCCACCGCACCTGGCTGGTATATAGAGCTTAATCAAACACTGGTCTTTTTCTGGGAAAGTTTGCCATGGAGTACACAGTTCACATATGCAAATAGCTTGCCAAATCAAGTGGGACATGGGGAATACCATATGAAGGGAGCAGGTAAGTTTCTAAATGTTCCCAAACAGAAGGAGTACTGAATACAGCATCTCATATTTAAAAGGATTGTAGAATAGAAATTCATATTTCAGTATTTGGTGATAATTTATTTCCTGGAGTCTTTGTTTTTAAGATAAAATTCCATTAAAGCATCTCCAAAGCATTTTATCTCATGAGAACTATTCTTACCCCAAATTAGGGAGGAGAGGAGACAGATTCTACGTAAGCATCTCTCTTGCAGTCCTAGATTATTCCCAGTTATGCTGTTTGTTTGTTTGTTTGTTTGTTTGAGATGGAGTCTCACTCTGTTGCCCAGGCTGGAGTACAGTGTGCAATCTTGGCTCACTGCAACCTCCACCCCTGGGTTCAAGCGATTCTCCTGCCTCAGCCTCCTGAGTAGCTGGGATTACAGGCCCCCGCCACCATGCCTGGGCAATCTTTTGTATTTTTAGTAAAGACAGGGTTTCACCATATTGGCCAGGCTGGTCTCAAACTCCTGACCTTGGGTGATCCACCCGCGTAGGCCTCCCAAAGTGCTGGGATTACAGACGTGAGCCACTGTGCCTGGCCGCAGTGCTGTTTCTGATTGGTTCCAAGGTAAGACAATTTTCAGATCTCTATGGGGAAATAGGTGGGTCACCTGAAGTCACAGGCCTGATGGAAGAAATGTAAACCTAGCAGGAGGAATGTTCGCTAAAAGCAGATAATCACTCAACTGGTAAAAACTGACTCAACTGGGTCTAAGAGCCATTCATTATTTTGATCTATTCCTCAGCTGCTTAATTTACTTTTGGGGTCAGTTCTGGCTCTGTGGGTCTTGGAACTGAAAAAATAGACTTCCTGATAGGTGAATCCTTTTGAAAGATTAGGTGGAGAGCCCGTTGTTATGTTCACAGAAAAACGATTCAGGTTTTCGAAAAGACACATGAGAAGCTGGCAAGAGTCATTGTCCCTAGAGAGGGTACTTGGGGTTCTGGATGTGGGGGTGACCTACTTTTCCTGTATGCCTTTAATACTGTTTGTAATTATCATTATGTCCTTGTGCTGCTTTTTCCATTAAGCAGCAACTAATTATGCAAAGTTCAAACTTGTGTTTTCTGACTTTTCCCGACATGATTTTAAAAATATTCTACGGGAGATAGGTAATTTTTTTTTCTAGGAAAGAAATATATAAGCTGGTTCCTAAAATGAATATTTATAAAATATTCTTGGGTATTCTAGGTTTGCATTTTTATTTTGCCTCATCCAGAGGGTCTTGTGTAGATCACGATCCTAAGGAACAACGTTTTTATTTTGTGAAATGTCATGAGATACAACTTATATCTCTTTTGTTCTTTTAGAAGTGGATGGAAATGCACCCTGCCTTTTCTCAGCAATGGTTTGCTGTCACCATGTGTAGCCTCATTACCTCTCTTACTTTCTAGATATGGCCTGGAAGTCACACAGGTAACTCACACCCAGCTTATTTTTTTCCCCCTGCTTATTCATCGAAGCAGAAGGCTGGGAGTCACTCCTAATTTTCTGTACATTTTAATTACTCTGCATCTCCCTACTTTTCACAGACATGCAATCAACCACTAAGTCCTGAAGCAGCTACCTCTTTAAAATCATCTCACCTCATGGCTCTGCCTACTGTTGACTACTCTGGGTTATTTTCTCATCTCTTTCTAGCATCAGCAAAATCCTTTCATAAGTGCTCTTGCTTCTAGTCTTGTCTCCATCTCGTCCATCTTTCAATTGGCTGCCAGGTGTTTTATGTAAAATGTGCCGAGACCAGCTCGGTCCGGGAGACCCTAACCCAGCGGTGCTGGAGGAATTAAAGACACACATGCAGAAATATAGAGGTGTGGAGTGAGAAATCAGGGGTCTCACAGCCTTCAGAGCTGAGAGCCTTGAACAGAGATTTACCCACATATATATTGACAGCAAGCCAGTGATAAGCATTGTTTTTATAGATTAAAGATTAATTAAAAGTATTCCTTATGGGAAACAAAGAGATGGGCCAAAATAAAGGGATGGGTTTGGCTAGTTAGCTGCAGCAGGAGCAAGTCCTTAAGGCACAGATCGCTCTTGCTATCATTTGTGGTTTAAGAATGCTTTTAAGCGGTTTTCCGCCCTAGGTGGGCCAGGTGTTCCTTGCCGTCGTTCTGGTAAACCCACAACCTTCCAGCGTCGGTGTCATGGCCATCATGAACATGTAACAGTGCTGCAGAGATTTTTTTTATGGCCAGTTTTGGGGCCAGTTTATGGCCAGATTTTGGGGGACCTGTTGCCAACAAAAACGCATAGGCCATCTTGTTGTTTTCTATTTAAAAATCCTTTAATGGCATGCCAGTTTTTTTTAGGATATTGTGGTTTGTGACCTACTCTGGGTAAAAAGCTCCACTCTCATTTCTCAGAACTCTTTTATACTATAGCCATTCCTGATCTCTTAAAAATGTGCTCAGTGGGGCATGCTCTCTTTCTTCCATGCCTTTACACATCCTGTTTCCTTGGCCAAAAAAGCCTCATCTCCCTTGCTGCCTTTCAGTTCTTCTTCATTCACCACATGGTTCTAGTCTCATCTTTCCCAGTCCTACTCATCTATTCCTTTCATGTGCTCCCATTGGTCCTCTCTACATATATCTACTGTTACTCTTTCTCTGGAATTATAAATATTGCTTTACTTATTGCTTTCTATACCAGATTGTAAATTCCAATTTATAATTTGTGGAGGGAGGGCAAGAGTTTTTAGAGAGAACAAGAAGGAGGATACATATTTCAAAGTCTCACTTCTTTATCCCTTTAGTATTAAGGGTTCAACTCCATTTTTGATGTTTAATACTAATATCTTCTAATTCTCATCACTCCTCCTTTCCCTTTAGCCCCACATCTGGAACAATAAAAGAGCCCAGTTAGTCCCTCCTTTGGCACCAGCAGGAGGTTCACACAATGCAAGTCCTGACCCACATGTAGGAACCCTTGTCCCAGCCCCATCCTGTAACAACATAAAACCCTAAGCTAGTCTTCTTCCTCTGCTCATTCAAGGAATTCTTTTCTTAGACTTGCTTGGGAGACCACTCAGCTTTCTACAATGAGCTTTACTATGTGAACAATAAACCTCTCAAATCACAAGTCTTCAGATCCAATTAATATTATATTGTACACACATGATACTCATATAGTATTTATTGCATATATAGACGTAAAGAAGACATCCCCAAGCAGACCCACAGGTAGGCTGCTCCATTCAGACAGACAAGCTTGGTTTAACTTTTTTTTTTGAGATGGAGTCTTGCTCTGTTGCCCAGGCTGGAGTACAGTGGCATGATCTTGGCTCACTGCAAGCTCCACCTCCTGGGTTCATGCCATTCTCCTACCTCAGCCTTCTGAGTAGGTGGGACTACAGGCACCTGCCACCACACCCGGCTAATTTTTCGTATTTTTAGTAGAGACGGGGTTTCACCATGTTAGCCAGGATAGTCTTGATCTCCTGACATTGTGATCCGCCCACCTGGGCCTCCCAAAGTGCTGGGATTACAGGCGGTTTAACTTTTTATCTGGATCATGAGAGGAGGTGAGTGAGGGAATATAAACATTCAAACACCACCAAAGAAACTTATAGATATGAACTATTGTTCATTGCATTATATGTACTTGTTTTTCAAATAATTATTTTGTGAATGTCTATAATGGGTGTTTCTACATCTTACAGAATAGAAATACATTTTAGGGTATTCCTTTTGCTACAGATGTCATTTAACCAGTAGGATATTTTCCATTAAAGTAATTTTAACAAGAACAAAGCACTGCCCAAGAGCTTGTTTCCTGGCACCTGCCAACTTCCATAAATAAGCGGGCAAGGCTTTAATTCTAGTAAGCTCACTTCCATAACCAAGCAGCATCAATTCACATCAACCTATTAAAGTTCTGTGCCCTGTGAAAGGAACAGGCTTGAAGGGCTGATGAAGGATCTAAGATCCCTTGTTTGAACAGTGGTATCATTCAAATCTAGGTTTTCCTCTTTGGGGATTTTCAAGGTCATGGTGGCCCAGACTTTAAAGAACTCAGAATAGCGATGAATTCTGCATTTCAGGCCACATAAAAATTGGTGTTAGTAACTAACAGAACATGAAGACTGTCACTAAGTAACTAATCCCAGTTCAAGCACTTTGAAAATAGCTATAATGAAAATCACACCGGGAGAAGGACATCAGACGTCCGTTAACAAAACAAAGCATAATGAAACCCTTTACTTTACTCTATTACAAGTACCCAAATCACAGGGTACTGAAGAGACTTTAGAGAACACCATTTCTTTCTTTCTTCCTTTTCAAAACGTTATTGATGTAACAACACAAAGGAAATGTCAAAATAGAAAATGTGTCCCATAATCCAACTCTTTTCAATATGCATCATTACTGTTCAAGCCTTGTGCTAAAGATTATATATTTTTAAGTAGGTAGGCATACATCTTTCATATTCTATTTTAATAAATTATTTTTTTTTCATTTTGGAAGCACGGTTTTCAAATGGTAATTTAAAAATAACTGCATGACAATAAAACTAATTAACAAATTACCCTTTCCAAAACTAAATCCCTTTGGTCAGGCAATTAAAAGCTTTCCAATGTTTTCTGTTATAATTACATGTAACAATAGTTTTTAAGGGTGTTGAGTCCATCTATATGTTAAATCTTTTATAGAATCAGAGCGAGCATCTCTTCATTGGGTCTGTATATCTGTATCTTTATAAACAGGAATAGGAAACTGACAACAGATTTTATAAACAGTGGTACTAATACAGTTGAAATTCTTCTGGACAAAATGATGAAGCTGGATTTAGTTGTAAGTATGATGTTTCTGATTTTCAGCAAGCATAGCAGATCTGTTACACGCTCTTTAGTGCTAGAGCATAGTAGTACTAAACAGTACAAAAACTATGTCATTACTGTCTAACACAGAAGGGCTCACTTTCAAGATAAAGACATACTTAGAAAATAAATATCATTAACATCTTCTGTTCACAAATATTTTTCTTGAGCAGAAAACACACATCATTATAGCTATACTTGACCCAAAGATTATCATAAAAAAGAACACAATAGAGCAATAAGACAAAGACAAGTTTGGTTTCTTTCCTTGGGAAGTGACATTTTCATGCAGGTGATGGACAAGAAAAGAGGCAATTAAAATGTAAGGAGCGGCTAGGCCAATCGTAATGAGACCTGCTTTTATTTGTGGTCAAGAATAATCTCTGGGTTGGGCACAGTGGCTCATGCCTGGAATCCCAGCACTTTGGGAGGCCAAGGCGGGTAGATTACTTGATGTCAGGAGTTCGAGACCAGCCTGGCCAACATGGAGAAACCCTGTCTCTACTAACAATACAAAAATTTAGCCAGGGGTGGTGGTGCATGCCTGTAGTCCCAGCTACTCGGGAGGCTGAGGCAGGAGAATTGCTTGAACCCAGGAAGTGGAGGTTGCAGTGAACAGAGAGATTGTGCCACTGCACTCAAGCCTGGGTGACAGAGTGACACCCCATCTCAAAAAAAAAAAAGAAAAAGTAGTCTCTGAAGCTGTGAATGTAGGAGGGAAGCTGTTAGTAAAAAATGGAAAGACTTTGAAATGAGCAAAAATGATAAATGGATATTCTTTCTAGCGTACACTTCCAACTTAACTGGGTCTTTCATTGGCTTTGAGCTATTTACAACTCTCTAAGTTGCAGAAAGCTGATGGTAATGCAAATGATTATTATCCATATAAACTTGAATACATTTTGTCTGGTACTGAATAATTGATTGTTCCTTTGTGACTATTCACCAGTTTTGCCTGTTTATAAATTCATTTTAGTTTTCCAGATTGCCTATTTACATATATCTTCTCAGAATTCTTTGAACAAATTTTAACTTCTTTCTGATTCCCTTGTTAATTAATAAGTTAAATAAAACCTTTTGCAAGCATGCATTTTCTATCTGTATGACAGTCATGAGTTCAACATGTTTTTGGAAGAAATATGTCTTAGCACTAGGGTACAATAGCTGCTTAGTAATTCTCTTATACAACCTTTAGTAAAGGCCACGTTTGGCATTTCACAGGTTTCCTAACAAGACTGACTTTCAGTGACATAATTTTGCAATTATCTAGCCTAATTCGTGTCTACAAAGATTTACTGAGCCCTTGTTCCATGCACGTGTATCAGAGATCGGTAAGATCCACTTGGGTCCCATATAGTTCACATGGGTGCAATTACAGCTCCAAGCCTGATGATGCTGTGTGTTATGTGTAATAATAGAATCCCATGCAAAATGTCTGGGGAGAATGAAGAAGCAATGAATTCCAATGAGTCAGAATGTGCTATGCGTTATGAAGAAGGCAGCATTTGAGTTGAGTCCTGTATGTTTTTACTGAAAGTAAGAAGAGGAAAGGGCAAATATTTGAAAAGGCAGTGGGGCATGGAAGGGCATTTTGGCTGGAAAATTATCTCTCAGGTAGGTGGATGTGGGTGTGGATGTGGGTGAGGACATCCCTGCAGGTAAATGGGAAGATGTGAAATTTGGGGCAGGACCAAATTATGAAACCTCTCAATGTCAAGCTTTGGAATCAGGCCAGAGCAGTTAAGACCTATCACAGATTTTAAAGCAGAGAATGATGTCATTAGATCTTAACAGAAGAAAGAGTTGACATTATGGTGTCTTAAAATATCCCGGCTGCTAAACTGCTAGAAGAGATTTGTGATATAATCAGCATATTTGGGTTATGTTTATATTAGACAATCTGGAAGGATATACTAGCCGGAATACCGTCTTATTATTTTTGTTCATTTTAAAATCTTTCATGTATATTTCTGATAGTCTCCCCATCATGATCTTAATATTCCCAAGATTATTTTTAATCATGCATTCACAAAAAAAGACTGGTCTCCCTATCACAATTCTCTTCCTATGAGAGAGTCTGGGAAAGGTCATGAGTATTTTAGAAACCCTGCTAAAGGGAAATTAATTCAGAGATATATTTGGTTAGTATTAATGTCATATATTTTATGACTGTTACTTCCATGGATAATTAAATTAGTGCTAGTCATATCGGTGTAGCAATGTCTTTCAGGAATATTCTTACTACCCACTGTGCTGACCCATCTTGCAACATGATTTCAAAGTTCAGGACCAGAAAGTCTACAGTGATAGAACTGTATCCTACGACTTTCCGCACTATATGTAGTAGGAGAAGCAACGTATAAACTCTCCCGAGTGGATGCTAATATCTGGAAAATGACTGATTTGTGTGAAGCTATTAAAATACTGTATTTTTCTGACTATTTTCGGATTCAATATTTGTGATTTCTTATTCTAATATAATTTTTAAAACTTTCTGCTTTTTTTCCTTGAAGAGGGATTCCCAAATTGTATAAATTTTGGCTCCTATAAAACCGGATTCACTCTTGGGTATATGCCAATAGATTTATTATAATACGTTTATGCAACAAAAAGTTTGAAGATGACCTCCAACCCCACTATTGCACTGAAAATCTTGCCAATTTTTTACCAATGACATAATGACTATAATGCCAATGACTATATTTGGTGGGTAATTTCCTCACTTAAAAGTGATAAAAAAATCCATAAATATATGTACAAAATGCAAAAATTATACAAATGGTTAAAGTAAGAAGTATAAATTTTCTTTCATCCCACCCTGCTCCCAATTCTACACACTTCTCAATGTGGAATCACTAATCACAGTTTGGAAGATTCTTCTGCACCCCATTCCCTGTGCATTTATGTGTGCATCTACATGTTTATGTGTGCATATATATACTTATATTTACGGTATGTGTTTGTGTTTCTATAGACAACTACTATTTTATCTTTTTTACATTACAGAGATAATACTATACATATTCTACTATATGCTTTCATTTAAGAATACCTATTACAGCAGCAGTCCCCACACTTTTTAGCAACAGCGACTGGTTTTGTCAAAGGCAACTTTTCCACGGACTAGTTTTGGGATAAAACTGTTCCACCTCAGATCATCAGGCATTAGATTCTCATACGGAGCATGCAACCTAGATCCTTCACATGCACAGTTCACAATAGGATTTATGCTCCTATGAGAATCCAATGCCACTACTGATCTGATAGGAGCCAGAGCTCAGGCAATAATGCTTGCTCGCTTGCAGCTCACCTCCTGCTATGTGGTTGGGTTCCTAACAGGCAACGATGGTCTGTGTCCTGGGGGTTGGAGACTCCTGTATTAGAGATTTTCCATGTTGGTATAAACAGAATTACTTCCTTCCTTTTAGTATTATTAATAATGCATAGGATGAAGATACTATAGATTTATGAACCATTACCTTATTGAGAGACAGGTGTCTTCAAATTATTTGCTAGGGTCAACAATGTTGCTTGCATGTGAGCATCCTTACATATACAATGTAATGCACGTATGTGTTCATTTCTATAAACTCATAGAAACAGAATTCCTCTTGACATCGGAGAATAAGGAGATCTATGCACTCGTACAATAGGAGGTAAGAATAGAGAGAAATGACAAGCTGAGAAACAAGAGTTAACTGGGGATTAGTCAAAATGAAGAGAGGAAAATTACAGTGAAATGTAGGCTATGGGTTCAAATAGGTCTGGAGGCTAATGAGGGGGATTGAGAAATGTCATGAGATTTATTCTGGATATTTAAATACCAGCCTGCCTCCTGGACTCAAAGACTTTTCAAAGAGCTCTGTGTGATATTGTGTACCAGGGCCTGGAGAATATCCTCACAATTTGTGGGAAGTTTTGCACAGTAATGGGGACTTTGAGGAAAGTGGCATTTGGCAGATTGTGACTTTACAGGGAGGAAATACTAAGGGAGCCCTTCCCAGAACTATAGAGCACTGATCTCCCCAGGTCTCACACACCGCTTAGTAACTGGGAGTGATTTTAAGTCTTGTACTCTTACAGAAATAATTGCAAATAAATGACTGAGTGAGGAAAAGCCATAACATCATGTTAACCAAATCAGTGAGATTTTAAGGGAGAAGATGAGTAGCAAGGTCTCCTGTGTCCATAAAGCAGTGGTTCTCAAACCTTTGCTGTTCATTAAAATGACCTGGACAACTTTAAAAAATCTTGATTCCCAGGCCACTGCCCTGACTAATTAAAATTAAATCATAATCTTAGAGGGTGGAACCTAGCATCAGGACTTTTACAGCTCCCCAGGTGATTTCAAGGTGGCTTAAAGGCTAATGAAATTAGAAATTACCAGCAATGAATATTCATCAGTCACACGGAATTACAGATTATGGATTTTGCCAGTAATGTTCAGATCTGGAATATGCCCTCAAGTTATATAGCATTGAGCAAAGATGCTTTTCCTATGTTATCCCACTGCAACTGATTCACTCTCTGATCTTAGAGACTTTTAATATTAGTCAATAAATATATCTGTAGGTGCTAAATCTATGGTATGTATTTACTGAGTAAAACTCCATTGCAAATTGCAAATGGAATAACTGGTTCCCATGAGCAGTATTTGTCAAATGTGTTTTTCCTTGCCTTTATTTTTTTGGGTGTGAGATTTCCTTGCAATGTCATGGAGATGAAAGCATTAGCATTTCACATAGGATGTCCTTGTCTCTTGGTATAATTCATCATCTAAGGTGGGGAACTGCCTTGTATTCATCTGCAATTATTTCTTGTAATTAGAGCTGCCCCCACATGTAATGCTCTCCCTATGAGATCCCAGATAATACATTTCAGGGCAAGGATTATTTAATTCTTCCCTGGTGAACTGATCCATCACCCAAGTGTTTCAATTTGTATTGAAAAGTGCTACATGGGGTCAGTTACTAGATGAGTACATCTTGTTCTGTCATTTTGCTGTAAAAAATTCCTAGAAAAATTTCCTTTAAGAAAGTTGGACCTAGTGGCAGTTAAGGAATGAGAAAATACCTAAATTTTTTTTTTCTGATGTATATTTTCCTTCAAAGCAAACTTCACCAAGTTTTACACTTAACGTTTCTTTCATTTATTGTCAGCAAGGTTGTGTGCCTATTATGCATTTCTTTCCTCTTTCATTCCAAAGTTTTCTACCTTTCACAATATTTTCTGATTTTTTTTTTTTTTTTTCGAGACAGGGTCTCAATCTGTCCCCCAGGCTGGAGTGCAGTGGTGTGATCTTGGTTCACTGCAACTTCTACCTTCCAGACTCAAGCAATCCTCCCACCTCAGCCTCCCAAGAAGCTGGGACTACAGGCGTGCGCCACTGTGCCTGGCTAACTTTTGCATTTTTAGGAGACAGAGTTTAGCCATGTTGCCTAATTTTCTCATATTAAAAAAAAAAAAAAATCCTAAACTTTTAAACATATTCTAAATTTCTCTAAAAAAATTCTTTGGGTCGGGCACAGTGGTTCACACCTGTAATCCCAGCACTTTGAGAGGCCAAGGTTCACATGATCAGGAGTTCAAGACCAGTCTGGCCAAGATGCTGAAACCCCATCTCTACTAAAAATACAAATTAGCCAGGCTATGGTGGCATGCACATAGTAATCTCAGCCACTGAGGGAGGCTGAGGCAGGAGCAATTCACATTGAATCCGGGCGGGCAGAGGTTGCGTGACGCTGGAGATTGCACCACTGGCACTCCACGCCTGAGGTGACAGAGCAAGACCTCTGTCTCAGGAAAAAAAAAAAAAAAAAAAAAAAAAAAAAATCTTGGTGTCATGATCCTAAAAAGTTCTCATTCTTTCTCCCTCTGAGGTTGGATTTGACTTGACTGTCAACTATAGAACAGCCAGTGATGGTTTCCAAAAAGTCACAACTTTCAAGTTTAGAATTCTTAAACCCCTTATTGTGATACAGTGTTCTCGGTACTTGGAAACAGCCTTCATCGAAAACGTTCCCTAAACTCACACTGAGGATATCTGCACATTTTGTGGTTTTTCTCTGTAATCGTGAAGGTAGAAATAGAAGGTTTCTTCTAAATTTGTTAAAAGGAGGACAGCTGAGAGGAGGTGGTGATGAGGAGCAAACTCAGAACAAACTGGAAAGAGGTCAGTTAGATGGGGCGAGTGACTCCCTGAATTAGTGCCTGCAGGCAACACCCCTCGTTATGGTGGTAATTGGACTGAACTGTCTTCATGTCAACATAACAATGTATCCATATCTCAGCAGGAAGACCTCTGGGTGCCATTTGTCATAATATTTTCTCTCTTCTCAACCTAACCCTTTGGAGTGCCCACGTTTAAACCTTTTCCCACAAATCAACTTTCTTCCCACTTCCCAAGATACTTGGGTAGAAGCTTCCCAGGCAATAACTTTATCAAACAGTGCCTAAGTGTCCAGTTTCCATGACTCGTGCCCTCAATTGTCCTTTCCCCAAAATCGCCTCTTTGCAAACTGCTTGGTCTTTTGTCTGTCTCTAATCAAGAGGTGCTTGAAATTGGTTCATTTTTACTCATTCATTTACTTAGTCTTTAGTGTTGATATACAATTTATCCATTTGATGACAAACCCTTAAGTTTTCCAGTTTGCAGAAGAAAAAATACTCATTTTAATCTCTGAAGTGATTATTAAGACCATGGAAGAATTAGGTTAGTGTTAGTGTGTTAGTTTCTTTCTTTCTTTCTGGTTTTTTTTTTTTTTTTTGAGACAGAGTCTCGCTCTGTCGCCCAGGCTGGAGCACAGTGGCACCATCTTGGCTCACTGCAACCTCCGCCTCCCGGGTTCAAGCAATTCTTCTGCCTCAGCCTCCCGAGTAGCTGGGACTACAGGTGCATGCTGCCATGCCCGGCTATTTTTGTATTTTTAGTAGAGACGAGGTTTCACCATGTTGGCCAAGATGTTCTCTCTCTTGACCTTGTGATTCGCCCGCTTCGGCCTCTCAAAGTGCTGGGATTACAGGCACGAGCCACTGCGCCTGGCCTAGTGTTAGTTTTTCTGTTAGTACTAGCTACTTAATAGGAAGTGGATGTCAGCACTGTGTTTATGTGCTAATAAATAATGTGTAGAGATGGACATAGTGTGGAAAAATAGACTTTGGAGACTTGGATGGGTGGGACATGGGTAGGGATGAGAAAATATTTAATGGATACAATTTCCACTATTCAGGGAATGGGTATAAGAAAATCCCAGACTTCACCACCACACAATATAGCCTTGTGTCGAAACTGCATTTGTACCCCCCTAAATTTCTACAAATAAAAATTGAAAAATGAATTTTGAAAGATAAAAGGCAATTTCTTCTTACATAATGGATGATTCCCTCAAAATTTCATCACCATTTACCAAGTATTAGGTTGGTGCAAAAGTTATTGTGGGTTTTTGTGATTAAAAAGGCAAAAGCCGCAATTACTTTTGCACCAACCCAGTAACTACTCAGTACCAGGCACTGTATGATTTTTCTTTAATCTTGAAAACAATTTTTTTGAAGCTAAAGCTGATGAGGACCCTGAGTATGCACACAGATAGGTTTTTAACCTGGGTCATAGCATAATTGAGGAGATGAAACCCAAAATATGGTCATTCCGTGGCCAGTGTCCTCATGCTTCTTTGCACATTTCACCCTCTGTGAATGCATCCATGTGAATGTGCTTGTGTGCAAATATACATGAAATAAAAACTTCATAAAACATTAATGTTTACATTATTTGGTGCATTCCGATATTGTATATTGTTTTATTTAGAAATGGTGGTTAACATTTGCCAAGTTGATTTCATGATCCATTGACGTGAGTTACAATCATGCATCACATCAAGTGTGTGTTCATGTCATTTTGCTCTTTCTTCCCTTAATGTTAAAATTTTTAGCATTATGAGCACATTAATTTCAAGTCATATGCATTTCCAGTACCCTTGAAATAACAGCAGCAGCATGATCCACCATCTGGATACTTATATATAAGTTTAATGGTTAATTCAACATAATTCAATGGTTAGTTGTTGATTCAAGACAATAAACTTATAGTGGGAAGGCAGGGGTCTGGGCCTCGCTATTGTCTCTCTTCCTGGGCTCAGCTTCCTTCAGTTCCCCATCTGCATCTCATAGGTTAGTCTTAAAAGCAGGTTAGTTGTTCATTTTTCATTTGTTTGGTTTTTGTTGATACAGGGTCTTATTCTGTTGCCCAGGCTGGAGTACAGTGGTGCAATCATAGTTCACTGCAACCTAGACTACCTGGGCTCAAGTGATCCTCCCACCTCAGCCTCCTGAGTAGCTAGGGCTACAGGTAAGAGCCACCACACCTGGTTTTATTGTTTGTTTGTTTATATTTTTTTTTATTGTTAGTAGAGACGAGGTCTCATTATGTCGACCAGGCTGCTGTCAGACTCCTGGGTTCAAGCAATCTTTTGGCCTCCCAAAGTGCTGAGATTACAGGTGTGAGCCACCATGCCTGGCTCAGAGGTCTTTTTCGTTTTGTTTTGTTTTTTAAACCCCCACCAGTCTCTTATAACTATGGCTTTGCAACACTTGCCACCATTATCAGCTGGGTTAAATCCTGGTTATCTTTCAAGGCTCAACTCATGAGATGAGCAGTCATGATTATTTGAATTAACACATGGATGCATTGGTAAATAAATCCTAATATCAAAACTTTATATCTTTGTCCAGTCCTGGCAGTGTGAGGAAGGCTGCTGGGACATCTTACTTACTTTATTTCTTCATTTTGGAAATCGCATTTCCTCATCTGTAAAATTGGAAATGTAACTTCCCAAGGTTGCCATGAGAATTAAATGAAACACTAAGTTTGAAGAACTTGGCACATAATTGTTCTTAAATTTTGCAAAAATATGGCAATACCATAGATTGGAGACAGGTGCTAGAGATGGTTAATTTGAGAGACACAGTAGCTGAATTTTTAGGAATTTCGTAAGCTGATTAATAAACCATCAGTAGCTTGATATTAGGCACAGTGGGTGCATTTATGCCACAGAACTGTGGCAAATTCTATAGATCAGGGCTCTCCCGCCTAGACCTGCTTCTTGCCATTTTCCAGCACACCACTGGCTAGAGACTTCAATGGGATGAATACAGGGGTGGTCCTGCTGTCTTTGGAAAGCAGATGCTAAGAGTTTAGCAAGCAGGAGCCTTAAGAAGGAGTGACCTTAGGACAACACATGTTGAAGGGAGGGAAACATTTGGAGTTTCGGAAGTTGAGCTACAGTTCAGACCCCACATGCCTTGCCTGAATGCATGGAGAGGTCTGGGGCTAGAATAGTCATTCAGAACTATCCTGAGTCATCTTGGAAGATCAGGACTTCAAATTCCTGCATGTACCATCCATTTGACATAGGCCACCCCAGGCAGGGGTATGACCTGGCATGAGGCAGCACTGCACCTGAGGCAACCCCTAAAAGCTGACAGCACTCCCATCTGCTGGGAGAATGAATCTTCCCTTGCAGGATGATCTGGACAACACATCACAAGGTCCATCAAAAGGGTAAAGGAAATCCATTCTTGCATTTAGAAAGCTCATGGACTGGTGAGCTAGACAAAAGGAAAAAAAAGAACAATCCTTGAATATATTCTATGGGTCAGTGCTAGGACTGAGGAAGACAGGCTCCTGAAGATGTGGGATGTATGAGAACATGTACATGCAGAGCAAAGAAGAGGGAGGGAAGCAGAGTGTTAAACTAAACTCTGCTCTTCAGCAGGCAAAGTTGCCATAACAAAGTCACGAAGTCATTTACTGACTCTGATGGACCGGGAAATGTTATAATGGGGAAGAGAGCAGCAGCTTAGGATGGTGTCTAATACCTATTTGGTGTTCATCAAAGAATATAGTGATGGGTCAACTTGAAACTGTTAGAACAAGGTACAAGCCAAATAATTCCTTTAAGTGCGTGTGCATCTTGCTAGATGGATGGTGCAAATTGGGCATGATTTTTCTTTTCTTCCACATTCCCTAACAATAACATCTTCTGCAGTACACCAAAGTACAGAATATAATAAATACCCAAACCCAACAAACTCCTCTTCCTTACCTTCAGCACCATTGATTTGAGCACAGCTGCCATGGGGAATTTGCAGCTCAGTGGCAATGCTTGTCGATATAAAAGCCCTAGTCATTTTCCTGCTGACACATGCCCCACTTTCTACCTTCTTTTAGCTAGAAGGAGGGGTAGATGAGAAAACTGACCATGGAGCAGCTGCTGATTTATATTTCTTTTCTGGACCAGGGAACTCATATTGATTAGTTGGATGAATGACTCTGTCCCTTTGTTTTAAAAGATTAGAGTGAGTGTCTGCCCTTGGAATATATCACAGTTCCATTGTGACATAACGAATAAGATCCACTGTGTTTTTTTGTAAATCTCAATGCCTTTACTATACTTATGAAATACACCTGTCAATGATGCTTAACCTGGTTATGGAAAAATAGGTCTTTAGGGAGTTCTGCAGAATCTGCCAGCAAAGACATCAAAATGTGTTGTCAGATTCTGTCTTTGAGCTCTTTCATGTTGCTTAATATAGTTATACTGAATTTGTCATCAAAGTAGTGGATGGCATATTTGTTACTCATCTGAATTCCATTTTCCTCTTATTATTCTGTTGTGGGAGCTCATAATTGATCAAGCTCATGCAAATAACTTTGGCTGAGTTCCTCTTTTATAAGTCTCACTTACTTATTGGGGCGCAGACAAGGGAAGGAGGGATTTGTGGAGGGGACTACCACAGAGCATACATCTACATTTTAATGGGATATTTGTCTTTAACATTTATAATTAACATGTTTACCAGAATACATGCAATGTTTATGTTTTCCAGGTATTCTCTGGATGAAGGTGACCATGTGGAGGAAATACTTTTTATATTGGTCCCTTGGCTCTATGTGGATTTTTGAAGGACAAGATTGACTTTTTAACAAAATTGTATTCAATTTTAAAGGGTTAGAAATAAATTTATTCCCTGGTGCTCAGTTTTGTCTCCTTGAATTTTTCCCTTGGTGCAACCTGGGTTTTTCCTCTGGAGGAGCTCAAAACAAATGTTCATCCTCTTCAACTTGGTAATCCTTCAGATGTGGAAGACAACGCTAATGTTTTCCATTGATTTTTCTCTTCCCCAGATAGACTATATCTAGTTTCTTCAACCACTCATAAATTAGTGATTCGTATTTCTAGGTGTTTAAGCCCACCCATTGATATCCCCACCAGTGGTCAAGGCTCCAGGAAAGTGCCCAGGGCTCTCCCCACTGCACCAGCTGGAATTCACCTCTTCCTCTCCCGGTTCTCCTGAAGAAGTGTGTGCTTTGGTTTCAACATTGCTCCTGTGCTTTCTGGGTGATTTGAGATGATTTTAGCTCCCCTTCCAGCAGTACTCTGAGCCCCTCTTTGTTTTCCAAGTGACCTGGAGACACATCTAATCCCTTTGATATTTCCATCTCAGTAAATTCATACATGGATGGGAGAGAGAATAGGGGCGGGGATGAAGGATGAGTAAAATGTAGTAGAATACATTTTGAAAAGGGGCCATCATTTTTGTTGCAGTGCTCTTTGAGAGTCAGTGTGTCTCATACAGAGATTTTTCTGAGTGAAAAAATATATACTCCAGATATGATAACTTCTAGGAGCAATTCAACTTCAAGTAATGTGTTTTTTCCCACAGTACTCAAGACTTGAGATTTCAGTTCTATTCTCGGCAACTTCTCGGGTGTGTATAGAACATTCATAAATTTCCACAAATGTTCCCAACTCAGACATAAATAATCAAGTTAGGGATTCATCATTGTAACTCTCTGTCTAGTGTATTTTTATGAAATTTATAAACTCAATTCAGAGAGCACCCTGTGCCATAACCTGCCTTTTGCCCACTCAGTGGGTAGACATTGGGGTCATTTCACCACCGCATCCAGAACACCATTTACAAAGATTCCACTGTTCTTACTTTTAATTATTGGCATGCAACTCTATTCTAGCCTTGCTTTCAGATGTTCACAGGACTCTTATCTTTTGATTCAGTGAAAGGTTCATGCTATAAAGCACATATTTTGATTTTTTAAATATTGGATTTTAAGATAGGGCATTCTCTTAAAGAATCAGAATGCTGTAAGTTTCTAGGTCTCTTCAGTTGCCATCAGATTCAATTTCTCAGAAGGTGTGATTATCAGGCTCCGTGTCCTCTGCTGTTCTTGGCATCTTCACCCTCTAATGTTCCTGCTAGATCATTCTTTCTCGCCTTCTCCACAGCATCATATTCAGTTAATAGATGGCAACTGCGATTAGTGTGAAGCAAAAACTAGTGCCAAGCATCCAATGAATAAAATAAAACAAACAGGAGTGAAAGCAGATAAGGCGATGAAAAAGCACAGATGAGTGAGACTTGCTAAACACTAAAAATTAAAGATGTGAGGACACATAAAGCTGGCAAATATGGAGCTGTCTCTGTTTCCCTTACCATGCCCCTGGAGAAATTTGAAACAAGGGGTTTTGCCCAAAGTCAGTCTCATTGACAGCGTCCAAGGATTCCCAATGAGCTTCCCAGATATCCCGATTCTCAAAGGCTTTTCCTGTCCCAGTTGCAACAATTGACTCAAACTCTCTTTGCATACTCGGCTCTCTCCCCCTAACCTTGGATTCTTGAAACTCAGAAAACCCCAAAGCCTGCCCTAGAAGATCACAGTACTTCCTACTCACCCCTTACTTCAGATATCTCGTAGAAAATGCCAGCTAATTGCTTGAGTTTTCAAACTTACCATTACTTTCTGCTATGGTTTGTTTGTTTATGTATTTATTTATTTATTTATTGAGATGGAGTCTTGCTCTGTCACCCAAGGCTGGAGTGCAGTGGCGAGATCTCGGCTCACTGCAACCTCTGCTCCTGGGTTCAAATGATTCTTCTGCCTCAGCCTCCTAAGTAACCAGGACTATAGGCATGTGCCACAATGCCCAGCTAATTTTTTGTAGTTTTAATAGAGACAGGGTTTCACCATGTTGGCCAGGCTAGTCTCCAACTCCTGACCTGAAGCAATCCACCCGCCTGGGCCTCCCAAAGTGCTGGGATTACAGGTGTGAGCTACCACTCCCGTCTGGTTTATTTGGTTTTAATCCTGCTCTGGATCATGAAGTGACTCTGATCTCATCTCTGCAATGTGGGTCCAAAGTGGCTCTCGCTATCCTGGCTTATGTCAAGAACAGGTCTGCAGTTTGAGCACCCCAGATTTTCTTGCTTTTATTAAGACTGCAGTGCATGTCAGCCCACTCAAAAGTGAGCAACCTTAGGCCTACATGTGTGCCTGAGCACTCTGAGAAAAAAAAACCACAAGGAACCCTGGTTTTATATCACAACCATCCTATGATATGATTGGGTGAAATGAATCCAAACAGAAATTAAACTCTGAGTGTAGGGAGAGGCTATGAAGTGTCAGACTCTGTCTAAAAGCTTGTGGAGGAGTGTAAGTCAAGGTCCTTGGCCATCCCTGTGCTTATAACCCAGACAAGGAGATAAGCCACGAGTGGGAAAAACAACAGCTATAAATTACAGCAGCAGTAACAAGGAGGTACTAAGGAGGGAAAAACGTGGAAGAATTATGAGCCATCTTTATCAGTCTTATTTAATCCTGATTTATGAAAAACTTATCTGTAGGAGTGAACTTTTGCAATCTGGCTGATGAATGACTAGGCTTTGTGATGTTAAAAATGTGAGCTTCCGTGGCAGGAAGGATCATTAATAGATTAATGCGAAACACATTTTCCAGAGAAAACATGCTAAAAATGGTGGTTAGTTCTCCAGAAACCAATGTAACTCAGAATATAACTGAAATATTATGATGTTGTATTACAGGTTTTCATTCCATACTGAAGGACTAAGTCTCACATATTTCAAGTCACTTGGTAGCAGTCTTTTTTTTTTTTTTTCTTTGAGATGGAGTGCAGTGGTACCATCTCAGCTCACTGCAACCTCTGCCTCCTGGGTTCCAGTGATTCTCCTGCTTCAGCCTCCTGAGTAGCTGGGACTACAGGCGCACACAACTATGCCTGACTAATTATGGTATTTTTGGTAGAGATGAGGTTTTACCATGTTGGCCAGGCTGATCTTGAACTCCTGACCTCAGGAGTTAGAGTGTTATGAGCACTCTATATGTCTCGAATCTCAGGACTTACTCTTCTTGCTCCCCAGTCATGAAACAGTATTATTTTTTTCTCTCTTCCATCTTAGACCAACACACACTGTTTCTGGAGGTAGTGGAAACACTGGAAGAAGGTCTTTGGTGATTCAAAAACTGAAAGGTTACTGCAGAGGAAAGGTTGGGGTTAGTAGAATGAGTTAACTTCAGTAGCAACACAGGATCTATTGAGTTGAGAGTGATCTAAAAAGTAAGGTCACGTATTTCAGTAACAAATAGTTATAAGCTATAGTTCTCTGTTTTACCATGTCTCCAAAAAGTCAGAAAATGTTAATCTACACTTCTCCACTTTTAAAAATGACTTAATATGTATTTTGTTATCTCATTTAGTTTAATGGGTTAATTGGGCTCAACAGGGCGGTTCTTCTGCAGCTCTGGCCTGGAATGTCCCATGTAGTTGTTGTCACCTGGCAACTAAGGCTCTACTCATCCGGAGGGTTGATGGAGGTGCTGGGACAACTGGGCCTTTCACCATCTATATATAGTATCTCAGTGTTTCCTCTCTAGGTAGCATCTTTCCGTGGTTTCTCCAAGTGAACTCTCCAGCAGAATATGTTGACTTCTAAATGATGTTTCTGGGCTCCCAAAAGGTAAAGCTGCTAGAACTCTTTAAGACTTTAAGTAGCTTCTGTTGCATGGCTTTAAGTTCACTGATCTCATCAGTGTCTTATGGCAAGAACAGATCTGAAGGTTGGGCAACCCAGATTTCCTTGCCATCAGATTAATTTCTCATAAGATGTGATTATCGGGCTCTGTTTATCTGTCATTAAACTCATCAAATGAACTATTCATTTCAGATCTTGCATTTTTCATCTCTGAAAGTCCTAGTTGGTTCCAGTTTACCCATTTCTCTTTTTTATTATCTTTTTCTTTAAATTCTCAGCCTGTTCATTATAAACAGTGTTTCAATTGTGTTAGACAATTCTATCATCTTTGTCATTTACGGTATTTTGTTGACTGATTTTCTGCCCAATACAGATCCCATTTTTCTGTTTATTTCTAGTATTTTTTATTAGCCAGTGGACATTGTGAGATTTTAATTTTTCAGTGTTTTTTTTTTTTTTTTTTTTTTTTTCCTTAAGGAGTGTTAGACTTTGTTAAGGTGGACAGTTAGACTACTCGAGAATAAATTGAATCCTTTTAAGGCTTATTTTTAATCTTCTTAATGGTAATTCTGGAGTAGGGTGACCCATTGTCCTAATTTGTCTGGGACTGTTTTTCAGAGATGCAAGATTTTCAGTGCTAAAACTTCAAAAGTGATGGGCAAACCCTGGCAAGTTGTCTATCTTCAAACTCTAGAATAGACTTTACTAAACTTCTGAAAAAGGTACTTAGAAAGTATAATTTTTGAGATTCTGTAGACTAGAAGGGACTTCATTCTACCTTTTACATTAACTGGTAGTAATCTGGGCAGAACACTCAGGTAGGAATTTATTTTACCTAGTAATTTTGAAGGCATTGTTTTGTTGCTTTTAGCTTCTAGTATTGTTATTAACTACACTAGAACCTTTGGATGTGACCAGTTTTTGTTATTTGCTTTGCTCTTCTTGGAGTCTGTAGGTTATTTCTTCCTCCCCTCCATCACCTGCCAACCCCTCCCACCCCCACCCGCCCCACCAATAATACGTCGTGGTCTGAGCCTGTATTCTCATTATCCACTTCTTCCTGCAATATGTATCCATCAGTTCTAGGGAATTTTCTTGTGTTTATACACAAATTCTCTATCTCTGGCACTTCTGATCACATGTTAGGCCTCTTTAACTCTTCTAATTTTCTGATTTTTTTCAATATTTCCTCATTGAATTGTTCTAATTTCTGAAAGATGTCCTCAGCTAAATTTCTAAATTTTCTATTGAGTTTTTCATAAGTATTTTTAGGGACCTTCTGTATGTATTTCCTTTTCGATACCATCCTTGTTTCCTGGCTCTACTGTTTTCTCTTGACTCTCTCAGGATAACCATGAGGGTTTTGATTTTAGATTGTACTCTCCCTGTATCATTTCCCACTCTTCTCAGGGAATATCAAGTGTTAGTCTTTTTGCAAGTATGTGGCAAGAATCTGGGCATCTGTCTATCTCCTTCAGAGTTTCAACTCATATTCCTACTTTTACCCCCATCCTTTCACATTCATTTTCTGGCAACGTGGGCATTCTGGGTATAAATTCCATTTTTCTCCATTTTCCCCAATGCAGTCTTATTCAGCTTCTCAAGCATGCCAAGTTCATGAACACTCTTCCTGTTTCCCAGCCTCTGAGATATGGTTTTTGTTCTTCCTCTTTCCATCCTCTAAATTCTTGTGTTTCAATGTCTAAAAATATCTTAACTTTCATTTTAATGTAATGAGAAAAGATACAAATCTTTCTGTGTGTTCATTATCCCGTTTGTGTTTAACATTATAATCTGTAATTTTTTCCTGTTAGCCAAAATACTTACAATATTTAATAGATACATCTTAGATATTTTATTTAAACATTGTTTGGGGTTACCCTTGATGGGAAATTAAAAAACAGATTCCTAAAGATCTTAAATACACTTTTAAATTTCTATAGAAATCTGAAATTAATAATTTTTAATTTCTATAAATTCACACCTATAATACAAATTAAAAGTTATGAATCAATATTTAACTAGAAGTGGGGAGTATTATAACAGAAATATTATTATAGTCATATAATAAAAATCAAGTTAAATGTCAAATACAAATTTTAGTCCCAACTGTAATTCCCAGATTACAAGTATTGGCGTAGTTTATTTTTGCGAATCATGTTTTTATTTTTTTTTTGAGATGGACTCTTGCTCTGTCGCCAGGCTGGAGTGTAGTGGCGCGATCTCAGCTCACTGCAACCTCCACCTCCCGGGTTCAAGCGATTCTCCTGCCTCAGCCTCCCAAGTAGCTGGAACTACAGGCACGTGCCACCATGCCAAGCTAATTTTTTGTATTTTTAGTAGAGACAGGGATTCACCATGTTGGCCAGGTTGGTCTTGAACCCGTGACCTCAGGTGATCAGCCTGCATTGGCCTCCCAGAGTGCTGGGATTAATAAGCATGAGCCACAAAGCCGGACCACAAATCATGTTTCTTAATACAAGTCTAAACTCATTGCATAGTTTCAAGTGTTAAATTCTTAGATAAACTGTTTTAGTTGTGCAAATTAAACTAATCTACCGTCAGGAAGGATACAAAGAAGCTGACATGTATTTTCTGATTTGTTCTTTTCTCACTATGGACACTGGTAGTAACATATTCATTTGGAGAGAAACATTACAATGTTATTTCTCAGTGATGGAAATCAAAGATGCAGGAGACAGAGTTGAAAGCTGGAGCACGATGCATTTTGAGATGGCCAGACTGCTGAGTAAAATGGCTTATTGCTTTTTAAATTGCCTTATATTTTCTCCAAATTCTTAAACAGGCCCTAGAGAACAATTCATCCTATGTCTTTCAAAACTAGCTACTTTAAGAAATGCTGATTTAGTTTTTTAGTCAAAGTTGCAACAGTTGGAGAAGATGATCTAAGATTTTGGCCTTACTGTTAGTGTGAGCTACCAGGCAGCAGGCCTCTGGTTTGTTCCAAGAGGGACAAACCTCTTGATACCAAGAAACTCTGAACAGGTATAGGAAAAACAATTCAGAGTTCATCATTCTTTTCTTGTAACTTTCTGGGTTCAATTCATTTCATTCTTTTTCTGGGTGCCTCTCTATTTTCTTTTAGTGTTCCGATTTATACCTTTTATTTTATTTGGGTCAATTTTCCCCATCCAAACCAATTCAGTCCAATTCATTCTAACCTCATCCAATTGAGTTAAATAAGCATTCATGGTGTCAACCTGACCTTCACTTCCAGTTAGAGAAAATCAGATGGGAGCTCACATACGTCTGGGTTCCAAGTGTTCACATTTACTTTAATTTGTACTTGTTCTGTCTTCCTTCGCTCTTGGGAGGATAAAGGAACCACCTGTTTGCTCGTCTAGCACTAATGCCTCTACGTGTATCTCTACCTTTCATCTTCTGCCTTGGATGAGAAACTATCTTCTTTACCTTGCCTTGGCTTATACATTCATCCTCTCCCAATCAACTGGTCCTTACCATCAACTTCTATATGTGCTCAGAACTTTTTCATGTGAAACAAAAACAGAAATATTCTTTCCCAGTTCCACTGTCTTGGTAGAGCTTTGCCCTGTTTGAGTCCACTCATCTAGAATGCATAGTCTGAAGCTGAGGTTTCCACTTTCTCTCCACCCACTCAGTACTAAATCCAGCCCAATATGTCCTCTATGCTCATCACTCCACTGAAGCCACCAACATCGTCAGTATCACAGGATCTAGTGGGCATTTTAGGTCCTGTTCTTCTTGACTTCTCTGCAGTATTTCACACTGATGCCCATTCTCTCCCTGAAATACCGTCTTGCCTTGGCTGCCTCCCGCCGTTTTGTGCTTCTCTCTCAAATTCTTTATGCATGAATTTGGAGGAATGTATGTCTCCAAATATTCCTCATGGCATTTCCCGGACCCCCTTTCTTCTCACTTTGCAAACTCTGCCTCAGTGGTCTCATTCAGGCACATGACTTTAATTACAAACTACATAGAATATACTCAGGTTTACACCTGACACCTAGGCTTTCTGTGCCCTTCAGATCCATGTGTCTAATTGCCTATTCATCTCACTGGGAATGTAAATCAACCTGCCTACAATGGAATGCTTCATCTTCAGTGATTAAGTAAAATTCACTTTTTACATTGACCCATCTTCATAAGAAGCCTGTCCTTCTACCCAATTGCATAAATTTAGGGTCTTCTGAGTCATCCTCAACACCCTTCTCCTGCACTGTCATATACAATCACTGGGTGCTATGAGTTTTAATTTAAAATATTTCTTGAATACACATACTTCTTTCCATCTCTGCTGTCACCTGTTCTGCCCCTCCAATACTGCTTTGTTCAAGCAAACATCATCTCTTTTGTCTGGATAGCAGCAATAGCCTTCTACCTCTTTGCTCACATCCTCTTCAATGTCTCTTTCAGTCCCAATCCTTGAGTCAGAATAATCTTTTGAAGGATAAATCTTATCATTGTCATTCCTGTACTTATAATGGTTTAAGAGTTTCCTGTTGTTCTTTGAATAAAGGAGACATCCTTACCTTTTCTCAAAAGCTCTGCATAATCTGCTCCCACCTCCACACCAAGCACTCATTTCGCTTTCTGCTTCAGCCACCCTGGCTTTTAAAATTCCTCAAACACAACCTGTTAATCATTTCACAAATTATTTGCATGTGCTTCTTCCTCTCCTTAGAAAGCCTCATTGCTCTTCTTGAATGGTTAAATCCTCCTCCTTTAGATAGCAGATTTATGATTATTTCTTGAGGAGCACCTTTTCTTAATCCCTTTGATTTGGCACAATTTCCCTATTTATGGTCCTGTGTGCAGGTGATGCAGTGGTGCACCACCAAGATCACCCCTTAACTAAAGGATGAGTTACTTCCACCTGCTGGGAATATTGGCTGCTGATGGCTCCCTAGCTGCCCCTCTTCAAGCCTTGCCCTCAGCCAAAGGGTGTTATTCCATTCAAGATTATACCTTACTCATGGAGACAATCCCATGTCCAGTGATAGGTCAGTAGAGGAGCAGGGGTTATAAACTCTTTCTTCCTTCTCTGAATTTGGAACGTCTTCCTAAGATCATCCTAGCTCTAGTCCTGCCCATCACATTGGCTAGGGTCTCTGCTGTGATTGCTTAACTGTTCGCTATCTCCCTCCTCTCATTCCTGCTTCTCAGTCTCTTATGCACATTGTACCAAGAGCATTCTCCAATAAACCTCCCATATACATATCACTTATCTCCCATGAGACCCAGCCAAAGGCCCTGTGTGCTTCTCCTTCCAATGTCTATGATAGACATGATGTCTGTATATATATATAACATTAGACTGCCTGCCTTTGAATCTTGGAGGTGTTGCTTAATAGTTCTGTGATCTTGTGCAAATAACTTATGTCGCTTCTGTTTCTGGTTCCTTATCTATTTCATTGTGAGAATTAAACTGCTTAGAATAGCGTCTAAGTCAGTTAGGGCTGCTTAACCAATTACCACAGATTGGACGACTTAAACAACAAACTTTTTTTTATGGTTCTGGAGACAACATGAGCAGCATGGCCAGCATGGTTGGGTTCTCGGTGAGAGCCCTCTTCCTTGTCGTGTCTTCACATGGCCTTTCCATGGTGCATGCATGAAGTGAGAAATACTTGCTTTTCCTCTGTTTTTTGCAAGGGCAGTAATCCCATCATTGGCATCCCATCTTTATGACTCATCTGATCCTAATTATCTCCCAAAGACCCCACCTGTAAATACCATCACATTGGAGGTTAGTGTTTCTGCATACATTTGGGAATGGAGGACACATTCAGTCCATAGCAAACAGTATGTTCAGCATATAGTAGATTCTCAGTGATAGCTACTAATATTACTATTATTCCAAAGGAATTTATTGGTTTTATCTAGAGAAAATCTAAAATATAAACAACTTTAGGAGGTTCCACCTTAAACCAAAGTTTCACAGGTGTGTTATTGCAAAAACACTGATTCCATGAGATGAGACACAGATGAAGTATTCTTTGTTTATGCAAGTGTGAGAAGAGCTCACAAATCTCACAAATGGAGCCTCAGGGCACTGAAACTCCAGAAAAGTTTAGAAAAATAATGTGCTTCATCTTTTATAATCCAATGGTCCCAACACTCAGACTGTGGAGACACTTCCTCAAGTAACATCTACCAATCCTTTGTAAATCAACTAACGCTCTTAAGCAGAAATTGAATAAGGCAGGTTTAATGTGTCTGTAGGGCAGGGAGGGACAAGGGAGCTGAGAGGGGCTAATTTTGCTTCGTTGACATGCCCTTCCCTTCCCTGGCTTTGCGAGTGTCCCTGTGACCCACTCGAATGTGACTGCACAGGCCATCACCAGAGACACCTGCATCCAACATAAGGCAGCAGCCCAAGGCAAGGTAAATTACTGGATGAGTACTTGGTCTTCTAAAGTCACAAATTGCCTAGGATCTCCCTTTCTCAATGTAAGCAAAGGCATCCAGCAGAGGGGCTTGTTATGTCCTGCTGCTGTGGACAGTGTGTGGTGCCCGTTCTGGGCTTGTTATCAACATTTCCTGATCACAGTGACTGATGAGGCACTCAGTACGAGTCTGGTTTGTGCTGCAGGGAATCCCACACCCAACTGACAAAGCTTTCTCATTAAACAATTACTTTTAATAAACTCTACTGACTTAAAAACACACACACAGAACTTTCTTTTCGATAAGCAAATCTCCCTTTTACTTTTTACTGAATAAGAGAACACATATGAGCTCCGTAATTCTGTGGGTGTGTGTGTGATGTTGTGGTGTTGTGTTGTGTGTGTGTTTTGTACGTGAAAGAAAATGGAGGAAAGAGAGAAATACAAGAAAGCACTAAAACATGAGTGAGTGGGTGGGTGGCTTACTTCTAAAAATGTTGAAAGCCTCTTTTCCCAAAAGTTTAAGAAAAGGTTGTATGTATATACAAATCTCAACTGAATGTGTCACCCCAAAATTCATATGTTGAAACCCTAATTTCAATGGAATGACATTTGGAAATGAGGCTTCTTGGAGTTAATTAGATCATGAAGATGAAGTTTCATGAATGGGATTAGTGCCCTTCCAAGAAGAGGTCAGAGAGCTGGTAGCTCTCTTTCCACCATGTGAGGTTCCAACAGGAAAAAAGCCATCTGCAAACTAGGAAGCACCAGATACCAGATCCACCAGCACCTTGATCTTGGACTTCCCAGTCTCCAGAACTTTGAGGAATAAATGTTTGTTGTTTGAGCTACTCAGTCTACAATAGTTTGCTATAGCAGCCTGAACTAAGACAGATATACAGGTGTACCTCATTTTATTGCTGTTTCTTTATTGAACTTTGCAGATATTGCTTTTTTCAAAAAAAGAAAAAAGAAAGAATTGTGGCAACTGTATGTCAAGCAAGTCCATTGGTGTCCTTTTTCCAACAGCACGTGTGCACCTTGTGTCTCTGTGTGACATTTTGGTAATTCTCACAATATTCAAACTGTATTATTATGTCTGTTATTGTGATCTGTGATCAGTGGTTTTTCATGTTTCTACTGTAATTGCTTTGGGGCTCCATGAAAAGCACCCATACAAGATGGCAAATTTAAACAATAAATGTTGTGTGTGTTCTGACCGCTCCACTGACCATCTGGTACCCAGTCTTTCACCCTCTCCTCAGGCCTCCTTATTCCCCAAGATACAACAATATTGAAATTAGGCCAATTATTAATGTTACAATTGCCTCCGAGTCTTCAAGTGAAGGAAAGGGCTGCACGTCTCTAACTGTAAATAAAAAGTTGGAAATAATTAAACTTAGTGAGGAAGGCATGTTGAAAGCCAAGAGAGGCTGAAAGCTACGTCCCTTGTGTCAGACAGTTAGCCAAGTTGTGAATGCAAAGGAAAAGTTCTTAAATTAAAAGCGCTACTCCACTGAACACACAAATGACAAGAAAGTGAAACTGCGTGATTCAGCAATCATGGAGATGCATGGCATGGAGAAAGTTTCAGTGGTTTAGAGAGAAGATCACATCAGTCAAAGTCTAACTCAGAGGAAGGCCTAATTCATTAAGCCAAAGCCTAATTCAGAAGAAGGCCTTCATTCTCTTCAAATCTACAAGAGCTGAGGGAGGTGAGGAAGCTGCAGAAGAAAATTTGGAAGTGAGGAGAGGTTGGTTCATGAAGTATAAGAAAAGATGCCATCTCCACAACACACAAGTGCAAGGTGAAGCAGCAAGTGCTGATACAGGAGATGCAGCAAGTAATCTAGAATATCTAGCTAAGATCATTGATGAAGGTAGCAACACAAAACAACAGATTTGCAGTGTAGATGAAACAACTTTTTGTTGAAAGAAGATACCATCTAAGACTTTTATAGGTTTAGAAAAGTCAATGCTTGCCTTCAAAACTTCGAAGGAAAGGCTGACTCTCTCGTTAGGGGCTTATGCAGTTGGTGACTTTAAATGGAAGCCAATATTCATTTACCCTTCTAAAAATTCTGGGACCTTGAGAATTATGCTAAATCTGGGTGGGACACAGTGGCTCATACCTGTAATCCCAGTGCTTTGGGAAGCCAAGGCAGGAGAATTGCTTGAGGCCAGCAGTTCAAAGTTATAGTGAGCTATAACAGGGCCACTGCACTCCAACCTGGGCCACAGAGCGAGACTCCATCTCAAAAAAGAACATTTGGCTGGGCGCGGTGGCTCAAGCCTATAATCCCAGCACTTTGGGAGGCCGAGACGGGCAGATCACAAGGTCAGGAGATAGAGACCATCCTGGCTAACACGGTGAAACCCCGTCTCTACAAAAAAAATACAAAAAACTAGCCGGGCGAGGTGGCGGGCGCCTGTTGTCCCAGCTACTTGAGAGGGGGAGGCAGGAGAATGGCATAAACCCGGGAGGCGGAGCTTGCAGTGAGCTGAGATCCGGCCACTGCACTCCAGCCCGGGCGACAGAGCGAGACTCTGTCTCAAAAAAAAAAAAAAAAAAAAGAAAGAAAGAAAGAACATTTGTGATTCATGGGAGGAAGTCAAAATATCAACATTAAGGGTTTCAAGACTTCAGTAGAGGAAGAACTGCAGGTGTGGTAGAACAGCAAGAGCACTAGAATTGTAGCCTGAAGATGTGACTGAATTGCTGGAGTCTCATAACAAAACTTGAATAGATGAGGACTTGCTTCTTACAGAAGAGCAAAGAAAGTGATTTCTTGAGATGGAAACTACTTCTGGTGAAAATGCTGTGAACACTGTTGAAATGACAACAAAAGATTTAAACTATGACAGAAACTTAGTTGACAAGGTATTGGCAGGGTTTGAGAGGATTAGCTCCAATTTTTAAAGAAGTTCTACTGTGGGAAAAAATGCTCGCAAATAGCGTGACATGCTGCAGAGAAATCTGCTATGAAAGGAAGAGTCCATCAGTGCGGCAAACTTCACTGTTGTCTTTTTTTAAGAAACTGCCATGGCCACGCCAACCTTCAGAAATCCCCACCCTGATCAGTCAGCAGCCATCAACACCAAGTCACGACCCTCTACCAGCAAAAAGATTAAAACTCACTGAAAGCTCCGATGATCATTAGCATTTTAAGAAATAAAGTATTTTATAATAAAATTAACACATACTTTTAAAAGACTGTAGAGTATAAACATAGACTCAATAGACTGTAGTAGAGTAAAATCATAATTTTTTTATGCACTGGGAAACCAAAAAATTGTGTATTTATTGTGATAGATACTTTATTGCGGTGGTCTGAAACCAAGCCAGTATACCCTGAGGTCTGCCTGTATCTGGGCTTTGGTTGATTGTATTATACTGTTGATACCGTAGAGCTCCAGCTCAATTCAGTCTTGCTTTCCATGGAAAAGTCCTTCTGGGAAGGCATTGATTCTTCTCTTTACCTTTCTAGAGCCCAGTTAATCCAAATCCATACAAAAGTCATTATATCTTTTGAAGGGTATTCTCCCCTGCCATCTGGGCTTTCACTGAGGTTTTTCTGTAGGACACTGACTATCTTGGTCTTGATGGCACTTTGTGACTAAATAGACCATCAGGGGTTCTCTGTGGACCTACATCTCAAGCTTTTCAGCTAGATTAACTTCCTTTTCAAATACTTTTTAAAAACAATTTCATTTTCCTTACAAGATGCCTTTTTCCCCTAATAGTTTCATAGCTGCTCTCTCTCCTTTATTCTTCTAAGTATAAAGAGTAGCAGTCTAATGGGCTTCTGGAAATCAAAGAAATTTAAGTCTGTAAGATTTTTTTCCTTGATCCCAGGGGAAATTTTCTTTTTCTTTTCTTCTTCTTTTTTTTTTTCTTTTTTTTTTTTTTTAAAGACAGAGCCTGGCTCTGTTGCCCAGGCTGGAGGGCAATGGCAACATCTTGGCTCATCGCAACCTCCGCCTCCTGGGTTCAAACTATTCTCATGCCTCAGCCTCCAGAGTAGCTGAGATTACAGGCACGTGCCACTACACCTGGCTAATTTTTGTAGTTTTAGTAGAGACGGGGTTTTGCCATGTTAGCCAGGCTGGTCTCGAACTCCTGACCTCAGGTTATCCACCTGCTTCAGCCTCCCAAAATTCTGGGATTACAGGCGTTAGTCACCGGACTCAGCCCCCAGGAAAATTTAAGCAAATCAGTATTGGTCTTAAGGAAAGGGAAAGTTTAATACAGACCAGTGCAATCCATCAGTGTGAAAGATGATTCCAGCTATTCCTCGAAAAGAATACAGAACAGAAAAGTGTGAGGTGAGGGATCGAATTCTCATGCACCAGGATGCTTTCCAGTTCAGTATAAAAGCTGGGCTCTTCCAAGAAGTACAGTCAGACCTATCACATTCATCCATCCACCCTTCTGTTCAACTGTTTGTCCATCTATCCATCCATCTACCAATTCATTCATTCCTTCAAATCCACATGAATTGAGGTCAAAAGCAAATAAAACTACATTATACATATTCACCATTTTCAGCTATGAAAGATGGATTTTTCCACTTTTTCACTGTTAAATGTTGGGTAATCAAGAATTGATAGCTGATGAAGCATCCTAACTACGGTTAATTCTTCGAAAAAGAATATTCTTTAGAAAATATTTATTATCCACCTACTGACTTCAGGAGGTGGCTCAAGTCTTTTGCATGATAGAATGGAAGTGAAAACAATGTTTCGGGAAATGTCAAGCATTGCTAAATAGTAATCCAAGCATAGATTTATTATACAACCTGATGTTTCAGTCAGGCAGGAATTTTAAATAAAAAAAAAAACATAATAGAGTAAAAGACATGTCATCCTGGAAAATTCTCTTACTTTCCCTGACCAACACCAACCTTTTTCCAATAATAGCTGAAATAATTAACCTTTCCAAGACTTATTGGCACTTTCAGGTGCTAATATAATTGCACTGAGAAACTTACAGGTTTTTTTTCATATTAAAGTTAGCTTGCAGGTTCATGAGAACTCAGCTCATGAAGTATCCATCTAGTGAGCAAGTATTGATTTATCTCTTTCAAAAAACAGTTATTACAGTGTAGACTCTCTTACTATAAACTTCAGACAGCTTCCTTTTGTTGGATTAAAGGATAGCTAAATTAAGGCTTTTACAAAAACTTTCCATTTTGAGAACATATTCTTGTCTTCTAGTTCTTGTTAATTATGAACCAAACACAGTAGAATAAACACAGTAAGGCAAAGGAAAATAAACCATAAAGGATTAAAAAGGAAAAGAAAAAGAGGCAAACTAAAGAACAGTTTTGAAAGCAATGTTATCTTTTATTATTTGGTGCAGAAAACTGTGAAGCACATAAAACAATCTACAGGAAGTGGGAAAGATTTCTTCTCATTACTGGCCTTGAGGCAATTTTTTAAGCTGCCATAAACTGACAAACAGACATGATGGATATCATTATAAAATACACTGAGTTGGAAAATGGAGCACAGAATGAAATGGTCCACATCAAGGGGGGAAGAAAAATAAGTCCCACAGAGTTCTCTACAGGGTGAATAGCTCCAAGACTGTTAAAGACTGACATCACAAAATTAGCCCTAACCCTGCATGATTTTTTTTTTTTTCTGGAAGATCATATGACCTTTTCTTTATTACTTATTTCTTGTGGTTCCGAAATTCATGTCAAGACTTACTAAATAAAATTAAGGCTACTAGCCCCAATCGTGTACTTTCATAGACAATGACTATAATGAATTTCCTTCCTACTTAAATAAAGCATATCCAGGGCAAAAAACATTAATGCTGATTTCCTCAGTGTTCAAACTCATTGCGGGTGGGGATGGGGAATGTGTACATTAACTCTTTTAGGTTTACCAGAACCATTATGTTCTTGTGAATACCAAATTATACCAAAAGGGAGAACTGCAATTCCTCTAACACCTCTATGCACCCCTTTTGTACTGAGGCCTCATAGTTGGTCAGTCAAGGGCCAATTCTGCAGAACTCACTCCCCAGTTCCCACAGCAGAGCAGATGGGCCACAGCAGACACAGACAGCTGTGCAGTTACGGCAAAACTGTGATGTGATTGGAAAACAAGTCTGCTTCAAACAAACCCCAGCCCTGCCCTGTGGGGAGGGCTGAACTCTGTAGACTCTGGCCAGATCGCTTAAGTTATTGGCACTGGCATTTTCTCATTAAATGGGTATAACAAAGTCTACCTCACGTGATTATTGCATGAAACAAGATAAGTTATGTATCAGGGACATAATTATTACATATGTGCAACTAAGGGTGTCTTTAATAGCATGTTCATGGTTCAGGGTTGCATATAGTAAATAGCCCACAATCTATAGATTTATGAAATACAACCTCCCAAAAAAGATTAAATAGGGCTGTAAAGTGGAGTTGCTTCATAACTAAACATTTCCTCCTGTGTGCAATAATATGTCACTGACCTCAGAGACTTCATCTAGCCTGAGAAAGGATGTCCTAAAAAGGAAGGAAGGACCTGGTGGCAGGGTGGGGTGGTTGCCCTCTTCCTGAGTCCCATACCTGTTCCTATTTTGTTGGAACAACTGCTTGTTCACTTTTTTTTTTTTTTTTTTTGAGATGGAGTTTCGCTCTTGTTGCCCAGGCTGGAATGCAATGGCGCAATCTTGGCTCACCGCAGCCTCTGCTTCCCGGACTCAAACAATTGTCCTGCCTCAACCTCCTGAGTAGCTGGGATTACAGGCATGTGCCACCATGCCCAGCTAATTTTGTATTTTTAGTAGACACAGTGTTTCTCCATGTTGGTCAGGGAGTTGGTCGAACTCCCGAGCTCAGGTGATCCGCCCGCCTCGGCCTCCCAAAGTGCTGGGATTACAGGCGTGAGCCACCATTCCCAGCTGCTTTTTCATCTTTTTAAAAGTATTAGTAAAGCTTGATAATGGGTAAGAGCTTCAGGTCTCAGCTTCCGTTAATCTAAATGGGACTAATAATGCCTACCTTATTTATCTTAGTTCTTTTCTGGTGGAAAGTGTACTAGAGATAAAAGTAGTTTAAAAAGTCATACGTTTTACCAACACATACATGTTAAAATCAACATTCATAAAACATATACAAATCGTGGGTTCCAGGAACACTTGTCATGGTGGAATTCCCTAATCTCAACACTTTCTTCCTCCCTCTGTTAACTATTCCCAGCAGATTTAAAACTTTTCTTTTTTAGCTTTTTCCTTCTGGTCTTGTATTAAAGTGAGACCAGGAAACATGCCCTTTTCATGTCTCATTTTCCAGTACCTACAAAATGCCTCATTCACAGTGGGGCTCCAAAAAAGCTTTGAAAATGGAGTATTTCATGTTAAACACCTCACACTTCACAGAAATCCTCCTCTCTGGGATATTGTTTAAAGGAGATCTTAATAGGTGCCAAGACAGTGATGGTGCACGGAATTTTCCGAGCTAGAGGAGAACTTGAATACTATGAATTCTGCACTATTATTTTTTTAGGTGGTTAATTCCCAGTGAGAAGGAGTGGATGACTCAGAGTTATCTAACTAGAAAACGACAGAGCCAAGACTGAAAATGAGCTACCTTCACTGCCATTGCTGTCCCTTCAGTATTATTATCTCATGTAAGCATTTAGAAGTTTGATAGGTAAAGCATGAGATGCCTGTCAGGTATTTCTAAGAGTGTATGGTAAAATGAAGAAAAATTGTGGAATCTAATACATAAAATATTTTACTTTTGGACAATATTCAATTGTAATTTTTTTTCTTTGTTTGTTTTTAAGACAGAGTCTCGCTCTGTCGCCCAAACTGGTGTGCAGTAGCATGATCTCTGCTCACTGCAACCTCTGCCTCCTGGGTTAAAGTGATTCTTCTGCTTAAGCCTCCAGAGTAGTTGGGATTACAGTCACCTGCCATCATGCATGGCTAATTTTTGTATTTTTGTAGAGATGGGGTTTCACCATGTTGGCCAGGGTGGTCTTGAACTCCTGACCTCAGGTGATTCGCTTGCCTTGGACTCCCAAAGTGTTGAGATAACAGGCACGAGCCACTGCACCCAGCCTAAATCATGACGATTTAGATAAAAGCTATACAGTGTGGCCATGGGTATACTTTATTACCTGCATTCATTGGATAGTTGATTGCATTAGTCAAAAATCACAAAAAATTTCCCTTGCACTAAAAAGTACCATTTGAAAATTGAGCAAATAAAATTCCTGGTGCTTTTGTCTAAAAAATAATATACACACACATATACACATTTATACATTGTTTTTTACAATGCAAACATATATATATTTTTAGCTTTTATTTTAAGATATACATACTTTTGAAATGTGCTATTTTATTTGGCACGGCATAAACTGTCATTAAAGTCAAACCTATAATGAATTAGTTTTGGTTGTTATAATATAATCCTATTTTAGGAGTTTCTAGATCTCCAGTGTCTAATGCCATTTGTTGAAGAGTCATTATCATTTTTCCATCGAATTGCCTAGTGTACCCTTGTCTAAAATGGCGGTATGTATTTGGATGGATCTACCTCTGAACTATCTACCCCCATCTTTTGATCTGTGTCTATCTTTTCACCAAGACCACCCTCTCAAGATTATTGAAGCATTATAGTAGGTCTGAAAATGGAAGAATGTGTGTTCTACGGCCTCATTATTCTTTTGTACATTTTTGAATTATTATTCTCGTTTCTTTGCCTATTCATACCAGTTTTATAATTCATTTGCTAGTGTCTGTAAAAGCTCCTGTTTTGATTTTGAATGAAATTGCATTGAATCTACGGGAATAATTAGCATTTTCTTGGTTAAATATTATTTTCCATAAACACAGTATGTCTTTCTTTTAAAGGTCTTTGTTGATTTATTTCATCATTGTTTTATAGTTTTCAACATACAGATCCTGTACCTGTTTTGATAGGTTTACAGCTAAGTATTGTATTCTGTTTGGAACTGTAGCAAATGGTATTTCTTAGTTTTTTGTTTTGTTTTGTTTTTTTGAGATGGAGTCTCGCTCTGTGGCCCAGGCTGGAGTGCAGTGGCACGATCTCAACTCACTGCAAGCTCCACCTCCCGGGTTCACGCCATTCTCCTGCCTCAGCCTCCCGAGTAGCTGGGACCACAGGCGCCCGCCACCACGCCTGGCTAATTTTTTTTGTTTTTTTTTTTGTATTTTTAGTAGACACGGGGTTTGCACCGTGTTAGCCAGAATGGTCTTGATCTCCTGACCTCGTGATCTGCCTACCTTGGCCTCCCAAAGTGCTGGGATTACAGGTGTGAGCCCCCGCGCCCAGTCGGTAGCAAATGGTATTTCAAAACCTTCATTTTCCACTCCTTCATTTCTAGAATTTAGACATGCAGTTGTGTATATACTGTGTATATACTGTACTTGTACCTTTGCTAAAGTTAAGCTCTGCTAAATTCATTTATTATACGTAGAAGTTTTTTGGTAGACTGAAATTTTCTGTAGAGACAAATTCTGTTGTCTACAAATGAGGCCACTTTAATCTCTTCCTATCCAATATGAAAGCCTTCTATTTATTTTTTATATCTTACTACACTGGTTAAAAATTCCAGAACAATGTTGAATAGGAGGGATGGAAGCAGATAGTAGTCATTTTAGAATTTTTTTTTCTGGTTAATGGGAACACATTCAATCTTTTGCCATTAAGTATGGTGCTAGCTGTAGGTTTTTGGTAGATGCACTTCATTAGGTTTGAGGAAGTTCCTTTTGATTCCAAGTTAGTTAACAGTTTTTAATGATTAATTGATCTTGACATTTTGTCAGCTGATTTTTTCTGCCCTAATTGGAAAATATTTTTTCCTTATTAAACTGTTAGTAATGCGTATTTCGCTGATTTTCTAATATGGAAACAACCTTGCATTCTTGGAAGAAACTAGACTTAGTAATTTGTGTTGTTTTAGTCAATGTTCTCCAGAGAAACAAAACTATAAACAAAACACAACCATAAACATTTAGGATTATTAGGTTAGTGAATTGAGGGTTCTCTCTGTCTTTAACCTGGCAATTTTCTTTGCTCTGAAGTGTACTTTGTGTGATATTAATTTAGCCACTCTAGATTTCTTTTGATTAGTGTCCATATGGTATTACCTTTTTCCATTCTTTTATGTGTTTTAATATTACTTTTCATATTTACATTGTACTTCATTTAATCCTTCTTTGATACTCTTCTTTTTGATCCAACTTTCTGCCCTATATTATTTTCCTTTTCCTTGAAAAATAAACTGTATTTATCTATCAGTGATAACTTTAGGGGTTGCAGTAAAAGTGCTCAACTTTTTACAGCCTTCCTAGAATGACTATTTTGCAACTTCAGATGTGATGGAGACATTCTTTCACCCTCCAGGTCCTTCTCTTCTCCTGCTTTTACTATATAAGTATTTATTATATGTAGACAGATAAAAAATTCCATGGGACAATACTATAATTTTGTTTCAACTCTCAAAACATTTTTTCAGTAAATTTTAGGTATTTAGGTAAATATTTACTTTTAGGTATTTAGGTAAATATTATATTTACCTACATAATTGATATTTCTGTTCTTCCATCATTTCTGATATTCTGTTTCCCTTTGGAATAATTCCTGTTTTGTCAGAAGAGCTCTCTTTCCATCTTTTTTGCACAAATTGTTTTATTTTTCCTTCACCTACTGAATTTTATTGTACCTTTTTTTTTTTTTTTTTTGAGATGGAGTCTCACTCTGTTGCCCAGGCTGGAGTGCAGTGCCATGATCTTGGCTCACTGCAAACTCCATCTCTGGGTCCAAGCGATTCTCCTGCCTCAGGCTCCCAAGTGGCTGACATTACAGGTGCGTACCACCATGCCTAGCTAACTTTTTCTTTTTTTTTGGATACGGAGTCTCGCTCTGTCACTTGGCCAGGCTGGAGTGCAGTGGCAAGATCTTAACTCGCTACAACCTCTGCCTCCCAGGTTCAAGTGATTGTCCTGCCTCAGCCTCCCGAGTAGCTGGGACTATAGGCATGTGCTACCACACCCCGCTAATTTTTGTATTTTCAGTAGAGATGGGGTTTCGCCATGTTGACCTGGCTGGTCTCAAACTCCTGACTTCAGGTGATCCCGCCCACCTTGGCCTCCCAAAGTGCTAGGATTACAGATGTGAGCCACTGCACCCTGCTTAATTTTTGTATTTCTTAGTAGAGATGGGGTTTTATCATGTTGTCCAGGCTAGTCTCAAACTCCTGACCTCAAACTATCCACCTGCCTGGGCCTCCCAAAGTGGTGAGATTACATGCATGAGCACCCAGCCTATTGTACTTTTATTCCTGGATGATCCCTAGATGTAGAACTCCTATTGTATTTTACAAAACAAAACAAAAATCTTCCAATATGTTAAATACCTTAAGGATGTTCCACCTCCTTCTGGCATCTTTTTATTTTTTATGAGTAATCAACAGACACCTGAATCACTGATTCCCCCCCACTGGAAGTAACATGCCATTTTTCTCTGGCTATCTTCAAAATTTTTTTTCTCTTGTCTTTAGCTTTCAGCAGTTTGATGATGATGTGTGTGGCTATGAATTTCTTTGGGTTTTTCTTTGTTTAATAAAAATTTATCTTAGATTCAGGGTGTACATGGCATGTTTGTTAAATGAGTATATTGCATACTGGTGGGGGTTAAGCTTCTAGTGTACTCATTATCCAAATAGTGAACATTGCACAGAGTAGATCATTTTTCAACCTTCACCGCCCTCCCAACTTTCAACTTTTTGAGGTTTCCAGTGTCTATTATTTCCATCTCTATGTATATGTGTGTTAGTTCCATTCTCATGCTGCTAATAAAGACATACCCAAGACTGGGTAATTAATAAAGGAAAGAGATTTAAGGGACTCACAGCTCCACATGGCTGCAGAGGTCTCACAATCATAGTGGAAGACAAAGGAAGAGCAAAGGGACTTCTTACATGGTTGTGGGCAAGACAACTTATGTAGAGGAACTCCTATTTATAAACTCATCAGATCTCATGAGACTTACACACTACCACTAGAACAGTATAAGGGGAACTGCCCCATCATGCCTTATCTCCTACTGGGTCACTTCCACCATATGTGGGAATTATGGCAGCTACAATTCAAGATGAGATTTGGGTGGGGACACAGTCAAACCATATCACTATGTATACCCCCTGTTTAGCTCCCACTTATAAGTGAGAACCTGTGGTAGTTGATCATCTGTTTCTGAGTTAGTTCACTCAGGATAATGGCCTCTAGCTCTATCTATGTTGCTGAAAAGGACATAATTTCACTCCATTTATGGCTGCATAGTATTACATGGTGTATATATACAACAACATTTCTTTTTTTTTTTAAACCCATAATACAAAAGAACTCATGTTTATTGGTTTCAAATTCTAAAGGTCAGGATTCTGAGGCTGTCACATTCTTTGCTTTCACAATTTTTGTCTATTTTATCTATTCAGAATGATTTTGCTGCATTCCATACTTGGCTGGCTGCCCCATCCCCGATCTCCAGCAATAGGTAGCAGGAAAAAAGTGAAAATACAGTGATGGGATTACTGGGCAGGGAAATTAAAACCAATAATAAGCTGATAAAGGAAACAAAGTGAGGCTGGATTTCATGAATAAACCCAGATTTATATATTTTAAACCTAGATTCTTAATAACTGTCTTGATGATAAGGAGTCTTGGCTTTATGATGGGATTTCATTTTTGTTTACAGTTACATAGAACATTTTGTGTATCCAGTTAACTGTTGATGGATACTTAGGTTAGTTCCATGATTTTGCTGTTATGAACAGTGGAGGGTTTTGTTTAGATATCATAAGCTTCTTCAACCTGTAGGTTCTTATCTTTTGCCAAATTTGTAAAGTTTTCAGCTAATATATTTGTGTGTGTATTTGTGTGTGTCTGTGTGCAGGTGCACGCACATATGCATATATGTGTGCTGCCTTCTGCATTCTCTCTCCTCTCCTTCTGGGATCATCAAAGCTGTTGATACTGTCCAGTAGTTTTCTGTGACTATTCACTGTTTTTTGGTCAATCTTTGTGTCCTTCTGTTATTTAAATTGGACAATTTTTAACTGAACTATGGTCAAGCTCACTGACTCTTCTTTGTCATTTTTGTTTGCCTATTGAGCCTATCCAGTGAGCTTTCAAATTTCAGTTATCGTGTTTCAGTTTAAAAATTTCAGTTTGATTCTCCTTTGTATTTTCTAATTCTGTTCATTAGAAGAGTGTTTCTTCTTCTGAAGCATTTTTATAACAGCTGCTTTAAAGTCTTTTTTAGAAAATTTCAATACCTGTGTCATCTTGGCATTGTCTTTTTTTAAATTACCTTTTCCACACAAATTCAAAGTTTCCTGGTGAGTGATTTCAAATTGTATCTTCAACATTTTTAATATTATGGTATCAGATACTGGCTCTTGTTTAAATCCTATAGATAATACTGATATTTTTGTTTTAGCTGGCAATCTATCCAATTTTGCTCAGGCCACAAGTTTGACCAACTTTCTGTGGATTTGGGCTTCAATGGCAACAACTTTGCAGTGCTGTTTGAATATTCCCTATGTGGTCCCCATCACTAGCCAATCTGGGACATGGATTGTGGTCTAGCCTGTAGTTTAGTTCGCAGAATCTGTGTATGTCAGGTTCATCCGAGTGCAGCTCAGAGTTGAGCCTAGGAATTGATAAACAGCTTTGTTAGGCAGATTTCATGCAATCCTTCCTCTCCACAGTCATGCCATTACTTTATCATTTTCTCAGGATCATCTTTTTAGTCTTCTGGACAGAAAGATGGAGGTTTTTTTCCTTCACTCTGCTGCTCACTTTCTGCAGCTGTGCTCAAATCCAGCACCAGCCAGTAAGAGCACAAAGTTTAATGGATGATTACCCCTACCTGTTGATGCCATTGCTCTCTGATCAGAGAGAAAATCTCTCTGGCCACTGCAGGTTGGGCACAGGAAAACAGAAACAAAAGGCAGGGTATTTCTCTCCCCACATTCAAGCATTGAGAGACCCTTTTCTCACTCTTCATGCTAGACTAGAGGATTTCTCCTAGAACTCTCTGTCCCAATGCTCACTTCTGTCACTGCTGAGAAATCCTGGAGATAAAAAACAGTAAATGTACCAATGGTTTGGTAATTTGAATGCTGTTCTCTTGCAAATTATTACTAGTTACTTTTTAAAGTCCTTAAATAGTTTATTTCTGTCTGGATTTTATAGCTACATATACTGGGAGAACAGGGATATGCATACTTATTCCATCTTACCTAGAACAACAACCTACGGGTCTATTAATATTAAGGTACTTAAGACTACATACAGTTAAACATGAAATTCCTCAGTTACAGAAGACACAATTCAAGTGCTCAGTGGCCACATGTCTAGCGGTGATTGCATTGGACAGCACAGATACAGGACATGTCCATCATCACAGAGAATGCTATTTGTCAGAAATATTCCAAATTAACAAACAAACCCAAGTGGAAAAATTACCCTTAAATACTTCCAAATAGTTGCAAACAGGTTTTGTTTTCCAGGCAGAAGAGTTTGGAAAATGCTAAAAATCATTTCTCACATCCGTCTGCTAAAATTGCAATGCTATTTAGTAAGGATGTTCTGACCTCCTCTCTGTGACAAGCAGACAGACGTCTCAGGAAGCACTCATGTAGCCGGCTGCTTCTGGGTAGGAGCAGGGCAGGGCTCCTCTCACATTTACAGGGCTGTTCATTCACATCATCTCTTATGGATCATGGTGCCTCAACTCCACCTGCCAACACTGGTAGAAAATGACAGATTCCCTTTGCTCCAGGAGTCTCTGGTCTTATGGCCAAGTGATGCTATTTTTAGAAACATTATCTACCTGTAACAGGGAAAGGTGTATGGAGTTTTTGTTATGGTTTATGTTGTTTTTCTTTGTTAAGAAAAACTGAGCCCATCCATCAATCCCTTGCTACGTTCACAGATGAATTTAGTTTGGGATATATGGCCAAATTTAAGTCCTCAAACTTTTAAAAATAATTTTCAGCTCTAATCCATTGTTACCCTTTTAAAAAATTAACAATAGGAGAGAGATTACAAAGAAGAAAGGGAGGAAGGGTTAAAAATCACCACCTAAGCTCATTAATTTTCCCTTTCATAGACTGTGTGTGGGTTGGGGTTGTTCTCTAGTACACACAAGGGACGTATTTAAACTCTCTTCTCACACTTTATGCCTAAAATATCATGCACAGGAAAAGGTATCATTAAGCAGTATTGTTGTAATAAGACCTGGTGTTTCCTGAGCCAGGTTTTTGTTTTAAAACATAGAATAGAATACAGCTGCAATAAGATATTCCATTTTAAGCCAATACAAGTTGAAAATATTTCAGATAAGTATAATTTGATTCACACAAAACCTGTGGGAAAACCTGCCTCAGTGTGTCATGATGCCATAGCTCAATTTCCCGAGCTTTTAAAGATGACCCACGGGTGAGAAGGTCAGTGTTTAGCCGAAGAGGACACAGTTACTCCATAATTTAAAAATGTTTTTCACAAGTTTCCTAAATCTTTGATGCACTTGGAATTTATTCTGTTGTATTATTTGAGGTATGGATGCAATTTAATTTTTTTTCTGAAATGGCTCTCCAGGTTTCTGAAAGCCATTTATTTACTAACCCATGTTTTCCCCACAGATTTCACATGCTGGCTTTATTGTATGTTACAACCATTGGCTTTTAAGCAAGGGAGGGGCATACCATAATCTGTCATTCATTTGTGTCTGAGGTAGAGCTTTCTATTTTTATTATTCCACCCACAGAAAATTGCTATTCTAGACTCAAGTCTTCAAAATGTCCATCCTTTATTTGTAGGTTGTAAAAAGTCAGACTCACTTGCCTTCTGAACAGTCTATATAGGTGGTAAACATTTACAATGGAAACCAAATGCTTCCATTAGAAGAGAGGAACAGATGGTTTAAGGTCAAGAGAGCTGTAGTGTTAAACTACAAATATTCCACTCCTTGTTTGAAGTGTTTCTAATGTTCATCATTGTATTTTCTTGATTCAGGAACTAGATAATATGGAAGATAATTTAGTGGTTGAGTTGCAACATAGTGTAGCAGTTAGGGGCATAGACTGTACCATATACCCTGGGTTTCAATCCTTGTGATATTGAGAATGTTGCTAAATCTCTCTGTGCCTCAGTTTCTATTAACATTGAAGCAGAGGGAGGATATGGTTTGGATTTGTGTCTCCACCCACATCTCGTGTAGAATTGTAATCCCCAGTGTTGGAGGCGGAGTCTGCTGGGAAGTGATTGGCTCACGGGGGCGGATTTCTGCCTTGCTCTTCCCAAAATGTGTGCATTCTCACGATATCTGGTTGTTTAAAAGTGTGTAGCACCTCTTGCTTCTCTCTCTTCCTCTCGCACCTGCCAAGAGGTGGAGCCTCTTGCGTCACTAAGGAGCTCCTGCTCCTTGCTGGCTTCCCCTTCGCCTTCTCCCATGATTGTAAGTTTCCCAGCCATGCTTCCTGTACAGTGGGAACTGTGAGCCAAGTAAACCTTTTTTTTTTTTTTTAAATAAATGACCCGGTCTCACATAGTTCTTTGTAGCAATGCGAGAACAGACTAATACAATGTGATAATGGTAACTTCTTGCAGGGTCTCTGTAAAGAATAAATGGTTATACACATGAAGCCCTGTGTCTGACCCATGAGCTCTTCTAATTTCCTGCGTGATTTGTGGTCTGGTGGTGTCCCAAGATCATGCACTTTTATTCCACCAAACTGTTAGGGCCATCAGGACTTTATCCTATAAACTTTGGCATCACAAAGGGCTGAGTTTAAATTTCAGTTCCTGTCTAAGAGGTGTAACTCACCTGTTTCCTTATTTGTAAAATGGGAATAGTACAGCGATTACCTTGAGGTGATGTTGTAGGGATCAAATCAGATGATGTAACTATAGAGTCCAGCTCTGTACCTGGCACATACTAGGCTCCTACAGCTGTTAATTCTCCTCCTCCTTCCCTTCACCAGTCCCTGGCTGTGAGAACCTGCTGACTTCTCTAGTCACTCAGCAACTTCCTGATAAGCCACTCTTTTAAAACTGTCTTTTATTCTATCAACAGGGCAGCAAAGAAAGGCCAGCTGTTTATTAGCTATTCTTCCTGATGCTCTTCCTCCTCCTGCCCCCACCCCTACCCTCTGACAGGGCCCATGGCGTGTTGTTCCCCTGCATGTGTCCATGGTCCACGTGTTCTCATCATTCAGCTCCCACTCATAAGTGAGAATACGTGGTATTTGGTTTTTGGTTTCTGCATTAGTTTGCTGAGGATAATGGCTTCCAGCTCCAGGTGATGGAATGATCTGTGCAGCTAACCACCATGGCACACGTTTACTTATGTAACAACCTGCACGTCCTGCACATGTACCCTGGAACTTAAAAGTTGGAAATTAAAAGAAAAAGAAAAAAATTAAAAAAGACAGGTAAGCTGTCTAGTCTTCACTCAAATTCTGGGAAGCCCTTGGCCACAGTCTCCTAGTGGTGGTTATCTAGAAGAAAATGGGCTGAGTGAGTTCCTGCCTCTGAACAGCCTAGACCCAGGGTCTGACTCAATTTACATTGGTTTTTCTTTCTTTTTTCCTGCAAGGAAAATGCATGCATTTTTTTGGCATGCTCTTCCTGCCCCAGGATCTCTCCCTCCCGTAGGGGATGATAATAAAACAAAATTGCATAATATTGTAAAAACATGCTAAAGTGGACTTTATTCAAGACCATTGTGATAGGTGTAGGACCCACTGCAATAGGCAAGTGGGAAGTTGTAGCCAAGCAACAGGGGAGGGTCAGTGGATAGAAAATTACTAAGAAGAAACATCAAAGATAAGAAGGATTTCGGCTAAATCTTCCTAACAGAACTTTTGCTGAAGACAGGCCAGGGTGAGCAGACATTCCCTGGAGGACAGTGGAGGATGGGGAACCTGGTCCGATGTTGAAGGTGATCTGGTAACACAGGTAGGGAGTTCTTGCTAAACTGAATTAGCAGGATTGTCTGCTAAAGCTGAATTTTATAAAGAATTGCACAGATGGGCCTAGCAGGGGCTTCAAGAGCCTGACAAAAGTTTGGCCAAGCAAAGAGTCTTCATATAAGGACAATACTCGTTTTCCTCTTCTGCTCTCTGAAGTGGATGCCTTTGGCTTTGCCAGCTCTCTGGCTGGTTGACCCACCAAACTCAGCAGTGCCTCTCCTTGCTCACGATTTTCCTGAGGCTGCTCCCCACCCTCCCAGGCTCTCATCAACCAAGTTGCTTTGTGCCAACTCTGCTGCGTCCTCTTGGCCTGGGATGGCGTTTTTTTTCTTGGAGGCCTGATTACTTTTTGCAGTAGCCTAAGCGTCTCTTTCAGAGACTGCATGGCTCTTGCCAAATTAAGTGACTGTCACAGTACAAATTAGAGGTCTCTGGAGACAAATTATATACTCTTTGGTACCAATATGGTAAATATCATGCCCAATATCTAACCCAGTGCCGCAGAACTGACCACTGTTTCATAATAAAAATTAACTTTTCTCTAGCACAGTGCCAGGCTGTGTGCTCAGCACTTAGCATGATTTTTTAAAAACGCAACACTAAACCCCATGAGGTAGATACTATTATCGTACCCATTGTGTAGATAAGGCAGTGCTTGAGGCCTAGAGAGGTGAAGTCGCTGCAAAGATGATAAAGTCAGAAAGTTACCAAGTTAGGACTGAAAATCCATCTGCCCTCCACAAATGTTGGGGCCATGAAAGTATCTATTAATATTTCCTTTAACTTTGAAGTTCAGGGGTATATGTGCAGGTTTATTACATAGGTAAACTTGTGTCATAGGGGTTTGTTATACAGGTTATTTTATCACCTGGGTATTAAACCTAGTAGTCACTAGTTATTCCTCCTGATCCTTTTCCTCCTCCCACCCTCTACCCTCTGATAGGCCCTAGATAGTGTTCATTTTCTAACTCTTGATCTATTAGTTAAGGAGGATGGATGTTTCTTGGTGGAAGAGTATTTTTTGCCTTTCTCAGGACAGGCAGGTTCTGGGCCTGGCTGGTCAGGGGCTAAACATGGGTGTCACAGACAGGAAGACGCTCAGGGCCCAGTGCCTGGAGGAACTGTGAAGGGGCCTGGAGCCAGCCTGAGGCACCCTGCAGTCTTCCTTCCTTAGGCTACCCAGGGAGGGCCCGAGAGCATAGAAAGACAGTAGGACTACAGGGCCTTATGTAGTCAGTTTACTCTTCAGTGGAGATCACTGATCCTGTGCTCCACATGGCACAGTCAGAGCTGCAGGGTGCTTTCAACTCAGCTTTCTTTTGAATCCCAAATTAATAGGAAAAAACTTATCTCAATTCTCTTTGTCAGGATGTCCACAGACCTCTAACTGGTCTTTCCCACTAAGTACTGTAGTCTCTCCCGAGTGTCCTCGAGAAAATGACTCTGCTTGGCCAACGCCAGAGCTGGGAAGAATTCTCTGAGGTCATTTCCATGTAAAGCGTACATCCACTGGTGTGGACGTGCTCACATAACAGTGCTTCTTTGCACAGCTCAGGTCCCATTGCAGGCATGCCCCATAGTTCCCTGGCTGGTCAGGGTAGGATTTGTGAAAATCCCAAGATGACAGGAAAAGCATGGGGCTACCTGGGAACAGTGACCTCTCCCACACTTAGCAAACACACGATTTCTTGCTCCTTCCCCAGGATATTTCTATTCATAGATACAAGTCTTTTATTTCCCTCTTCTTCCCCTCTGCATGTTTTCAGAGACTTCAGACATAGAGATAGCCTGAATGGTATTTTCCAAACCCTGGAGCAGGCTTCCTTTAAGAAAGAACAATGCAGAGAGAACAATAACGAGTTGGATTTTTTCCTTCTTGCATGGGAATGCCTGACTGTGGCTCATGGATGCCTCACCTCCAACAGGGAGAATAGCAGATGCCTCTGGCCATCACGTGTTAGTTATGGAAGCCACTGTGATTATTGTGAAGCTGACCCACTGGTCATCAGCCAGGTCAAACATACCAAAATCAGAGTGGATTCAAGGTTATTTCTACAGCAGTGTGCTTTTGAAGTGTGCACAGTGTGCTACCCTGGGTCTGCCGATGGGGGTTTCTTACATGGGATATTGTCCTGTAGGGGTGTGTATTGCAGTTAGGGAGGAGAACAGATTGAGAATAGCTGACAGACTCTGCTGACAACACAAGGCAGAGTGCAGTACAAACAACCTGCCATGAGACTGCAGGGAGAGGAATGATTAAGTCTGACATGAACCTTATACACAAACGGGAAACAACAGAAATAAAACATAATTGGAATCGACAACTAACCTTGAACAATAAATAATGCATATCGATGAACAATCTTTGTGCTGGTCTTTGCAGTATCTCTTGGATATCTGTGTGACGTCACCATTCATTCAATGTTTTCTGTAAACTCACTTCCGTGGGTGCCTAGTGAACTAATTTTCTTATCTCAGTGTTTAGCCAGATTTCTACTCTCTGAAGCTTAAGAGTTAAAGTATTTATCTTTTTATGGTCAGGCATGAGTGTATGTAGCAACAATAGCTCACTTCCTCCTGTTTATAAAACTGCGACAAGGAAGCAATGCCTGCACAGCCTGCTGGAGAGATTGATGAGGACGCTGGGAGCTGGCAGTGACACAGGGAGCGGAGAGTCCTTAATCTTCTAGCAGAGCCACAGGCTCCTTGGGTTTTCTGCATCCAGTGCACCGAATGTTCTAGCAGCAGCAGCCCTGTTAACCTCTCAGGAGAGGCATTTGAATAAATGCTTTTGAACTCATGTAGTATACTTTATCTGTAAGGACGGAAGTACATAGTTCACCCTGACATCCTGCGTATTTCAAATTACTATCGATAAGCGCTAAGCTGACATTTTTTGGAGGATAATTTTCCGGTAGCTTAAAATAACATTTTAGATGCTTTTTGTAATAGTATGTGAAATCGGTCCAGGTATTATCCTGCTTTTTGTATTACATGAAGGCAGTGGCCTCAAAAGAAAATGCCTTTGAGGAGATGTCCTCATAGTTGCTTCCCACACTATTCTTCCTGCGTTTTCCTATCAGAATGGCATGTTTGCATTTCTAAACCCACTTAATAACTGCTAATGTATTTTATTTAGAGAAAGGAGCAGGACAGTTATTATTATCCTTTTATAGAGACAGAAATTGAGGACATGGAAGGGATCCATATTGGGAGAGCCAACAGAGAACACATATGTTATATTTCCCCTTTCAGCCAGGATACAGAAGGTAGTAGAATGAGTGATTGAGTCAAACACACCATCACTTTCTCTTGCACAAATGAGGCAGCTTCCACAAAGGCAAATCCTGCTGGAGAGCACTTTTACGAAGACTTGAGGCCAGTGGAAATCTGTCCATGGCCCTCTAAAGGCTGTTGTAGAAAGGGATGTAATCAAGAGACTGTGTTCAAATAGCAGCAGGATTCAACATGAAGGGAAGTTTGAATATTACTTGTTAAGCACTTAGAACAGAAAAAAAAATCATACCTGGTGTCATGAAAGCAGATTCAGGATGATTTAGTCTTATTTGGGACAGAATCATGTGCTGTGTGTGTGTGTTTTTTTTTTTTTTTTTTTTTTTTTTTCCTTTCTGAACTCCCACTGCTAGAGAGAATAAATTTAATATGCTTTTGAAATAACTGAGATAATACCATCCTTCAAAAGAATTTTGTGTGTTTAAAAAGTAATTAAAACTAATTATAGAAAACCTGAAAAACATGATGGGTTGATGGGTGCAGCAAACCACCATGGCACGCATATACCTATGTAACAAACATGCACGTTCTGCACATGTATCCCAGAACTTAAAGTATAATAAAAAAAATTTTTAAAAACCATCATATTCACTCCTGTTTGCCCTTAGCATTTCATGTCTGGGCAATGAAAGCACTTAATAAATATTTAATGACTGAATGAAATGAACCCACAAACCCACTCAGAGATAACCTGTTCATATTTGGCATACAGTGTAAAATGAAAATAGTTTTGTGTGTTATTATATCAATATATATAATATAGTATATATATACTATATATCCATATAGCATCTTCTCTCTATATATTATATACATCTGTATTATACACAGATATAGTATTTTATATATACATACATACACACATATATAGCATATGGGCACTCACAAAAGATAACTAGATTTATTCTACAATGAATGTTGACTATGAAGTACTTTCTACTCTTCTTACCAAACTGATTTCTCCATTGTTTTCTTACATCAATGGGGGAATAATTATAATGCAGTATTGTTGACAAAGCAAGCACTGCTTTCTCCCATTCTCATTCACGTCCAATATTTAATACCACCTTTGATATATCCTGAATATTACCAGTGTCTACCCCTTTACCACGTAACAGGAAATATTCTTTAAAGGATTTATTGCAAGGAATTACTTCTTGTGATTGTGGGGACTGAACTGGCAAGTTGGAAATCTGTAGGGCGGACCATTAGGAAGAACTGAAACTGCTCTCCATAGTGATAATTTTTCTTCTTCAGGAAGCCTCAACTCTGGTCTTCAGGCTTCAACTGATTAGGTCAGGCCACCCAGATAATCTAGAAAAATCTATGTTACTCAAATTCAACAGATGATGAACTTTAACCACATCTACAAAACACCTTCACAGCAACACCTAGATTTGTGTTTGATTAACTGGAGACTGCAGCCAAGTTGACATGTCAAAAAGAACATCACAACCATCAATACCTTAATCTAAGCCAGCACCAACTGTCACATAGATGGTGTCACGCTTTCTGCTTCCACACTTAGACAGCTACCATCTATTCTCCTTTCGGTGGACCACAATGTCCTAATAATATGACTGTATTTTCCTCTCAATTTCCTACTTGACTAACTCAGTTTCAGCCACATCTCACAATTTTGGTATTTCTTGGACATGTCAAACATACTTTTCATCAGGGTTTTGCACCCTTTCTTCCCTCTGAAGCAATCTTCCTTCAGATAATCACATGGCTGACTCTCTTGCTTAATTCAGGTCTTAGCTCAAAGTCACTATCTCAAAGTCATGGAAAAGTATTAACGTGATGATTAGGAACTTGGACTCAAGCCACACAGTCTAAATTTGAAATAATGGCACCACTTTCTAGTCATGCACCCTTGGATAAATGACTAAACTTGCACACCTATCACAGACTATTTTTGTGAGGATTAAATGTTTTAATATATAGAATATGAACTATGTAAGCACTAGCTTTATTCCCTGGCCGTCTCATCTAAAGTTGCACTCTGTTGCTGTAATCCCCATGTCAAGCTTTGTGTTTCCTCCTTGTAATTCTATATTATATTGTAATCTAAGATTCATATAAATTATCATTCGTTTTCTCTACTAGTCTTCCATGAGGACAGGATCTTTGTTTCATTTATTGTTCTCTCCTGACTGCATAGAGCATTCCTGGTACCTTGTACCCATCTGGTAGATGTTTGTTGAATGCATTAATGAATAAACGACTGCCAAATATAATTTATGTAGTAAATTATATTTAAGTATAGCAAATTGTATTACATCTTTTTTTCTGTTTAAACAGGTTGTAGTAGTTCCATTTTATCCAGCATTTCTAATGTAACCTTTAAAATCTAGCATTCTGTTTACGAATCTCAAACTCAACACTTAAAGCTCCTATCTTCTGGCTGTTAGAAACCCTGCGGTTCTTACAGGCGTTGTGCTAATTCTGATTTATGCATCTACACAGTCACCCACCAAGCCAATGGGCTCCAGCCCAGATCTCTGGTATGGACCCCTCTCTCCTCCCTTTCCAAAACATGGTTCAGAATTCTTCCAAACAGTAGCCTTTCTCTATGCCTTTTCTGGTCCACACTATGTTATTGTATATATCATTGCATCCTTAATTTAAAATTTGGTAGTTTGGACCTCTTAAAGACCTCTGTGTTATTTTCCCCCCCTTTCCTTTATTTTCTATTCTAACTAGATGAAGCAAGTTGAGAACAATGCATATGTTTCTTGAACCTGGAATGCCGCTTAGTTTGTAGATTCTCACTCAATCCTCCTCCAAGGACTTGGCTCCTGTCCCAGACCTTTCACGTTGTGGCTGTGTGACTTTAAGCAAATCACACACATAAACAATATCTGTTGTACAGTTACCTCATAGGGTTTTTCTTCTTCTTGTAATTTATCACCCAAACTTTTGGATAAAACTCTTTGAAGTAAAATTTAAAATCAACATCTCAAATTAGGCCGATATAACGACCTAATTTATCAGTCAATAATACTATCTATTCAGTCATTATACTGGATCTATAATAGAGTTTTATGTTAAAACTATTTTCTTAAAACAGTATCTATAAAAGTAAGAATAGCACATTGTTTAATTCACGTACATTAAACGAATCTTTTGTGTTGGTTATTTGAAAATTTAGAAAAAGGCTAAGTAGGATAATGTTTCTTGGTTTGTATTCACGTATTTCTGTCAGTTTCTCACCCATCTCCTTAATGATGTGTATTGTTATTTCCTAAATTCTTGTTTCTAAAAATTATTTTCATTTTTTAAACACAAAAGTGCCTGCATTTTGCTTCAAAATTATATTTAATTGTTCAAATGCCTCTTTTACATAAACCACAATATTTTGAAATCTTAGGAAAAGACTGTGTTTACATGCCTGATCACCAGGTAAACTCAGAGGTAATCATGTTAAATGGGAAATATCCTCAAGTTTATCTGTTTCACAATTGAAGCATATAAATATTTCAGCCCAAATATTTTCATAGGCACTGACTTTTTGCTCTTATATAAAATACTGTTGTTTTGGGGTCAAATATGTTTACAAACAAAACTTGTCAACAAGTTTTTTCTACTTGTGATGATTTTGAATATTTTACCAAGCTCACATAGTTCACCAAATTATAGGCTTTCTCAATATAGTTACAGCACAGAATATCAAATTTATCCAGTTATAAATAGGAACTTGCAATATTCTCAAAAACAATTATGGAAGTACAGAACTAAATCTCATATACCATTTTAGCTCTCATCTGTCAATAATTTTGGGTCTTTTATTTTGTGAAGGTGATTATTCTCCTTGCAAAATTTACATAGATAATTGCAAGTTCTTGAAAATTTCCAAAACTGCTAAAGCTTCAGCTTGTTAGGTTGCCATGGATAAATGATATGTACCACGTGGCCAAATTTAAGTACATTTCTCATCTTAACATTCCTTAATTTATTAAGAACATGGCTTTTACCAAAATGCTGTGCTTCACCAAAATTTCTGTCTGTATTATTGCTACAAAATCAAATGTTTTCTTAAAAGTGAATTTTAATGAATTTATAACTATTTGCAACAATGACAGATAGCTTCTACCTGAATAAATTTCCCCAAGCTTAAATTTCATTTCAATAACTGGATGGAAAAATAGAATATTTACTGAAATATAGCAACAAGTAATTTTGCATTGAAAATATCTGATAGCCCTGATATAAAATGGCATCATTTGAATTTAAGGGGTTGTTGTTACCATTGCTACTATACTACTTCTATTATTATTATTTGGCAAATAGAGCTAACATTCACAGCAACTGCTTCACTTTTTATGTGTACACAAAAAATTTGGAATCAAAACTAAGCAAAATTAATTTAGTAAAACAGTTACTTGATCTAAATGAAACTTCAGCACTTTCCGCAACCGAATGAGGGCTGTGACTTTGGGCCACTGTCTTCTCAAAATAACAACTGACTTTGTAATAGATGCTTCTTAGCAAGTTTGCATCTCTTGGTTTTCCCATGGTTGACGAAATCTAGATACTGTACACATGCATCACAAAACTTCTTGATTTTAAAATTAAATGTGCATTTTAAGCTCATTGGTGTCAGGTTTATTTCACAACAAAACAAAAACCCATTAAAATACCCAAGTAACAAAAGACATTTGCACACTCAATAAATGATAAAACCTCGGAAGCAAGAGGATTCGAGCTCTTATGTCTTGTCACACTTATTTCACATACCTAACTTGGAATTTCCTAACCTGTCATTCTCATGTTCCCCTCTGCTCCCTGCCTGGTAGCCCAGGTGCTTTGAGCTCCTCCCAGCACAGACAGCAATCAGGTACACCAAGTGACCAGCAGTGGCAGAGTGTTGTGCCCTCCTCCCACCGCTGTCCAAGAGCGATGGGGTTGCTGTCCCTACCTGCTTCTGTCACAGAGCCTTAATTTTATCAGTGAGTGCCCTGCAAGCAGTGCTTGAAAGGGAGGTGTTAATCACCTGGTGTCTGTAAAGTGCTTGGAAAAGAAAGAGAGCTCGCAGCCAGTTAGTTGTCTTGTGGGTTTAACCATGTTTCAATAAGCACTCTGTTTCCCCACACCTGTGACTCAGACACTTCCTTTGTAGGTTCTGGAAGAAGGTGAAAAGACAATACGGATCTACTAAATCCAGCTTAGCCTACATTAGTGCAAGTATTAAAGCAATACTTGATTAAAATATGGAAAATCCAGGACAAATGTTGGCCAAACCAGACAGGATCAAAGAGTATGTTGGAAGAGCAAGGATAAACCAAGACACATGGCTACTCTATTTATGAGGATAAAACTCCACATAAGAAAATTTTATTTGGGGAGAAAAAGGAATGCTTATATATGGTTGGTGGGAGTGTAAATTAGTTCAACCATTGTGGAAAGCAGTGTGGCGATTACTCAAAGACCTAAAAACAGAACTGACATTCAACCCAGCAATCCCATTACTAGGTATATACCCAAAGGAATATAGATTGTTCTATCATAAAGACACATGCATACATATGTTCACTGCAGCACTATTTACAAAAGCAAAAATATGGAATCAACCTAAATGCCCGTCAACGGTAGACTGGATAAAGAAAATGTGGTACACATATGCTATGGAATACTATGTAGCCACAAAAAAAGAACAAGATCATGCCCTTTGCAGGAACATCAATGGAGCTGGAGGCTACTTATGCAGGAACAGAAAATCAAATACTACATGTTCTTACTTATAAGTGGGAGCTAAATGATGAGAACACATGGACACATAGAAAGGAACAACAGACACTGAGGCCTACTGGAGGGTAGAAGGTGGGATGAGGGAGCTGATCAGGAAAAATAACCAAGAAGTACTAGGTTTAACACTTGGGAGACAAAATAATCTTTACAATAAACCCCATTACATGAGTTTACCCATATAGCAAACTTGCACACGTACCCCTGAACTTAAAAGTTAAAAACAAAAATTTCGTGTTGAATTATAAATTAATTTCCTATAAATGATTGTAGCTATTATTATTTTGGCTTAAGTGAAATCTCAGGCTAAAACAATCATTTATTTCTCAAATTCACATATCATTATTTTCATTAAAGGGCTCAGTAATTTTAATACTTCATACTCTTTATTTATTCTACATAAACATCAAGTATTTTCTTTACAAAAACACTAGGTTACCTACAGAGTTAAGTAGAGCTAAAGAATATCTGTCCTCAAGATTATTTTTTATTTTTAATAATTTCAATGTTTATTTTAGATTCAGGAGGTACATGTGCAGGTTTTTTACCTGGGTATATGATGTGATGCTGAGGTTTGGAGTACAACTGATCTCATCACCCAGTTATTGAGGATTGTACCCAACAGGTAGTTTTTCAACCCCTGTCCTCCTTCTTCCCTCCCCTGCAGTGGTCCCCAGTGTTTACTGTTACCATCTTTATGTCCATGAGTAACCAATGTTTAGCTCCTACTTATAAATGAGAACATGTGGTATTCGGTTTTCTGATCCTGCATTAATTTAAGATAATGACCTCCAACTGCATCCACATTGCTGCAGAGGGCATGATTTTGTTCTTTTTTATGGCTGCATAGTATTCCATGGTATATATGTACCACATTTCCTCTATCCAATCCACAGCTGATGGGCACCTAGGCTGATTCCATGTCTTTGCTATTATGCATAGTGATGCGATGAACATATGAGTGTATGTGTTCTTTTGGTAGAACAATTTATTTTCTTTTGGATATATACCCAGTAATGGGATTGCTGGGTCAAATGGTAGGTCTGTTGTAAGTTTATTGAGAGACGTTCAAACTGCTTTCCATAGTGGTTGAATTAATTTATATTCCTACAAACAGTGTATAAGTGTTCCCTTTTCTCCACAGCTGTGCCAGCATCTGTTGTTTTTTGACTTTTTAATAATAGCTACTCTGACTAGTGTGAGATGGTATCTCATTGTGGTTTTGATTTGCATTTCTCTAATGTTAGTGATATGGAGTATTTTTTCATATGTATGTTGGCTGCTCATATATCTTCTTTTGAGAAGTATCTATTTATGTCTTTTGTTCAGTTTTTAATGGAGTTCTTTATTTACCGCTGGTTTAATTGTTAAAGTTCCTTATAGATTCTGGAAAGAAGAACTTTGTCATATGCATAGTTTGGGAATATTTTCTCCCATTCTGTAGGTTGTCTGTTTACTCTGTTGATAGTTTCTTTTGCTGTGCAGAAGCTCTTTAGTTTATTCAGGTCCCACTTGCCAATTTTTGGTTTTGCTGCCATTGCTTTTGAGGACTTAGTCATAAATTCTTTCCAAAGGCTGATGTCCAGAATGGTGTTTCCTAGGCTTTCTTCTTTAATCTATCTTGAGTTAATGTTTGTCTAGGGTGAAATACGTACAGTTCTTTTTGTCAATTATGCCTCAGTAAAGCTATCAAAAAACTGTAATAAAAGTTTGCATATGGTTAAGTTTATCCTTGTGGTGTAAAAATGCATCAAATGTGCGTCAAAGTACCACATACAACAGTTCCATCACCCTAAAAATTCCCTTATGTGGCCACCTTTTTTTTTTTGAGACGGCGTCTTGCTCTGTCGCCCAGGCTGGAGTGCAGTGGCGCTATCTGGGCTCACTGCAAGCTCTGCCTCCCACATTCACGCCATTCTCCTGCCTCAGCCTCCCATGTAGCTGGGACTACAGGCGCCCCCCACCATGCCCGCCTAATTTTTTTTTATATTTTTAATAGAGACAAGATTTCACCGTGTGAGCCAGGATGGGCTCCATCTCCTGACCTCGTGATCTGCCCGCCTCGGCCTCCCAAAGTGCTGGGATTACAGGCATGAGCCACTGCGCCCGACTGTGTGGCCCTCTTTAGACAGCTCCTGCTTCCTTGAGAGGCAACCAGCCCTTGAGAACCACAGATCTTGGTGTGGTTACCTTTCCTATAGTTTACCTTTTGCATAATGTCACATGAAGGGTATCATACAGTGTATAGCATTTTGAATTTGGTGTCTTTCATTTAGAAAAGTGCATTTAAGAATCATCAGTGCTGTTGCCTAAATCAAGCACCCCCTCCTATTTCTGGGTAGTATCCATTACATGGTTGTACCAAAGCCTGCATCTTTAACTACAATGTTAAAAAAACATTATACTGTCTGCTAAAATGACAGGATTCATTTGAAAACATTGTCTGTGGTGACAAAGGAAACTTTGTCTTTTTATGGGACACAGATGAAGCTGGAAACCATAATTCTGAGCAAACTATCGCAAGGACAGAAAACCAAACACTGCATGCTCTCACTCATAGGTGGGAATTGAATAATGAGAACACTTGGACACAGGGTGGGGAACATCACACACTGGGGCCTGTCGTGGGGCAGGGGGAGGGGAGAGGGATAGCATTAGGAGATATACCTAATGTAAATGACAAGTTAATGGGTGCAGCACACCAACATGGCACATGTATACATATGTAACAAACCTGCACGTTGTGCACATGTACCCTAGAACTTAAAGTATAATAAAAGAAAGTAAACTTTCATAAATAGCTTTTTGTAAGTAATAAAAGATACACACCCACATATACTTGCATATGTCTGTATGTATTAGAATATAATTGACTTCTATGTCAACTTGGTTTCTATATCAAATTGATTTCTGTAAAATATATGTGAGTCATACTGACATCTCCACTTGGTCTTAAAGAGAATTTCTATAACCTGGAATATAAGAAAGTGATTTTTAAATTCTATCTGCATGAAGCTTTCTACAACCAACCTCATTCATTTCCTGAGGGTCAGTAGTGATTCACAACTTTTCTCTTTGTAGAGACTCATTCAAAATTCCAAATATTTCCTTAATGGCAATAAAATAGAGAAATAACATTTTGTAATCTTTGGGTGATGCCTCCAAAGAATATCACTTGAATTGAAAATTAATTATGAAGTCCTTTAAGACAAAAAACAATTTAAAAAACAAAAATAAAGCTCTTCAATGATCACATTCTTCTGCAACTTTGTAATTGTAGTTCAAACCCTTTAATTGTAATAATATAAGAAATGTATTGTAAAAAGTGGAGTATTTTCAACAAAACATGAAAAAGACGGAGAAAATNAAAAATGCAAGTATTCCACTCAAATATATTGCTAAATCAAACATCATTTAAATATGATTCTTTAGGAGATACTGCATGTATTTTAAAAATTTATGAACATAAGTAGGAAAAAGAAATAAAGCAACATCTACAATGGAATGTTGTCTTCTTACAGAGTTGAATATTGTGCTTTTCATTGTGATGATTTCAAAACATTTGCATGACATTTGGATTGAAAAGTATTTAGAAAATAACCTTATAAAACAGAATGTAAATATGTATTTTGAAGCAATATTCATGATTGAGGGCAGTATAATTTTTGGAAAAAAGATTTCCTTCTCTAAGAAGGTTATTATTATAATCATACTACAGATGCTAGAAAATATGGCACAAAACACTTAGGTGAAGTCATTTTCGTGATGCATTAAGTTAATAGCAAGATTCGCATTAGTTTTCTTCTCTTCCTAGATAAGTTAAACTTTTCCTGGAATTCACTTTCTTTTTATGGGTAAGGAGTCTAGACTTTCTCCCAACACACATATACATACACAAACACACATACAAAAAATTACTCACATGGAAGTTAGTGCTTCATGGGCAAATGAGTTACACGTTATACTACACAGTTACTAAAACCCACTACTCTCTGATGAATTATAGAAAGATTTATCTCTTTTTATAGATAGATGCAAAGATATTTTAGCAATTACTTTTTAAGGGAGAGAGTCTCACTCTATCACTCAGGCTGGAGTGCAGTGGTAAGAATATAGCTCACTGCAGCCTTGAACGCCCAGGCTCAAGCAATCCTTGCATGTCAGCTGGGACAAGAGGCATGTGCCACCAAGCCTGGCTAATTTTTATATTTTTTATAGAGACGAGGTTTCAATACGGTGTCCAGGCTTGTCTTGAACTCCTGGGCTCAAGTGATCCTCCTGCCACAGCCTCCCAAAGTGCTGGGATTATGTGTGTGAGTCACTGAGCCTGGCCCATTTGCTTTATTGAAGAATGCAGGGCTCTCCTTAAACCACTTCTTCAATAGAAGTAAAAACTAGCAAAAGTAAAACCAACCCAAACTTCTGCAATTTTAAATGGAAACCACTGAATTCCCTTCTTTCTCTACAGAGGACTTTTCTAGTTCTTCCCAGCAGGCTCACCTAAACAGCAATGTCAATAATAATCTGTTGTTGCATCAATCAAATAAATAGTCCCCCCCTACCCCAATGGGCTAAATTTCTCCCACGCTACTTATACACAGGCAATTTATTTTGGGAAGTGATCTCAGGGAAGAAGGGTAACAGACAAAGGAGTGTGAAACAGGGAAAGAGGGCAGGTGAGTAAAAGTCTGTTTTGAGTTGGCCATCACTTTATGGAAAGCCATTTAGAATGTGCCTCAGAATTTCCATCCAAGGGCTGGTTGCAGAAACTTATCTACAGGTTTATGTTCGCAATAGTCAAAAGCTGAACTGCGGGGCATTAACCACCCTTACACCCACGTACTGGGTTCTGGGAATAGGAGGGAGAAGCTGACCTTTAAAGGTGTCCCAGGAGGCTGGAACCCAGAAGAAAAACTGAAAATTGAATGAGGCAACTGAACCCAGGTATTGCCAGACGACATCTGAAGGAAGTGGTTATCCAGCAAACAGTTGCTGGTGTCAAGGAGGAGCAGAGAGGGTCTAAGGCGGTGCCCAGGAGGGTTTTCTGATTCTGCTGTTGGTCAGATGACCTTGAGATCAACAGGTTTGGGAATTCCTCAGGTCCTCCTGTTCTTTTAGGCTATGATTTTTAAACTTATTTATTTGTTTATTATTTATTTATTTATTTTTGAGACGGAGTCTCGCTCTGTCGCCCTGGCTGGAGTGCAGCGGTGCGATCTCGGCTCATTGAAAGCTCCGCCTCCCGGGTTCAGGCCATTCTCCTGCCTCAGCTGGGACTACAGGCGCCCGCCACCTCGCCCGGCTAATTTTTTGTATTTTTAGTAGAGACAGGGTTTCACCGTGTTAGCCAGGATGGTCTCGATCTCCTGACCTCGTGATCCACCCGCCTCTGTCTCCCAGAGTGCTGGGATTACAAGCGTGAGCCACCGCGCCCGGCCATGATTTTTAAAACTAAAGGAGAAAGTTCCATGGACAGAAGAGGAACATGGAGAATAACAAGTACAGGCTAAAACATGGTTCATTGAAGCAATAAAGGAGAAAAAGTTAAACAAAAAATGACACTGGTTTACCCAGTGGATCAGCTAATTTCTGTTGTTCTCTAAATAAACATTCTAGCCTCTCTGAGTTCTTCCTTGACTCCTCTCAACATTCTCCCTGTAACTTGCTTTGGTGTCTTGTCTGGGATCTGAACTCACACCTAATTCACTGGCTAAGCCTGCCCTGCAGATCAGTAAAAGAGATGGTCTCCTGTGAACTCTTGAGGTGCTCTCTATCCCATACTATTTGATTTCTTTAAAAAAAAGAAAAAAAAAATTCTTATCTTCCAGAACTTCTATTTTCTTTTTAAAATTTTTTTCCCATAAGTTATTGGGGTACAGGTGGTATTGGTTACATGACTAAGTTATTTAGTGGAGATTTGTGAGAACCTGGTGCACCCATCCCCCGAGCAGCATACACTGCACCATATTTATTGTCTTTTATCCTTCACCCTCCTCCCACTCTTCCCCGCTACTCCCACAAGTCCACTGTATCATTCTTACGCCTTTGCGTCCTTTCAACTTTTAACAATTATTCCTATCAATGTTCAAAAATTATAAGGAAAGAGAAATGGGATGAGAGGTAGAATTGCAGCCTGAATTAAAGCTTTTCTTGGGAAGTTGTTGGTGTTGCTCTTAAATGTATTTTACTTTTAAAGATTTTCCTGAACATTTGCTATGTGAGAGTAATACGTGTTCATTATACTAAAATTAGAAAACTCTGAAACTCATTAAAAAGAATAAAAGCCAAAAAAGTGATATTTATGTAGGCTTGAGAAACAAACCAGGGTAATTTATGATGATTAAAGATAAAAATAACTTAAATCCTAGAGATTTAAGTTATTAATATTAAGGTATTAATATTACAAAAAATATTTTTTCCATTCACGTCTCTTCTGTTTTTGATTCTCAACTCACCTTACTGCCTCAGATAGAAAAGAAACAGGAAACGCTCATATTTCAGATGTTTTCTATTTGGGGGTCAATGTAGGTTCTGTATGTTTATGTTTCAGTATATAGATAAGGTTTATAATTAAAACATAGAAATATCAAATTCAAAATAAAATTAATGGTACTCAACTGAAGTATTATTGGATGGCCTGAAAACCTCCCACTTAGTATCAAGCTGTATCTTCTGAATGAAAAATTTAGAAGCTTAAGTCATTTATGGTGGTATGAAGTAAATTACAAGAGAAGAAATTATAGTCCACTGCCTTTGCCGGGTGTTGGACTTTAGCAGCATGCATAATTCATAGAAAAGTACTATGTAAAGGAATATGGAGTAACCTTCAAAAATAAATCAAGAAAAACCAGTTACTAATCTACAGAGTAGTTTACCTGGAGGAAGGTAATGTGAAGGAAAACAGTCCATCATTTCGCAGAGCTTAATGCCATCCCTGATGGAAGTTACCCAGGGCTACGTATTACATATAGAATAGAAAATATTTATGCCCAAATATCTGCCTCTTGGAAAGAAATCAGCCAAACATTGATAAATGAATTGGGCAAAGCAGGTATTACATTAAGCAGATAAATTTCACTTTGATTTTGAAGTTCAGCCAGAGGGGAAAAGAGTTGGAAGAAGGAAGTCATAGCTAGAAGCTACGAAGCCTGTTGTTGAGGGACAAGCACCTCATCAGGCACTGGGATTGAAATTACCCCACTGTTCATTCTATCCATGAGCAACTATGGGCAGTCTAGTTTTCTTGATAAATGGTACATCTCCAGAGAGTGATGGCAAAAAATGCTATATATATATATATACCTGTCTAAGGAAGACTTTGGTTTGAAGAGATTTCCCATTTCCTGTTAACTTCTGTTAATGTATATAGATTTTGAAAATGTTTGCCTCAGTACCTGTAAAGGGTATCAGCCTAGACTTTACAGAAATTTCACTGGATTTATAAAAATATAAAATGGCAACTGATGTACATTTTCAAATCTTTTTTTTTTTTTTTTTTTTTTTTGAGACACAGTCTCTGTTGCCCAGGCTAGAGTGCAGTTGCATGATCTCAGCTCACTGCAACCTCTGCTGCCTGGGCTCAAGCCATTCTCCCACCTCAGCCCCCTGAGTAGCTGGGACCACAGGCATGTGCCACCATGTCTGGCTAATTTTTGTATTTTTTTGCAGAGACGGAATTTTGCCATGTTGCCCAGGCTCGTCTGGAACTCCTGGGCTCCAGCGATCTGCCTATCTTGGCCTCCCAAAGCATTGGGATTATAGGCATGAGCCACTGTGCCAGGCCAAGTTCTCAAATTTCCAATCCTCTCATTTACAGATGAGTTTCTGTAAAAGTGAAATATGGCAGGTTCCAGGAAGATACGAATAATCTGAGGACCAAACCTGAAATTTATGCTGTTTTTCAAAGAAAATATTTTCTACTACCATGCACAACACTTGGCTTTGATGTGCATGAGAACACTTATGGCCTGCTTTTGTTTACTTGTGTCACCTGGACAAAAAGCGGAAGGAAGGGATAAAAGAAATACATGCCATAGCACTCAGCTATGTCTACCAGAATTGTCTTTGGAGATAAGGGAGAAAGTTCTTAGGAGAGCACAAGTACTAATGCCCTGTAACATGCTGGATTGCTTTTTGCCTGTTCAGGAGGCCGTTGTCAGAGAAGCGATTAGGGGTGGAGCAGGTTCTGTAGTCCCTGATTTGTTTCTTCCCTACCTAGACTTCCACAGACAAACATTGTAACAAACTGTTTTAGTTTACCCTAAGCAGATCTTAAATCCAAGCAGTTTATTTGGAAGGTAATCCCAGGGAGCATTGACAGGGATAAGGAGAAGAGAGGCAGGGACATGTAGGAAGCCAGTAAAGGCAGTGTTTATGCAGTGGCTTGCCACTGGGATATAGAAGCTGAGCCTGTGCAAAAACACTGAAATTCAATGACAGATCTCAGAATTATCCAATGCAGGGACAATGGGGATGAGACATTTACCCTGAAATTCCTTTTCATCCTTCTTTCCCAGAACTTTCATTTGTTCTTACATGTAGGGTCTGCAGAGTCAATAGGACAATTTTGCCATGTGCTGCGGTCTTTATGTTATATCCTTAGCTGGGAGACCCACTGCCATCTAAAAGAAAGTTAAATTTATTTTCTTATTCTAAAATCCACATTTATACCATTAGCATTTTATTTGACTTACCAACTTGTGTTCTTAGATTTAAAAAAAGAGGTCATGTGCTAGGTGCAGACAGCATTTGCCACGTGTGTGTGTGTGTGTGTGTGTGTGTGTGTGTGTGTGTATTTCTATGTTCACTAGGAGGTTTCCTTGATAATTATTGATACTTCCTTGAGGGCTGACTTGAACAACAGGGATGAAGGGAAGCACAAATCAGGTAATCCTGTCCAGTAATAATTTGAATTAGTTTACTCCCAAAGGTAAGGATTGGGGACAAATATTGGATTTTAAGAGTAGTTTCATGTATTGATCCTACAGGTTGGATTTATATCCAATTTATTTACACTTTCATGAATGTTTAGCAATTTGAATTCCATAGAGAAATGTCAAAGACTATAAAAGCATTCATGGATTTTAAGAGGAGGCTCATTGTGGAAATTAGAGGTGGTGATTTGCAAAGCGATTTGTTCATTTTAATTGCATTGATTGTACTCTTGTCAATGGACTAGACTTCCTGAAAATAAACCTCTTGCAAAGAACTTAAAGAGTATAGATGAAGATGGTTTCCTGCACTTTATGAATCAGGCTCCCTCTGGATACCCATCAATTAGAGGTGAAGGCAATAAAAGGAAAAATTTGCCCCATCTGGTTCTACATAAAACTCCCCAAGAGCTTTGACAAAAAGTCTTCTCTACAAAGAGCAGTCTGATCTCTGGGGAGGCATTTGTTTTCAGGCTTCTTGAAATGCTTTTCTTTTCAGGGATGTTATTTCAGTAGAGCCAGATGAGATGCACTTGCTATTTTTATAAGTCTTTAAAGGCTTAAGCAGGGCAAATATGTCTCTTCAAGCTGGCTTCTGCAATAAGCCTGATGCTAAAGCAGCTTTATGTCCCATAAAGAGCAACATTAGCCTCATGGAGCTACAGGCGATTTCTGATCATCTATGAAGACGATTCCACAGTATCAGAGTAGTGTGGGAAAGGCTCTTATTATTTTCCAATATTTAAAGCTATGGGTATAAAATAAACTATATTTTGACCAAAACAGCCTTTAAAAAAAATGACCAAGTTAAGCTTTGATATTCTATATTTTTAATAGGTATAGGAATTCAAGCATTTGAAGATAATTGTCATATTCAAAATATGGCAATCTCTCTGTGTCAATCTCCCTGTCAATCTCTCAGGCAATCTCCCTGACCAATTAATGTTACAATTGGATATTTTGCTCTCTTTATGTTATATCCTTACCTGGGAGACCCACTGCCATGTAAATGAAAGTTAAATTTAGAGTTTATTTTCTTATTCTGAAACCCAAATTTATACCACTAGTATTTTATTTGACTTACCAACTTGTGTTCTGAGATTTAAAAAATTCCTTCATCTTTGTATATTGAGTAAAAGCTTCAGAGTTGCTCATTTATTTTTTTCATGAAAATCCTTGTGGGACTCCTGTTGCCCAACCATACGTCCAGTTCACAGTGACAGCCCTATTTCTGGCTTTCTCATGGCTCCAGATTTTTCTATCTCTAATCTGTCCTACTTGCAGGAGCAAGATTTATCAACAAGGTAAGTTTTGATCATGCAAAGCACTTTTCTTTGTATTTTGAAATGGCTTCCAATTATCTCTTGAAATTCGAAACGTAGTTGTTCGTATGTTGCTCACCACTTCTCCCATTATCCAATTCTCTAGGTTTTCTCCTATCCTTTGTGTTGTTCTCTATTCACGTAACAAATCATGCCATGTTCACTTACTAGCCTCTTTCCCTGGGCGTGTTGCAGATAGTATCTGCATATGGATATCCCTGTATTTGCCACCTCTATCACACACAAACAGGTGCGCGCGCGCACACACACACACACACACTCCTTCCATTTTCTTCTTCTGATGACTGTTTAAGATTTGACCCTGCCAACTCTGACACCCAGAGTCCCTGGATTACAATGTCAGGTCTGTCACTAATTTATTGCGCCCTAACCTCTGTGTTTCTCACTCTTGTTGCCAACAGAATGAAGGATTTGAAAGAGATGCTTTTTAAGGTGGATTCCATATTAAGCCTTTTCTGATTTGCATTAACCACATCTGCCTAGAATCATGCTGGTCACTCACACCATTTCTGTGATTTAGTGCCCAGCTGTTTATGTGCAGTTCATGTATGTCTTTGTCACTTATTCCTATGATTACATTGCAAGCTCATGGAATCTGCCTGGTTCAGTTATTCAATGGGCATTCAAAAATACTGCAAATTATCAGCACATGTAAGAACTTTCTAATTTGGTTGTGTTTCTAACAGGTTTCTGTATACTGAGAAATACAGGTATGAATAATTATTTCCAATAATGACTGACTGGAAAAGCATGAGCTTGCATTTAAAAAATGTGCTATTTTCTTATCTCTTAAACAACAAATGCTAAATTCCAACAACATTCTCTGTGAATGGGAGCTCTTTGTGCCATAACTTCTCTTAAGTGTGTGCCCCCCAATGAGCTGAATGATAATACATTGAGAGCTAATTTCTCCTCCTCCACTTCTTTGCCGTATTTTATTAAAAAAAAATCCCACATCATACGGCAGTGCCCAATGTGATCATTAAATAAAACTGTAATTAAGGTGACATCGGCAGTTTCAGTAATTAGAGTCTTGCTGTAACTGTAAGAGTAAAAATAACATTCCCTGGCGCTGAGATGGGGCAGCTGTGGCTCATGCTGATAATGTACCTTGGCAATTTAACATGACTAATTGTATGAGCTGTTCTTCACGGGGAATTGTATTCATCTCCAAAAGTTATTCTATCTCTGCAGTTTGTCCAAGCGCTGCTGCTTCTCCCTTGCTTCCTAAAAGCCCTCAAATTCAGTTTCATAGTTCTCAGCTGAGTTTTATGGAACTCATTCTCATGACTGCCTCGATAGCTGCCAACTGGGAAACGACTTAGCAGCAGGCAGGCAGTGGCACACAGGGTGATCCTTTGGTGGGACCCGTGAGAGCCTCTTGTCAACTTTTTGGTTCTCAGTGAAGTATTCTGAGTGTCGGCATTTTTGAGTGTGTTGTACAAAGTAGACAAGTTATAAGGTTTTTCATGGTTCCCAAATCTGGCCATCTATTAAAATCACCAGAAAAGGGATTTTTTTCCTCATTATTTTGAACCTGTCTAGGAACTACTCTCTTCAATTCTATTGCCATCCACCTCATTTTCACAGCCATAGTCTTTAGGTCTTCAAGACATAGCTGTAACCTCAGCAGCTCTGTGAAAGACCCATCTTGGTGGATGGGATTTTCATTATCCCAGGAGGCCAAGTAGAGATGGGCGGGGGGGGG
>NW_016804493.1:2969212-2992891 GCF_001698545.2 Rhinopithecus bieti
GGGGGGGGGGGGGGGGGGTCCTCTCTTGATCTCCTTGCCTTGATTCCTTACTCATCCTCTCAAGTCTTCATCACTGATATCTTGAAAAATCTTCTCTTCTATTTTTACTGCTACCACCACGGATAACACAGTCTAAACTCTTTTCTGTCTTTGGTCTCTTTCTCGTTCCAGCTGATTGTCTAAGCTGATATGAAGTCAGTCATTCTAACATGCCCATCTAAAATCACGTTCCTCTCCTGATCCACATTGCACTTTGGCTCCACGTTGCTTTGAGGATACAGTCTGATTGCATTCCAGGACATAGAAGGCTGTCCATGATCAGGCCCTCACCTGCCTGTCCAGTCTGACCTCTCACTATTCCACATCCTTATCCCTAAGTTTTCAGTAATATTAAACTATTTGCAGCTCAACATCAGCACTTGAACAACCCTGTGATGCCATGAAGTGTGCATCCTAAGCACCTCACTTTCCTGGCCTGAGTTCTGGCCCTGTGCGATGGCAGCCAAACTTCTGTTCAAAAGGACTGATGCTGCTCCAGCACATTGCAAACTCCAATTATAGGGTATCGATTAGACTTCATGAAGGCACAGAGGAGGCAAAAGGTCTCAAAAGAGGGAGATGAAGAAATAAATATACAATTACTATTATTACTTTGTAAAAGAAAATAAATTAAGTGGTTAGTTGCAGAAAAGTATGTAACAATTTCCATAGATGCTTGCTGGGAGATTAGGGAAAAGGGAGAACAATGGTTAAAATAGTCCTGCAACACACTCTTATAAAACAGTGGATTAGAATAAAGGTGAGAAAATGGCTTTCAGGTAAGGGAAGCAGCATGAACTAAGGCAGAGAGAAAGATGAGCACAATATGTGGTAGGAACAGAGAAGCTATGAAGATAGATACATAGACAGATAGGTAGATAGATGATAGATTGATGGATAATTTGCATCACTTTAGACAGACTAAATTATGCTGCAGAGCAGGAAATATACCTAAATCTTGGAGGCAAATTATCAAGATTCATTTGAAGCCGTATCCTATCCCCCAATAACCTTTCTTCTAAGTCAAGAAGAGGAGAGAAAACTCAACACAGAAAGGGCAGCATGGGTGGGGTGTATACCCAGGACTTCTGGCCAAGTCAGTGTGCTTGGAAGAAGGTGCTATTGGAGAAGCAGCAGGGTGGTCTGGGACATCTGCAGCATCTTTGGAAAGAAGATACTGCACCATTAGAGTCTTATATGATAACTCAGATTTTAAAATTATAATGTGTTGTGCATTACGTTTCTGTTGCACAGTGCTGCTCTAGCATTTTTCAGAATAAGTGATAATGTTTAGTGAAATGTCTCCCTCACCTACTAGACTTTAAGCTCCTTGAGGGCAGAAACTGTGGTCTCTTCATCTTAAAATAGAACTTGACATATAGTGAACACTCAATACTGGAAAAAAGAAAAGATCCAAATTTTAAATTTTGTAATTTAAAATGATAAATTATGCATTTATCATTTAAAATTATAAACCACACATTTATAATTTTAAAGTTTCTGATAGTAACATTAATACAGTAAAAAGTACCAGTAAAAAAGAAATGAATTATTAATACTTGTACTTCTTATATAAAAATTATGATTTAAATATTTAATCAAATACCAAAATAATTAATGAGCTATTTCACAAAATTTATCTTAATACCAACCTTCAAAATCTGGTGACTATTTCATAATTATGGCACATCTTTATTTGGAACACTAATTTTCCTTAGAAATACTTGAGCTGTACTAAGATTTTATAAAATTATTCAGTTGAAAAGTAGATTCGCATACTCATGCTGCTCCAATTATACTTAAAATATTTCCAATAACTTAAATGAGCATTGATTTTGAATTTAAATTAGTAAAATAAAAAATGTGTTTTCTCAGTCACAGTAACTCCATTGAATGGCTTAAAAGCCACATGTGGCTAGTAGATAACATTAGGGACAGCACAGGTCTAGAGAAGATTGATGAAGTTCTGTGGTGGAGGATGCAATGGAAGATTAACTCGGTTGATAGAAAAAGTTTCACTCTCAGACTCTTTTCACTCCCATTTATAATAGATTTTAAGTTCCTTGGGGCCAGGGACTGTGTCTTCTTTTCTGCAACATCTATAATGTCTGAAATCTATGACTTGTCATTTTGACCATAACTTTATACCCAGTTATAATTATATGCATATATATATGTTTTAAATCAAAATTCAAATAAGATCAACCCATTGAATTTGGCTACATCTTTAAGGATGTATTAATCAATAGGTTTCAGTATTTATTGTTTTTCTATAATTTATTTAAGAGTCAAGATTGTTGGTCCTGTGGAATATTCCACATTCTGAGTTTCGAGGATTGCAGTATCATGGTTTTAGTCAGCATGTCCCTCTCTCCTCCGTGTGTTATATAAAATGCAGTTAGATCTAAAGTCTTGATGAGATTTAGGGCCAGTGTTTTGGCGAGAGCATCTCATAGGTGGCATTATGGCACCTTCTATTGTAACACATCAATGTCTGGCTGCCTCTTTCATGATATTAAATGAGATGAGTACATTCAAGAGATGTCAGCTTGATCCATCCATTATAAACTTCTCCATTTTTTTATGTAACATATTAGTTATCCCTGAACAGTCCCTAGAACCAATAGTTTTATCAAGTGGAAAAACAGTAATTGTTAATTTAATTGTAACTTCTGTCTTAACTGGAATTACATATATATTTATCTAATCAGCCATTTGATTACACTGAGGAAATCAAGTCAAGGCATAATAATTGTTATGTACTTCCCCTTGGCTTACTGCTTTTGAGAATAATGAGCTGATTCCTTAGCATTCTCCAAAAGTAACAATTGGGTTTTTAAATTATAAATCTTCAGATTTAACATTTTGTGTATGTTTTCATGCATTGCAGTTTATTCTTTCTGATGCCAAACTGTGCCATCTTTGTTAACACGTGTGATTGCTCATGTTAAATGCTCCAGACTCACTTGAATCAGCTACTTATTCCAAATGTCTTGGTTCACTTCAGTGAGAAACGGTATTTACGTTAAAAAATCTGCGTGCAAGGGGCTCACTGTTCCTGGCCTGGGTAATTATTTCTAGGCTTTTTCAATGGACATAGTTAGGAATATGTTTTTGTTTTTTCCAGAGGAAAAAAAATATGTTCGTACTGATATTTTGAATGTAATTATAGAATCACAGACTTTTAACTTCTTTATATATATATTTACAATACAATATTAATATTATCCCTCACTTCCTTTATTCAACTATGTGTATGTCTAGGTATGCTTTCGTGTATACATAATAGTTTCAATTAACAATATCAATATTATTACAACTGATGTTACTCAAAACAATCTAAGATTTCTTCATTTTGCTTTTGCCCTGAGGTCTTATCCCACTAGTCAGATTGCTGTGTTTTAAATTCACTTAAGTAAATACTTTCTGGGTTGTCAAGCAATCACTCTGGTAGTTAGGTTTGTCTGTTTCACTTTGCTTTTGACTTTTAGGGATTAAGCTACTTGAAAGCAGTTTGATCCCTTCAGATTAGCTTTTATACTTTATTAAGTAGGAACATAGCAACATTTAATTAAAAGGTAATTTTATCCCACTACTAAGGTCAAACACAAAATTAATGTTCATGCAGTTCTGTTATATTTTGCTAGATTTTCTTGTATAGGTGCTATGCTATTTTTCATCCTATCAATATTTTCATTTCATCAACATTTTGATTCCTACCAGCAATGTTTCTTCAAATCTTGTCAACCAAGTGAGTGGTCAAACCCTCCTCCCTACCAATAGGTGATAGAAAGGTGATGATACATGATAAATAATATTACAAAGTATTTTTAATGTGCATTTATCTTATTTTTGAGTAAGACTGAGCATCTTTATTTTTAAGGGCCATTTGTATTAGTTTTCCAATGAACTCTTTGTGTTCTTATCTTACAATGTTCTCTATTTTTGGGTGCTCTTCATATATTACGTATGTTAACCCTTTGGTCTAATATAAGTCACAAATACTTTCCCAGTTTTCATTTGTCATTTTCTTTGCTCTGGTATTTTACATGATTTTAAATGTGAGCACATTTATTTTCTTTCCTCAAATTGTTCCTAGATTTTGAGTCATATTTAAGAAAAGCTTTTTGTATTCCTAGCTTATAGATGAATCCATCCATGCATTCTTCTACTACTTGTATGCTTTGATTTTATCTTTTCTACATTACTAACCAATGATCTCATACTATTTTAGAAAAGAATTAATCTTTTTTCTTTTAAATTTCTGCATTGCTTTGACATGAAGCCTTTATCATATACTCAGTTTCTATATTTGTTAACAACTCTTGCAATATCCTTTAGTTATTTTGCAATATCAAAACGAAATGAAAAACTTTTAAAAGTACAATTAAAATAATAATCAATAAACATTAACCTAGTGATATTAGAACTGATTACATTGATAAAGTGTTTTTGTGCATGCCATATAATAAAATAATTTCAAGAATATTAAAATGATAATCAGTTGAACAAACAATATTCAAATTCCCTGTCTGTGAAATGATATTTATCACTACCATAATGATGAAACAGTACAGCGCTATTGAGTATGGCTTTGTTAAAAATCTCATTCCTTAAGTAGCATGATTATACTAGAATACTATGAAAATATAATTCTTCAACCTGAAATAAACTTTTTAAAAGTTCTAGTATATAAAATGTGCTTTTTGAAATGTAGCTTGCAACTAAATCTTTCATTTTTTAACGAAAGTTCATTATTGGATCCACTTTGCTAATCTTCACTGGATAACTTTAAGCCACATGACTTGTGTAAGATGTTGGATTTAGAAAGAACATTCTTAGATCTCTTGCTCCTTGGTTGCCAGCCTCCACAGGGTTATAATCTGCTTGCCTTATGATTGCAGACTTAGCTTTTCTTCAGACTCTCCTAAGGTAATGTCATCACTAATGTTAAAAGTTCTGTATTTGCATATTAAAACATCAAGTAAGATAACATTTTCATGTATCAACTTGAATTTTTTAAAAAAGTACTCATTTATTATTGAGTTTGAAGAAATAGCATTCTTAACTCGATGCTGGGAACAAAAATGTCTAGAATTTTCCTGGAGGAAAACGTGCTTATTTAGGACATAACCTTCATTCACCAATGCCATTTGTCTACTCAGCCTTACAGCTTCGGCTCAGGAATCATCTTCCCCAGGAAGGGGTTTTCTGACCACCATTCACTTAACATACGTAGTATGCTGTTATTCCTTTCAGAACAATGACCTTCCTTTATTGAAATGCCCTCTTTTTAGGCTTTTGGCCCCAGTTTGGCAATGCATTCCTTAATGACTAGGATGACGTTTTATTGAAATGTATATTTTTGTATCTCATACTCCTCTCACACTGCCAGGTATATAGGAGGTAGGGAGTACAAAATAAATTGTTTTTTCACTTGCATTTTTCCACCCGTCAAAGAGGAATGTCTTCGATATGTAGTATTTTATTATTTTGTCATGTCCTTTGCCACCTGCTACATTATAAATAATTACTGAATTCTGTGTTATGGCTCACTTTGTTTTTCTGAAGCCAGGAACCTTTATGGCACCTTATACCTGTGCCACAGTGCAGAATGCTAGTTGGTGCTCAAGATATAGTTGGTATATAATAAACTCGAGTGATACCCTAATCAGAAGATGCTGCTGCTGAGATCTGTTATCCAGGTAAAACAATTAACGTACTCTGAATATTTCAGAATAGTCACAGACAACACAATTGCACGATGAGTAATTATGCAGCCAAGATATAAATCTTTGATTGAAAGCCTCTCCCCACAATGAAGGGCATAGCAAAGGATGCCCAGGATGAGAGGAATATGTCCAAAAAAAAAAAAAAAAAAAAAATGGAGTAACCATTTTAAATACATTCCTAACCTGAAATTAGAAGTTGAGAGGCAAATAATAGTAATAATAGAGTGCTGAAATTTATCAAAGTACTCATGTTGGCATCAGCGACTGCCTCTTCAAAATACACCAAGGCTGTAAAAAGTTATTTGGTCAGTATTAGACTGTAGAAATCTTTGTCTGGGTTTATTCACATTTCGTCTATGGGTCTTCTCCAGAAAGATTTTTGAAATATATGTTGACTTCCTTTTGTTTCCTGGTACATTTTTAGTGCTCATTGAGCCTTTTCTGAACAAAATGTTTCCAGTAAGGTTGATTGCTTTGTTTTAGAGACAGGATTTAGAAAAAGCAACTGGAAATACCACAACTCAATGAGGCAGAGCAAGGTGGCAGAATAGAAGGCTCCACCAATCATCCCGCTGCAAGGACACCAAGGTAACAACTGTCTACAGAGAAAAAAACACCTTCATAAGAACAAAAAATCAGGTGGGCCCTCATAGTACCTGGTTTAAACTTCATATCCCTGAAAGAGGCCCTGAAGAGATAAGAAAAACACTCCTGAATGACTGATGCCAACCCTCCCGCTCCCATACTCCCAGCAGCAGCAGTGGCGTGGTGTGGAGAGTATCTCTGGGTGCTAGGGGAGGGAGAGCACAGCAGTTGTGAGGCATTGAACTCAGTGCTATCCCTGTTTGAGTAAAAGGGAAAACCAGACCAAACTCAGCCACCCATGGAGGGAGCATATAAACCAGAGCCAGAGGGGAATTGCAGAACCTCTAGCCAGAGGGGAAAACCTCTAGCCAGAGGGAAATTACAGAACCCAGCAGTCTGAACCTGAGTTTTCAGACCTCACCACCAAGGGGTAAAGTGCTCTGAGTCTCCTACTTGAAAGACAGTCTAGGCCACAAGGTCTGCAACTCTTAGGAGAGTCCTAGTGTTGAAATCGGCCCAGAGATGATGGACTTGAGGGTGGGGGGCATGAGACATACGGAGACACCAGCTGAGGCAGCCAAGGGAGCGCTGGCATCACCCGTCCCCTAATCCCAGGCTGCACAGTTCACAGCTCAAAAAGAGACCCTTTTCTTCTGCTTGAGAAGAGGAGAGGTGAAAGAATAGTGGGGAGGACTTTCTCTTGCATCTTGGACACCAGCTCAGCCACAGCAGGATAGGGCACTGGTCAGAATCCTGAGGCTCTCATTCCAGGCCCTAGCTTACAGATGACACTTCTAGACACAACCTGGGCCAGAAGGGAAACAGCTGCCTTGAAGGAAAGGACCCAGTTCTATCAGCATATTCATCACCTGCTAACTGAAGAGCCCTTGCACCAGGAATAACGAGCAGTGATAACCGGTACTATGTCAAGGGCATTGAGTGAGCCTCTGGGACTTGCTGGCTTCAGGTGAGACTCAACACATTCCCAGCTGTGATGGCTATGGAACAAAGCTCTGTCTGCTTAAAAAAAGCAGAGGAAAAGTAAAGGGCCTTTACGTTGTTTACACCTTAGATACCAGCACAACCACAAGGAGGTGGAGCATCAAGTGAGCTCTTGGGGTCCCCAGTTGCAGAATATGACTCCTGGATGTCATTGCTGGATCTATGCTGGGCCAGAGGGGAGCCCACTGCTCTGAAGGGTGAGTCCCAGGCCAGGGAGCATTCACCACAGGCTGGCTTAAGAGCCCTTAAGATTTAAGAAAATATCAGCGGTAATCTGGCAGTACTCCTCATGGCCTGTGGTGGTGGTGGCTAAGGGGTGAGGCTCTTCTGCCTTTGGAAGCAGGAGGGAAGAAGGGGAAGGACTGCGTCTTGTGGTTAGAGTGTCAGCTCCACCTCAGTATACTAGAATACCAAGTAGACTTTTAAGGTTTTCACTCTAGTCCCTGACTCCCAGATGGCACCTCTTGACCCAGCTGGGGCCTGGGGGAACTCACCACCCTGAAGAGAGGAGCACAAGCCTAACTGGGTTTGCTACCTGCTGATTGTAGAGCCCTGGGGCCTTGAGCAAACATAGAAAGTAGCCAGGTAGTAGTTACAGCAGGCCTTAGGTGATACCCAGTGCTGTGCTGGCTTCAGATCTGACCCAATGCAGTCACAGCAGTGGTGTCCACAGGGGTGCCAGTGTGACTTCACACCCAGCTTTAGGTGGTTCAGAACAGAGAGAGAAACTATGTAAGAGAAAGTAAGGAAAGAAAACAAGAGTCTCTGTCTGTAATCCAGAGAATTTTCCGGACCTTGCCCAAGATCATCAAGGTGGTACCTCTACGAGTCTGCAAGAACCACAGTGTTATTGTGCTTGGGGCACCCCCTAAAGCAGATACAGCTTAGCCCACCACACCCAAGTTCTTTCAAATATATAGAAAGCCTTCCCAAGAAGGACAGGTACAAATAAGCCTAGACAGCAACGACTACAATAAAAACCTAACTCTTCAGTGCCCAGACACCAAAGAACATCCAATAGTATCAACCCCATCTAGGAAAACAGACCTCACCAAATAAACTAAATAAGCCACTAGGGACTAATCCTGGAGAAACAGAGAGATGTGACCTTTCAAACAGACAACTTGTAATAGCTGTGTTGAGGAAACTCAAAGAAATTCAAGATAACACATAGAAAGAATTCAGAATTCTATCAGATAAATTTAATAAAGAGATTGAAATAATGAAAAGAGTCAACCAGAGATTTTGGAGCTGAAAAACGCAATTGGCATACTAAGAATGCATGAGAGTCTTTTAATAGCAGAATTGATCAAGCAGAAGAAAGAATTAGTGACCTTGTAGGCAGGCTACTTGAAAATACAGAGTCAGAGGAGACAAAAGAACAAGAAACAATGAAGCATGTCTATAGAATCTAGAAAATACCTCAAAAGGGCAAATTGAAGACTTATTGGCCTTAAACAGGAGGTAGAGAAAGAGATAGGGGCAGAAAGTTTATTCAAAGGGGTAATAACAGAGAACTTCCTAAACCTAGAGAAAGATATCAATATCCAAGTACAAGATTATAGAACACCAAGCAAATTTTACCCAAAGAAGACTAACTCAAGGGATTTAATAATCAAACCCCAAATATCAAGCATCAAGAAAGGATCCTAAAAGCAGCGTGAGAAAAGAAACCAGTAACATGCAATAAAGCTCCAATGTATCTGGCAGCAGACTTTCCAGTGGAAACCCTGCAGGCCAGGAAAGAGTGTCATGGCACATTTAAAGTGCTGAAGAAATAAAACTTGTACCCTAGAATCGTATATCTGGTGAAATAATTCTTCAAATATGAAGGGTAAAGACTTTCTCAAACAAAAGCTGAGAGATTTCATCAACACCAGACCTGTCCTACAAGAAATGCTAAAGGAAGTACTTCGATCAGAAAGCAAAGGAGGTTACTGAGCAATAAGTAATCATCTGAAGATAGAAAACTCACTGGTAATGGTAAGTACACAGAAAAGCACAGAGTATTATAACACTAACTTGTGCTGTGAAAACTACTCTTATGTTGAAAGATTAAATGATGACCCAGTCATAAATATTAACTACAGCAACTTTTCAAGACATATACAGTATAGTAAGACATAAATAAAAGCAGCAAAAAGTTAAAAAGTGGGGTGATGTTAAGGTATAGAGATTTATTAGTTTTCTTTTTGCTTGTTTGTTTACGCAGTGTTAAGTCAGGTTTAAATAATGGTTAAAGATAGTATTTGCAAGCCTCATGGCAAACTCAAACTGAAAGCATACAACAGATACACAAAAAATAAAAAAGAAACTAAATCGTATCACCAGAAAAAAAATCACCTACACTAAGGGAAGATAGGAAAGAAAACAAAAAGGAAAAGAAGACCACAAAACAACCAGGAAAAAAAAAAATAACAAAATGGCAGGAGTAAGTCCTTACTTATCAATAATAACATTAAATATAAATGGACTGAATGCTCCAACCAAAAGACATAAACTGGCTTAATGGATGAAAACACAAGACCCGATGATCTGTTGCCTACAACAAACACACTTCTATAAACACATACATAGACTGAAAATAAAGGAATGGAAAAAAATGTTCCATACTAACGGAAACAAAGAAAGATCAGGAGTTGCTGTATTTACATCAGACAAAATAGATTCCAAGAAATAAACTGTAAGAAGTGATACAGAAGGTCACTATATAATGATAAAGGAATCAATTCAGCAGAAAATATGATAATTTTAAACATATATGACCCAACACTGGAGCACCCAGGTATATAAAAAGCACCTTTTATTAGAGCTAATGTGAGAGATAGGCTCCAATACAATAATAGCTGGAGACTTCAACACCCCACTTTCAGCACTGGACAGATCTTCCATACAGAAAATCAACAAACAAACTAAAGCAACATTAGACTTAATCTTCACTGCAGACCAAATGGATCTAATAGATATCTACAGAACATTTCATCCAATGGCTGCAAAATGCATTCTTTTCCTTGGCACATGGATCTTTCTCAAGGATACACTATGTAATAGGTTACAAAACAAGCCTTAAAACATTCAAAAAAATTAAGATAATATCAAGCTTCTTTTCTGACTACAATGGAATAAAACTAAAAGTTAATAACAAGAGGAATCTTGAAAACTACATAAATACATGGAAATTAAACAATACACTCCGTAATAACCAGTGAGTCGGTGAAGACATTAAGAAATTAAAACATTTCTTAAAAGAAATGATAATGGAAACATAACATACCAAAACCTATGGGATACAGCAGTAAATCAAACCTCTTTCCCTTATAAATTACCCAGTCTTGGGCAGTTCTTTATAGCAATGTGAGAATGAACTAGTATATGGGTATATATCCAAAAGAAAAGAAATCAGTATATCAAAGAGATATCTGCACTCCCATGTGTGTTGCAGCACTCTTCACGAGAGCTCAGGTTTGGAAGAAACCTAAGTTCATCTACAGATGAATGGATAAAGAAAAGGTGGTACATATACATAATGGAGTACTATTCAGCCATAATAAAGAATAAGAGCCTGACATTTGCAACAACATCGATGAAACTGGAGATCATTATGTTACATGAAATAAGCCAGGAACAGAAAGACAAACTTTGCAGGTTCTCACTCTGCATCTCCATACGAAATGGTTCAACTCTGTTGATAAACTTTGTTTAAAGACCATTGTACTAGTCCATAAAATAAAAACAAGGATATCTATTCTAACAGCTGTAGAGAGCTGTCACAAGGAACTTAAGCAATGATGCATGAGAAAGTACATGGTACTGGCCATGGAAACTTAGGCCTAGGTAAGGTGAGAAGATTATTATTCACAAGCAGAATATTCATTATAAGGCTATCAGTAGCAAAATCAGTTATTTTGCTGTTGTTTTCCTTTTTTGGTTGTTTTAAATGTAGAACAGATTGAAAAAGCAAGTAGAGCAAAATTGCAACTTCTGCTTCTGCCCAATTCTAGTTCTAACCCCAGAAGAAACTACCACTGGCAGTTTACTATGTCTACTTCTTGACATTTTCTACAGGTTGTAGAATGTGTACACACATTCTATAATGTGTGACTGTGTATGTGTGTGCATCCATGCATGCACATGCATTTATAAGAGTGAAATAATGGCATACTGGTTTCATACTGGATCTCAATACCACACTTAGAACAAGCCATGAAATCCTAGGCACACATATTACAGAGTGGTTTTTCTTTGCAAGCTGGCCTGTCTGTGCTCTCTATGTTCTGTTTTGGAATTGTTGATTCCAAGAAAGAAGGTAGAAGGTATGGGTTAGCATCTTGGTATCAGGGGCAAGGGGTTCAGTGTAACTTCAAAGCAGAAAATTTTATGGCTCTACAATATATTGTTTTGCAAGTATATATTAAATATCACAGTTTCACTTCATTAGCCATATATACTTTTAGGTCTAAGGATAAAAAATATAAAACAGCCGAAGTCAACTATAGCATTTATATTAGATTAATGTAAAACAGTAAATCTGAAGATAGCATTCTTTTAGTCAAATTTTATAAAACTTAAGATTTCCTACATATATAAAATCTGTACCTTAAGATGCTGTTTTCATAAAAATAGAGTAGCAAAGTTGTTCATTTTTAGTCATCCATGCTCCCCCCACGTTTTTTGGCAAATGGCACAACATATTTCCCCTGTGGAAGTCATTTGTTTCCAGGTGTTTTCCTATCAAACATTTAAGTAACAAGAACAGCTGGTCATAACTGCAAAGAGACATTAGGGAGAAAGGAGAAAGCAGCAACCTCTGAAAATGAATGGAGTTTATAAGCAGAAATAGCTGTAATGGTAATTTTAATTTTGTAGTAGGTTAAGAACATTTGTATTTGGTAGGCACATTTATTTTTATGTTATTATATTTATTATATCACAAATTTAAATATGGATTCAAAGGAAATCATAGGTCTTATTTTGCAAAGGATAGGAACATTCTTGTTCAGAATGTGAGGAAGGATAATGGCATCCAAAGCAAAACTGTTAATTTTTCCAAAATCTAAGTGCAGGTCATACTCGGTTAAAAGCTTCAATTCTGTGTTGTGAATATCACTGCTGCATTTTACCTATAGATAACCAGAATTATGGCTCTTTACCTTAAGATAACAAAGATATTAAAAGGTTTCTGGACCAATGTGATATTTTTCTTTGCTCACTCAAATTTCACATAGAAGAGAATTAAACATTAACATAGCATCATTATTCTAAATAAAACAGTTTGAATGGGTTTAAATAAGTTACACATAGGTACAGAAACAAGACTGGATGCCTAATGTGAAAATTACAACATTCTCTGTGTGAAAATTTTGTGAATTTAGGGTAGTACTGTCAGTCATTCTTTGCAAATTTTAATCCTGCAATTTACTTTGCTTCAGGTAGTAGGACCGCAGAAAATTATGCCCTGAGATTTGAAAGCCTACAAGACTTCTAGGCCTACTAGTTGCAATAAAACAGCATAGTTTTCTTAGAATTGCAGTCTAGCTATTATGAGAACACCACCAATATTTCAACCTGCTAACTGGCCCAGAATGTGAGTAAATTTTAATTTTTAATGAGTTAGGTACAATTTATTTTGTCTGTGACAGAGTCTACCTATTAAATAGCCTCATTCTTGAAAACTAGTATGCCCATTTTATTTTTAAGATGGTTCTTTTTTTTTTTTTTTTTTTTTTGAAACATAGTCTCGTTCTGTCATCCAGGCTGGAGTACAGGTGTGCGATCTCGGCTCACTGCCACCTCCACCTCCCGGGTTCACACCATTCTTCTGCCTCAGCCTCCCTAGTAGCTGGGACTACAGGTGCCCGCCACCACATCTGGCTAATTTTTTGTGTGTATTTTTAGTAGAGATGGGGTGTCACTGTGTTAGCCAGGATGGTCTTGATCTCCTGACCTTGTGATCTGCCTGCCTCGGCCTCCCAAAGTGCTGGGATTACAGGCGTGAGCCACCGCACCCAGCCAGATGGTTGTTTCTTTAAGAGAGCAAATAAAACTGAGTGTACTTACATACCGATATGAATGGATTGACAGCTAAATAAAATGTTATGTAGAAGTGCGCCCTTGCTACAATGAAGCAGTGGTTTCATATAAGCATCTGAAAAAAATTTGGCAACTATAAAATTGGTAATTACAGAATATCAGTTACTTCAGTTAAAATTTGAATTATTCTCTACTGGCATGTGAATGTTTATAGAGACAGAATAACACTTAATTAAAATATGACAGCACCTCCCAACCTGCAAACACACCATCCTCCATGAGCATAATATAAAGACTGCGGGTGGGTGTGGTGGCTCACGGCTATAATTCCAGCACTTTGGGAGGCCAAGGTGGGAGGATCCTTTGACCCCAGGAGTTCAAGCCCCAAGGAAACATTGTGAAACTTTCTCTACAAACACACACACACACACACAAAGTCGCTCTCTTAGCCCAGTGTGACGGCATGTGCCTGTGGTCCCAGCTACTTAGGAGGTTGAGGCAGAAGAATGGTTTGAGCCCAGGAGGTCAAGGCTGCAGTGAGCCATGATCATGCCACTGCACTCCAGCCTGGGTGACAGAGTGAGATGCCCATCTCAAAATAAAAAAGACTGAAGTGTATGCTTGGCTGATTTTTATAAAGATAGAGGATGTAGATGCCTCAATCCTATCAAGGACAAGATAATAATTGGTAAGAGAATGACAATTCTGTCTCATTTTCAAGAATTTTATTATACTCTATAACATTAGGCTACTATATATATGTATATACATGTATATCTACATATACACACACACAGTGATGCTTACTAAATGGGCCGGTCCAGAGGAGGACCACCAGGTGTGAGGTGCTCACAGGTAAGCCTTTGGAAAAATTCTGGTATACTTCACCTAGAAAAGATAGGAACTGGGACCTGGAAGGGAACAGGATGTCTTCACATCTTAGAAGAACTGTCAATTAGAAAAAGGAATAATTTTAACCAAACCCAAAAGGAATAATAATAATTGAATAAAAGTCAAAACAAAGAATGATGATTAGAAGTTACAGAGATGCAGATTCATATCCACGCACAGAAGTGTTTCCTAACAAACCATTATCATTGTCCAAAAATGGAAAGCACCCTCTTGAGAGGAAGGCTGAGGCTTTGCCTCCCTAGCTCATGCTGCCCTGAAGAGATCTGATAACAGTTCAACGAGTCTGTGGTTTTAGTCCTTTGGCCACTGGTAAGTTATTATAAGCAAAGAAGATGGTTTTCCATGGACGGAAGAGTGGTGGAGCTCAAATAAAGTCTGTTTCTCTTATGTTTGAACCTGCTTTGTAGTATTACGATGTGCCTACCTGTCGGGAGATACAGGAATTCAAATGAGCTAAGTGGGGGGAAAAGGGAAAGAAAGAAAGAAAAGGCATGCCGAAGTCCCACAGTGCAGAACAGACGGCATCAAACTGAAATTGATGTTGATAATCAATGTCAAAATAACTTAGGGTACTATTGACAGAAGGTATGGGGATGAAAGTTAATCCAAGAAGCTTAATGAAAAATGTAGGACTGAGAGAGAACCGACAGAGGAAATGCAGAAAACGGACCTAGAGGGTATTGTGAAACATCACTTGAGCAACGTTTGACTTATTTCTAGGCTGTCTCAAATGTATTTTCTAGTAAGGGCAAAGCAGAGAAATCAATAGCAAACAGATTCTGCTTATCCATGTTTGTTTTACTTTATTTAGAAGGACCACAGAACACCACTGATAGATGAGTTAGTTATTAACATTATTGCACCTACACTAATTTTTGAGGCTTTGCATTGTAAACTCAACAACCTGGTGTCTAAAATGTTGCTTTATGTTGTGCAAATGACCTCTTCATCACACCGATGTGGTTTTAGACATTTTCAAGGGAATGATCATGCATTTCTTAATACACTGATATTCAGCATTAGCACAATGCTGCATCCTTGGATTAATGGGCCTATAATAGCCATGATAGGAGTCATGAACCTCCTATAATTAGATTCAGGCAGAGTCTTTTTAAAAAGAGATATTAATACCAAAATTAAAAAGAGAAGCCTTCTTTTGACCTCATACTGTCTGGAGTAGACCGGAGAATTCATTATCAGAGTCACTGAATACTTGTCTTCTCTCTGAGGATCACTCATGGCAGACACCCATGTCCTGCACACTTTAAAGGAGGGTTTATGAGTTTGCATTATATACTAGCAGTTACACAGATGCCAAAGGGTTTTATTTTACCCTGTGCTTTAATTATGTGCAACTTTTTATTTTGCTGTAGTTTCAAATTTACAGAAAAGTTGCAATAATAATAACACAAAGAAGTCTTTTATAACCTTTTCCCAGATTCACCAATTGTTGATTGTTTTTGCTTCATTTGCTCATTCTCTCTCTTCCCTCTCTCTCTCTATCTCAGTGTAGCAATTTTCTATTGCTATGTAACATATTCCTTTAAAATATAGCAGTTGAAAGCCACACAGATGTCTTATCTCACTGTTCCAGAAGACAGGCATGGCTCAGCTGGGATCTCTGCTTCCGTCTCACAACGATGCAATCAAGGTGTCAGCAGGGCTGCTTTTCTCCCTGGATGCTCAGAGGAAGAATCTACTTCCCAGCCTCTATGGTTTGAATGTGTCCTCTCCAAAATCCAGCTGTTGCCAATGTGATAGTATTAAGAGGTGGGGACTTTAAGAGGTGGGTAGACTATGAGGGCTCCTCGTTTGTGAAGAGGATCAGGTGTCCTTACAAAGGGGTTTGGGAAAGGAGTTGGCTTTGTCTTGCTCTTCTGCCTTCTTCCCTGAGGGTATATAACAGAAAGGCCCTCAGCAGGTGCTGGCATCTTGATATAGGGCTTCCCAGCCTTCAGAACTGTCTGTTCTTTATAAGTTACCCAGCCTGTTCTATTCTGTTACAGCCACACAAAGGGACTTAGACACATGCTGACTCTAGGTTTCAGCAGAATCCAGTTCCTTGCCTGTGTAGAACTGAGGTCCCACTCCTCACTCCCCGGCTGCCAGTGGCTGGGGGATCTTTCAGCAACTTCAGACCACGACATTTATTCTTTTGTGGCTTGTCTTCTGAACAGCAACAGTATATTGAAATCTCCCCAACTTTTCCTTCTCACTTTAAATCTCTCCAACTTTTCCTTCTCCAACAGCTGGGAAAACTGTTTGCTTAAAAGGACCCATGTGATACCCCCAGGTAACCTATTTCATAGTCAACTGTACCATATGGCATAACACAAGCGCTTGGCTGCGTTACACGGGAATAACAATGAGAGTGACATCTTTTCATATTTATGGGTTCCGGGGATTAGGGTATGAAATCTTGGGTGCCATTTTTAGAGTTCTGCCAATCACAGGAAAAGATTAAGAAAGTAGGGCTTTGTACCTTTGGCCTTGTGTATACAGTTCTGTGCTTGCAGGGTGGGAGTTATCTGAAGTGAGGATGTGTGTCTGGAGGAGGGGTTTCATATTGACGAGCACCACTGACTGAGAATTTAGAAGAACCAAGAGCTTTATGTTAGCTCCTCAGCTTATCACAGTAACACTTTGGGATCGGTATCGATCCTATCTTCAAACTGAGAACACCAAAGCATAGCAAGAACTGTTCAAAGATTTATTTAATGTTGCAGGGCTTCATGTAGGTAGCAAACCCAGGTGTCAAAAGGGATCTGCTTGACTTCAAGGCTGTAGCTCCTGTTCAGACACCAGCCTCCACTTGGAACCTGAGCTATCTTTTTCTTTTGGTCATTACATGTTCCATGCCTTTCCTGACCCTTTCCCCAGGAAATCTCAGCAAAACTTGTTTGTCTTGTATCCAATTTATTTGAAGATTCACTTTTGTCCTACTGACATGTTTGCTAAACAGGACGTTTACCCACAAAACCAATGCCTTACGGCAGGGCCTTCAAGCCTCTTTCAATTCAAAGGATGACACAACTCACTCTCAGGATGCTGTTTCTGTCCTGGTACACTGGCCAGTGGTGGGAAATAGGACTTTGACACATCCAAATCCCTGTGGGCAGAAATGGCCTCATTTTGGTAGCATTTGCTTATATAGTATTTTTTTTCTTTTTTTTTTTTTGAGACGGAATCTCACTCTGTCGCCCGGGCTGGAGTCCAGTGGCGGGATCCCAGCTCACTGCAAGCTCCGCCTCCCGGGTTCCCGCCATTCTCCTGCCTCAGCCTCCCGAGTAGCTGGGACTACAGGCGCCCGCCACCTCGCCCGGCTAGTTTTTTGTATTTTTTTAGTAGAGACGGGGTTTCACAGTGTTAGCCAGGATGGTCTCGATTTCCTGACCTCGTGATCCGCCCGTCTTGGCCTCCCAAAGTGCTGGGATTACAGGCTTGAGCCACCGCGCCCGGCCACTTATATAGTATTTAGTGGGCTTAGTGAGTTTAAAATGTTCCTGCTTCTTTAAACAGAAGAAAGACCAATATAAAACCTACTGTCCTCACTTATTATTTTTAGAACCAGGCTTATCAAGACCAATCTGGAAACTTCTCCCATTTTCGTAGAAGTTTCTTTCTGTAGAATATTTCTTTTTGAAACATTCAGTATAGACCTTGTGTTTTCTATTTAGGGAAAATAGGCACACAATGAAGTCAAAATGCCCACAACAGGGCAAAAGAAAGAATAAATTCTGCCAAGAATAGCTGCTAACTGGTTTCTCAGACAGGGTTGTTTTCAAAGGGAAAATACTCATTTGTTAATAGGGAGTCACCAAGGAGCTGGCTTTCCCCAGTACATTCATCAGTTCCCAGCAGCAGGCAGAATGTGTGCCAGGTGATAGGGTGGGAGTCACCAAGGAGCTGGTTTTCTCCAGTGCATTCATCAATTCCTAGCAGCAGAATGTGTGCTGGGTGATGGGGTGCCAGAGTGACGATGAAGCAGACCACTGCCATGGCGTGTTCTGAATCCTCAGGGGCCCCTAAGGAATTTGTCAGGAAAGAGAGTTGGGGAGCTTTGGTACGGTGGCTCACGCCTGTAATCTTAGCACTTTGGGAGACTGAGGCAGGCGGATTGCCTGAGCTCAGGAGTTTGAGACCAGCTTGAGCACTGTGGTGAAACCCCGCCTCTACTAAAATACAAAAAATTAGTCAGGTGTGCTGGTGCGTGCCTGTCATCTCAGCTACTTGGGAGGCTAAGACACCAGAATCGCTTGAACCCGATTGCAGTGAGCCGAGATCACACCACTGCACTCCAGCCTGAGTGATAGAGACCTGTCTGAAAAAAAAAAATAAATAAATAAATAAAAAAAAAGGAAAGAGGGTTGTGGTATTTTGGGAATGAACAGATCTAGCCCATGTAATTCAACCCTCTTGTACTTAGTTTTATAAAAGGTTGTGTGTGCCATGGACAACTGCAGGTGATTTTGTTGGAGGGAGAGTGTAAGACTTGAATAAATAGAGGTTATATTTATTTGATAGTGAGAAAGAATACTACAATTAAATAGAATTCATACATATATCAAAGACATGGAATCAACCTAAATGCCCAGCAATGGTAGACTGGATAAAGAAAATGTAGTATACATACACCATGGAATACTATGCAGTCATAGAAAAGATCAAGATCATGTCCTTTGTAGGGACATGGATGGATCTGGAGGCCATTATCCTTAACAAACTAACCCAGGAAGAGAAAACCAAATACCACATGTTCTCACATATAAGTGGGAGCTAAATGATGAGAACACACGGACATAGAAGGCAACAACATACACTGGAGCCTTTCAGAGGGTGGAGGGTGGTAGGAGGGAGAGGGTCAAGAAAAAATAACTAATGGGTACTAGGCTTAATACCTGGTTGATGAAATTACCTGTACAACAAACCCTCACGACACAAGTTTACCCATGTGCTGTAGATAACAAACATGCACTTGTACCCCTGAACTTAAAAGTTTTAAAAATGAAATTCACATCTATCTAGCAGATCAGAACAAGATCAGTACAAAGTTTTATATATATGCATATATCAAGCCTTGTTATAAATATAATTCATATATATAACATATCGTACATAATCACATATTTTCTATAGAATACACGAGTTTTATGTAATATATACTTATGTATACATATATAGAATTATGTGAGTGTGTGTATATTCCTGTGTGTATATATACATATAAGTAATATGTATGGTATTTTTTGCTCAAAAACTTCTACGTAGGCGTAACTTTTAAGTATACATCCTAAAAGCTATTTACAAAGCCATCATTCTAAGCTAAGGGGATCACACTCTTAAGAGAACTCTAAATTTTATAATCACATTATTTTTAGTTAAAATCAACCCCTTCCCCAGTCGTAAAAACAAAATGGGCATCCCTGGTGAATACCACTTTTATTTACCTTTTAAAAAGAATACTGCTGTCTGGGTGCAGTGGGTCATGCCTGTAATCACATCACTTTGAGAGACTGAGGTTGGTGGATTGCTGCGCCCAGGTCTCTCCTAAAAGTACAAAAACTTAGCTGGGGGTAGTGGCACTTGCCTGCAGTCCCAGTTACTTGGGAGCTTGAGGTAGGAGGATTACTAGAAGCCCAGGAGGCAGAGATTGCAGTGAGCAGTGATTTCTCCACTGCACTCCAGCCTGGGTGACAGAGTGAGACTGTTTCCAAAAAAAAAAAAGATATTGCTTAAGAGCTGACATTTTAACCTGTGTGATCAAAATGTTTCCTGTATACCCAATGTCCCTGAATGAGTTGTTTTGGTAAAGGCTGCTACATTTGATTATATCTTTAGTTTAACTTGGTTTGATTGTGTACATTTGATCATTCTCTAGCCTGTTCCTCCGTTCTTTGGGGCTTTATAAAATAATTTGTTTTAAAAAATTTCTCTCAGAGTAGAGCGACCAATTACATAAATGTTTTGGTGCAGCAAAGTAGGTACGGGAAATCTGTGATGCTACAGTTAAAAGTACAAGCTCGGAAGTCTGATGGACTGAATTCAAACTCTCTCCAAACTGTAGGAATTTGGGAAAGTTGCATTCCTCACTTTCCCTGAATATAAAAGTGGAGGCAGTGATAAAATCTACTTCCCTGATGGACTCTCGGCAGAAATTAGACAGCCCATGTACAGTAAGTAGCAATGTCCCTAGTATTTTGTGTGTAGTTACTAATATAAAAATAAATAAATAAAAACCACCAAAACCAGAACAAAAAAATACTCTAATTGGCTTAAATGATCTGGGAGATTTATTGACTTATATAGCTGAAATATTTGGAAGTAATGGAATTCAGGCATGATTTGATCAAGGCTCTATATTCATTTTTCTGTGATCTGGTTCTTTTTGACCCCTGGGTACCAAGAGGATGTTAGACTGTTGCCATGCTGAGTTCTGTCATGATTACAGGATAGCTACAAGAAGGAGTTTAAGCATCATGATTGCTCATTCGTTTATCTTTTAGAGAAATAGAGTTTTATTTTCACAATTATTGAATAAAATTTGAGTGGACCATTCCTGCACAAGTTTTATCACCAAGGAAATGTCATGCTGATTAGCTTATGCCTGGGTTGCTGACTATGTCTGAAATACTCTTGCAAGATTGACAGAATTTCCCTGAATGTTGACATATCGTTACTCAACCTTTCAGATAGGGCTGGGGTCATTCCCACCAAAATCGTAAGGTTGCAAAGCAGTGAAAGTGGGTGGAGGGGTTTGGAAGGTAGCCACAATGTCTTATACCATACTTCATTAGTATCAGTTATAATTCTTAATATACATAATGATTATAGACAATAATATAATAATGACAATAATATTTGCTCACAGGGCAGGTTAATATTCCTGGCTTTGTGTCTGTATGCCAGAGGGCAAAAAGTTACAGTCTTTTGTGATTTCTTTGACTTCTAGATCATCTTGTGTATTGTGGTGTAGGCATTCATATGTCATAGTATGATCTTTTGTGGTGTGAAAGTGAATTTAATATGGTCTGAGAAGGACTCTGTACTTCTATATTTGAATCTTTGTGGACAAACTACAACTTAATAGGCAGATAAGACTAAAAACCTAATTTAGGAGTATGTGCCTATAACAATAGCTGAGCCTGGGCCAATTCCAGCAGCCATACTTCAGCCACTTATATGCTGCTGAGTATTCAAACTGTGTTCCAATAAGGCAAATGCCAACCTGCAACCAATCCAGCTATTTCTGCACCTCACTTCTGATTTCTATATGTCACTTACCTTTTTTGTCTATAAATTTGTTCTGACCACAAGGCATCCCAGGAGTCTCTGAATCTGTTATCATTCTGGGGCTGTCTGATTTGCGAATCATTCATTCCTCACTTAAACTCCCTTAACTTTAATTTGGCTGAAGTTTTTCTTTTAATAGGGGATAGTAATGTGATTTTTAGCTGGAATACTATTCTGTGCTGGAAGCAGTTACCTCTGTCATGCTACATATTGTAATGGATTTTTTAAGATGTAAAAATCTAAACAATCATTGTGGCCTGTTTGTCCTTAGAACCTTTTCCAGCTCTTCTGTGATCTGCTCAGTTTACAGGGATTTGACTCCTGCAAATTACCTTGCCTAGGCTCCCTTGCCAACCAGCTGTCAACTAAGGGCAGTCAACGGAGAAAAAAAAAAAAAAAGTTATGTCCCTGTATTAGTCCATTTTCATACTGCTATGAAGAAATAACTGAGACTGGGTAATTTATAAAGAAAAAGAGGTTTAATGAACTCACAGTTCCACATGGCTGGGGAGGCCTCACAATCATGGTGGAAGGCAAAGGAGGAGCAAAGGCATGTCTTACATGGAGGCAGGCAAGAAAGTGTGTGCAGGGGAATGGCCCTTTAGAAAACCATCAGCTCTTATGAGACTTATTCACTGTCATGAGAACAGCATGGGAAAAACCCACCCCCATGATTCAATTACCTCCCACCAGGTCCCTCCCATGACACGTGGGGATTATGAGAACTACAATGCAAGATGAGATTTGGGTGGGGACACAGCCAAATCACATCCATTCCTGTTTCTCTTCACTTCACATGGCACCTTTAGCTGTAGTTAAATCTCCTTTATGATTCTAGTTCCCACCTGGCAGCGCTGACCTCTTTCTTGGTCTCTCTAGGTCTGTGTGCTGTAGGCAGTGCAGTCCCAACTGCTGATGTGAATCTCTGGCTTGCCTCTGTTCCTCGTTTGCCTGTTCACATCTTCCAACATGGTCGTTACTTGTGCTCCATGTTAATTTCCCTCTATTGAATTACCTGAGGTGACCTCCATATTCCTAGCTTGACACTAACTGATAAAAATCACCACACTTCAAAATCCTGAAATTCTAACCTTACTAATAACATTTTCCAGGAATAAATCCTATTATCTACAACGCTAATATGATTTATTTTTTTCTAAAAATATAGATTTTGGGGCTTAATATAAGAGATAGGTGCTTTCTTTGAAATCTGTAGTTCCTATGATGATTTAATTTCTCAACTTCAAAAGGTGTGTATTGAGATATATTAAAACCAATTATAAACAGGTTATTTTGAAAACACTCTATTTCAACTCCTTTAGATCAAATTCCACTATTGGGTCATATTTGAAATAAAATTACAGACATCTGTTTTATGAAAAGTTAGTTATTGAGGTGGGAAACCATATTCTCTTAATCAAAACTTGGAGTGTTTCTTGAAATACACATATTGAACAAAAAGCACTTTGGTAAACCACACAAACTGCAAAACTTGATAGCCATCTAGAACCATTAGAGAATTGATCCTTTTTGATAGCTCGATTGTTTTTCAAATGACTGAGATTCTGTCCATTTGTCTTTGTGATGAATTGTTTGGTCACAAGGAAGAGAAATTCACTGCAACTGAGTTCGGCCAAAATAAATAAATAAAGGAAAGTGACTGGAAAGACACTAGGGGACTCCAAGACTGAAATTCCCTGGGGGTTCTCTGGAGGGAGTGGGGTTGGACCTTCAAAACCATTTAGGACTCAGGCCTCGGTCTGAAATCTTGGCTTCTCTTGAAGAATTGCTTCATCTTCTCTCAGTGCCTACAGGCCTGCTCCAAGAGATGCGATGATAACGTGGTTAGCCTACTCACACATCCCATGGTGCAAACACAAATGCCCAGACAGGGTGGGCTCATGGTCCATTTCCTTCCCAGCAGGAATGGAGGGAGTAGCCTAATTTGCCAACATGTCCACTACACTGCGTATACATCCACTTTTATTTTTCTTCAAGTTAGGCTTCTTTTCTTTCTTTGTTCCTTTCTTTCTTCCTTCCTTCCTTCCCTCCCTCCCTCCCTCCCTTCCTCTCCTTCCCTTCCCTTCCT
>NW_016804493.1:2993370-3039737 GCF_001698545.2 Rhinopithecus bieti
TCCCTTCCCTTCCCTTCCCTTCCCTTCCCTTCCCTTCCCTTCCTCCCTCCCTCCCTCCCTCCCTTCCTTCTTTTTTGAGACAGGGTCTCGCTTTGTCACCCAGACTAGAGTGCGATGGTGTGATCTCGGCTCACTGCAACCTCCGCCTCCTGGGTTCATGCGACTCTACTGCCTTAGCTTCCCAAGTAGCTGAGATTACAGGCGTCTGCCACCACAGTCAGCTAATTTTTGTATTGTTAGTAGAGATGGGGTTTTGCCATGTTGGCCAGGCTGGTCTTGAACTTCTGACCTTACATGATCCACCTGCCTTGGCCTCCCAAAGTGCTGGGATTACAGGAGTGAGTCGCCATGTCCGGCCCTAAGTTAGCCTTTTCTCAGTGAAGTTTTTCTGTAATATGTTATAAACTCATAAAAAGAATATTTTGAATATAACTTAGTCATTTCTCAATGACATATAGTGATAATCACTGGTATAACAGTGCCTGCCCACATATGACTTTTGACTACTAATTGTGTCTGTATGTGTGGTAGATATTGCATTTTTATGTAATATATTTCTTGAAATTGCTCCTTTGTTGCCAGATGTCACTTGTCATTGTTGATTGGTATTTGCCGCTTCTCATTTGTAACTGCTGTGTTAGTTTGGTCTTAGAAACCAAGTAACCTTTATTGCAGTTGCATACACAGTAAAGTCAATTCAATTTTAGTGAGAAGGTCTTTCCACTGAGAAAACACTCATGAACCTCCGGGCAATGCACTTTGTAATCTTATGTTTCTGACCATGTGTGGGAAGCGAAATCACTTGTTTAAACAGATGTGCTTAATGAATGTGGAGTCACTTCATGGAGCCCCCACAACTATCTAGTTTTACCATCAATTTCTTTAATTCCATTGTCATGGGCTCTCTTTAATCAAACAAATTATGTCTTTGGTAGGCAGAATTATGGCTCCCTGACATGCTCAAGTCCCAGTCCGCAGCATATGTTATCTGGCAAGGGGAAAAGAACTCTACATATGTGATTCAGGTTAAGAGCTCGAGACAGGTAGATTACTCAGGATTTTCAAGATGGGCTCAATCTAATCACATGAGACATGAAAAGCAGAGAATTTTCTCCATCAAGGATCCGTTGGGGAAATGCGATGGAAGAAACATGGGAGAGATGAGGTGTGAGAGTGAGTGTCACTCACTATTGATGGTTTTGAAGATGGAGGAAGAAGCCATGAGCCAAGGAATTCAGGGGACCTCTAGAATCTAAAAATGGACCTCAGCAAGCGATGAGCAACGAAGTGGGGTCCTACAGTCGCAAAGAACTGAGTTCTGACAAAAATCTGAATGAACAGAATCTCAGAGTCTTCTCTACAGTTTTCAGAAAAGAGCACAGTCCTGATGACGCCTCGATTTTAGCCTGATGAGACCATATAGGACTTGTAAACTGTAGAACTGCAAAAGAATACATTTTTGAGGTAATTCTTCATGGCAGCAAAAGAAAACTAAGAAAATGCCAAAGTCTTTGTTTTCTCCCAATAAAATGGAAATGATTTCTTAAAATCATTGGGGGTCTCATCCCAACCAGCTTTTAAATCAGCTGCAGCATTATTATTATTATTATTATTATTATTATTATTATCCCATTCGCTCTTGAGAGCTTTGCTGCATCTTTATGAGGAGGGGAATCCCTGTTCTCTTGAGCTTGGTTGGCCTTTGTGATGACCACCACAGAAGGAATTTGACAGCAGTGATGCTGTATGACTTTTAAGACTGAGTTAGGAAAGGACATGCTGCCTGTAAGGGTTTATCTTGTGACACTCACTCTGGGAGCCTTTAGCCGCCATCTAAAATCAGGCTGCTCTGAGCCTGCTATATGGATTGATGACTCAGAGTGACCTCTTGAAGATAGAGAGGGATGCCCATAGCGGCCCAGTCATTCTAGTCCCCAACTGTCTAAGTCTTCCCAGCCCAGGTACCAGGTGTGTGAGTGAAGAAGCCTTCACGAGAACCCACCCCAACCACCATCTGCCTATGGCCAGGCAGAGAAACTGAACAAGAAGTTTCTAGATAAATCTAGTCAATTCCAGATTCTTGAATAACATAAATTATTATTATTGTTTTAAGCCACTTTGAGGGGAGTAATTTTTTATGGAAGAATAAATAACTAGAAATATATTTTGGGCTATGAATGTAATTTTAACGAATTTTATGCAAAGCTGTGTGATTTTAATACTAGATGTAAGAAAATCCATATGCCCATTATTCAGTCAGTAATTACATTGTGTTTAACTTTAAGACAACAGTTTGCTTACCAACACTGACCAGTTTTGCTCTTAGTTATCCCTTATTTTTTGCTTTTCACTTTCTTGAAACGATGAAGAACTTTTCTGATTTTTCTCCTGTACTCCTTGTGCCCAGGGACAGGTGGTCTCTGGAATCCACATACCCTTAGAGCTGGGGATGCTTTGTTTTTACAGTGAGTCACAGTTTTATTATATACCTCAGCTTCATTGACAGAACAGCATTTATGTTTTATTTTTTGCTCGATGCCTGGAGACCTGCAATTGGCCTTCCAAATCCATTACTAAGTTCTTGAAGTGGATTAGATGAATCTGTTTTCAATTTATATTGATTAAGGAGAAACGATGGAACAGTATTTAAAACTTACCCAAACTAAAACTTGCTTTCCTATTCCTTGATGTAGCTCACAATACATAGTATCAATTTCTGCAGTTTTTGAACATTTCTTACAGGTGTGTAGTATGCAGTAATTAATAACAATTGAAAACTTATACTTATCTTGTCTGAGGATATATTGTATGGTGTAGTGAGGACATTAATAATGCCTTATTTTAATTGCAATTTATTTTGAGAATTCTGCTACAGCCTTTTTTTCCCAATGCACACTGTTACAAATCATACATAAGATGACTTTGTGGAGATGTAGAATATTTTAATTTCATTGTAAAACAGAATAAAAATTAGAGAATTAAAAAAGGTAAGAGATATAAGAGATGCCAGTGATCATCTAGTCTAATCCCAGCATTTTTAGGTGTGGCATCATTAATCCAGAGAAACCAAATTAGCTGGTGGCAGAACCAGAATTAGAAAATTAATTTATAGGAATGTGTCCAAGACATTCTCCTGTGAGGCGTGTTAGGAGTCTGTGCTAATGGCACTGCAGCCTTGTTAAGCTGCAGAACCCAACAGGCGAAATTCTCTTCAAGATAATTTGTTTATTGGGTTCTCAAGAGAAGCCATGACATAATTGGCTGTCTAGAAAAAAAAAATAAATCTTTTAAATGAATGATTCTCCCTATTCATTTTGCTAGTGTGGCTGGATACTATTTTCAGCATGCTATTTTTTTTTTTTTTAACCTTTCAGCTCTCTATCAATTTTTGTCTTTTGTTTCTTCACTTGTGATCCTCTCATATTTCCCTTTTGGTCATTGGTTAGGATACTGCAGGCTCACTGGCTTACGGAAGGGATGAACTGCAGAAGGCAGGAAAACAGGAGCCTTTTCTTGTCTTTTAACTTTCAAAATTCCAGGCTTTCCTTTGTCATATGTTAGGATTGGAACTTCAAATTTAGAATCTGCCGTGACTTTCAGCATCCAAAGTCTTCTCTGAAGTAAACAATATATTCTGATGTAAGGAAGATGTTTGTTACCAGAAAAACCAATCTCAGACCCTATTTGCTCCTGCAGAATTAAAACTAGAGAATACACACATGCAAACATACATGCATATTCATCGCAGAGGCTGATTTATGCTAATGATTTTTATCTTTCTGTGCCACACCGCTGTTTCACAGGAGGTTCCTTTTTGAGAGTTACTTTTGAACTCTGACCCTACTTGAGTTTAATCTTATATATGACATATTTCATAATAACTATATTATCTTATTCTTGATTGGTTGTGCTTTAGTAGCCTTTAAAAAAAGCTCTCAGCACTTTGAGCTATTTCAATATACTCATTTTAAAGTTTTTGTCCGACAGTTCTAAAAATATGAATGTCACCAGGAGGGAATTCCTAGTTAAGAGTACTGGATATGTTGGCTTTCTTCTTAGCATTAAATTTCTTCATGTGGTTTTAGAATTTGGGTTTGGACATATATTTTGTGTAGAAATTTCTTTTCTTATGTTTTGGCAGTTTTCTCTTTCTCTCTTCTGTGCCTCTCACTCTGTGTCTATGGATTTTGCAGTTGACCTGTCTGGGCCTTTCCAGGCTGCCTTTCTAAGTCCGGGTATGCTAGTAGCCATGGGGAGTTACTGCTTCAGAAGCTGTGGGGGTCATGGCAAATTCATCCTCACAGCTTGGAAGCAGCTGTGCTCAGATGGTACCTATGTCCTGTGTCTCTGTCTCCTTGGCACTATGAACCCCAGGCCCAGATGGAGTTCAAGGGCAGTTGTGTTATGCCTCCTTTGCTTAAGTGCTGGATATATTCCTATTCTAATGCTTTTGTAACCAATACCACAAACATTGTGGTGCACACCACACAAATGTATTATCTTATTGTTCTGGAGGTCAGAAGCCACTACTGGAGACCAGCAAGCTGGGGTCTTAATACCCGTCGTCATTTTGGAGTTTTATTCCATTTGTAATTCCGACAGCCAACTATTTTGTATTTTAGATTACCTATGTCTTTTTGTGACTTTCTATTTTTATGTTCATTCTTTCGGAGTCTAGAGCAGTGAGGGTTATGCATTATAAATATGCCTTGCCATCCTGATATGAAAGTCCTCAATTCTGAGTGGCTCAGCCTGGAGCATTCAAATGCATCCTTAGAAAAATTTAAAATACCTGGCAAATTGTTAAAGAAGAGCAAGGAAGCCTATATGGGTTTCCTGGGGCGGCCATAGCCAAGTAACACAAACTAGGTGACTCAAAACAACAGAAATCTGTTCTCTCACAGTTCTGAAGGCCAGAAGTTTGAAATCAAGGTATCTGCAGGGCCATGCTCCCACTGAAGGCTCCAGGGGAGAATCCCCCTTGCCACTTATGGCTTCTCGGCTGCTGCCATTCCCTGGCTTGTGGCAGTATCACACCAACTCTGCCTCTATCTTCCCATGGTCGTCTTTCTCTCTGTGTGTCTCCTCTGTAACCCTGTGTCCAAATCTCTCTCTTCTTTCTCTTATAAAGCCACTGGTCATTGGATTTTGGACGGCCCCCCTCCCGCCGCCCGCCACCAACTTATCCAGTGTGACCTCATTTCAACCCAATTACATCTGCCAAGACGCTATTTTCAAATAAGATTATACTCACAGGTACCAGGGGTTATGATTTAAACATATCTTTTGGGAGGACACAATTCAATCCACAAAAGATGTATTAAAATATTTCATGCCTATTTGTTTTACTTCTCTGTTTATAACTTTTGCATCCAAAGTATAGAGACTGAGTCAGTTATTCCTTCCCTGCCCTCTTTCTCCTGCCTCAGTGTTTTCTAGAGAGTAGCTGCTCCATAAGCACCTGCTGATTGACAGGGTGACTATTTGCTATAACATGATGACCCTTCTGAGACCTGCTAAAAGCAGAGGCAGACGTGGAGTTAGCAATATTCTCCAAAGCAGCCGTGTTTCTAGGTTCATATTGAATTGAAAAACTGTCTCAAAGGGAGATTTTGTGGAATGCAGCATGAAATAAAGGAAAGAAAGCAGAACTAGAAGATATTCCAAAATTAAAGAGAGTTGGCTCTGCATTTGAGGGGTGGGAAAGACCTTTCCTAAGAATGTTGCTAAAGGTGAAAACCATAAAGGAATGTCTCAGTAGATTTGATTGCCTTTTTAGACTTCATTGTGTCAAAGATGATAATTACCAAGTTAAAAGTAAAGTAAAGGGCAAGCCCAGGAAAGAAAAGCAGCTAGGAGAACTGATGTCTGACCAGTTCTGAGTGATAAAGTGATAAATTGAGCTTGGAAATTTTCCTGACAGAGGACTGTTGATATTGCTATAGTGTGAAGGATGTTCATTTTTGGTTTACTAAGACATGATGTTTCAATCTGATTTGGTAAAAATAACCCATTTTTTGTGATTAAATATTTTATCTTACCTTTAAAACCATGACTATTTTAAACTCACCACTGTATTAAAAAAAAAAAAAAAAACTGTACTGCGTGTGTGGGCGGGGGGGTGTGTATAAAACCAGATTGCATAGAATTTACATTAAGATAATAAGCAAATATTCTTATGGGAGAGAAAAGATTACATTTAAAAGTTATTTAAACTGATTTGGTATAAATCAATTTCACCAAATTTATAGAGCCTTTTTCCTTTAAAACTAAACTGCAAGGTTTGATTATTTCTTTTAACTCAATTAACAGTGTATTTATTTTGGCTATAAGTATGCCTTTCCATGCAAAGAAACTCACAGTTCCTCTCAAAAATGTCTTAGCCTCTTTGTCTTCCTTCTCAGCCTAATCCTTTTAATTTTTTCTTCTTGACCCAGCTCCTTCACAAGGGCACTGTCGCTGCATTTATGAAGCCGAGATGTTACTATGGCCTTAATGTCCTCCAGTTAATGGCTTCTTTATTTCTCCCCCTGAGGGTCATCTTTATCAAAGACAAGAGTCCAAGATTTTGGATTTCAATCAGATATCAGAAAAAATTGTGGGTTACCCATTGGTCTAGGAAATGTAGTTATTTGCCTTTAGAAGCAGGAGTGTGGAAACTTGCAGGGGTATTTCCACTTCCAGCTACTCTCTGCACCTTCTGAAAAGAATCACGGAACAGAGTTTTGCAGCATATTTCAAACTTGCCTGGACATACGTTTTGACTAGTGGATGTGGTGAACACGTAGGTCCCCTGCTTTCAACACCCAGTGATTTTTGGCCAAATCTGGAGTGCACTCACGAATCTGCATCTTTAAAATGAGTGGACTGTTTTGTCCAGAAAATTCTGGTGCTGGTGGCCTGGGCCGAAATTGAAGAAATTTTGATAAGAATGAAGTATCGAATGAGAACAATGAGAATTGGAGAAATTTTGATAAGAATGAGGTATCAACGAGAACAATGAGAACTGGAGGAACTCTGATAAGAATGAGGTATCAGGGAGAACAACACTCTAAAGTGTTTCTTTCTCCATCTCTTTTTAAATCTCCCTCTGCTTCCTTCCCTGGTTAGTGTTTCTTCCTTGGTCTTTGTCCCTTTGCCCTTAGATTCCTCCATTTTTCCTTTTCCTCATTTTCTCCTCCTCTTCCCTCCCACACTAACATATTTGTACATTTGGATAATAATAGATGGTAATAATTACAGTATCAAAATAATAGGAATTATTTGTTGGTGCTCACTTCACTACTTGTGCTGAGTGTTTTTCACATATAAAGTCATTTAATTCTAGGGACCATCTCATGAGCAAGTTGTAATCTCCACTTCTCAGAAAGAAGCTTAGTGCAATTCATTAATTTTCCTGAAGTTACATAAATGGTGAGAAATAGAACTAAGTAGTCAGGTACCAGGAGGAGAAAACAGAGCCACTCTCTTTTGGAAAACTGAGCAGAATCAACAGAAAAAGAGGGAGATGATAAAATGTATGAACTTAGTTATAATACTTTGAGGCAACCTAATAGACTCAAGGGGTATCTTAGTTTGTTCAGGCTGCTGTAACAAAATACTTTAAGCTGAGTAATCTATAAGCCACAGAATTTTATTGCTCACTGGGGATTTCAAAAATCAAGGTGCCAGCAGATTCCATGTCTTTTAGGAGCTTGCTCTCTGCTTCCTAGATGGCACATTCTTACTTTGTCTTTACACGGTAGAAGGGGTCGTGAGGGCCTCTTTATAAAGGCATTAATCTCATTCATGAGAGCAGTCCCTTCACATCCTAATTGCATCCTAAAGACTCCACCCTTGATAGTATTGCATGGGGAATTCAGTTTCCACATATGAATTCTGGGGGGACACAAACGTTCAGATCATACCAATGACTCAGCACAGTTCTTCAAAACAAACAAAACAGAAACAGACTTGGGTTCAGTGACTGGTCCACGTATGCTGCACTGGAACCCACCCATCATGTACTGCCATGCCCTAGATTTATTCACTCTGATGTTTCTTTGTGAAACTTGCGGTTTTTGATTTGTGAGTCTCACCCTTACCTTGTCCATGGCCAAGGAGACAGTCCACACATGACCTGGTCTCCCTCATAGTACCTATATAAGACACCTCTCATGTTTTAAAGTAATTATTGTTAGAGCATGCTTTAAAAATATGGCTGTGTTAATTTGCTTGATGGGTCACTGAAAGTATAAGAAGTACAATAGAGCCTGAAGGTTTGAGGCTTGAACATCCTGTGCCCCCGATTTCCTTTCAGTTATGTGAATCATGGCCTGACTGAGAACAAAGGACTCATCTGATTGGTGGGAACAAGGATGTTTTAGGTTCATAAAATTTTAGCAAACCTATTTTAATGTTTTGGGCTTTAAAATATTGTGCTTATACAAGAAATTCTTTTGGATGGGTATTAGATACTCTTCTAGCTGAGTAACTAAAATATATGTAGAATATTATTTTGCATCTTCTTGGTAGAAGAGCAAGGAACCTTCCAGGGAATAGAAAAGTGGCTACAGAGGTTATCTGTGCTAGGGAAAGGCACAAAACTGAAAAACTGGAGACTATTTTGAAGGTAGTGAGCAACAACATGAATGAAGAAGACTGTACTGAAATGGAGCTTTAGGGATGTATGGAAATAGACCTTGGGGGGTTCCACTCTTACGTGGTCAGGAAGACAGATGGCTCAAATCATGAATTGACACAAGGGCCATTCAGGGATAAGAGCTGGAGTTATAAAGCACATTCCCAAAATTGATAAATGGCCCTTATCTCACCAATGAGGATGTCATGTTGTCCTGGTTTTACGAAACCCACAGAAACAGTTGTTCTAAATGGGCAACAACCACACAAATATAGTAATTAATTCTTCTCTAGTAACTCCACGTGTGGGCCTGTGGGGATGAACAAACAGGCCAGCTCCATCTGGCACCATAAAACCTATCCCAGAGTAAGCAGAAGCTGAGCTCATCAGTCCAGGCTGCCTTCTGAGCTGCTGCATTTTATGAGGTTATTCACTTTTTTTCCAAAGGCCGTGTCCTGTTCCCTTGTGATCCAATAGTCTGAGAACACAAAAGTGAATCTCAGTATTTTTCTAGAGTTTTAAATCTTTAACATTTTTGGAATTGAAGTTAAAGAATAGGAAAACCAACTAGACTAAGAAAAATACCTACATATCAGTGACTGCACTCTGCAGTGTCTTCTCGTAGAACGGTATCAGAGGAAAAGAGCTTTACATACATTATGAAGCACTTATGAAGAAACATTGTTTTGGGTACTAGGAAAAAGTTGAGTTGGGTATGTATATGAATGGTTGTATTTAACATGTTCCTTCGATTGATTAAAGATTATCCATAGGCAAGATGAACAAGTGTTGCATCTGACATAAGAGTAAGTGTGGTGTTTTTGAAAGTGATAACTGATATATCACATATAAAAATGGGGAAGCAGGAAAGCACAAGACAGTGAGCACCCTTTTGAAAGAGGAGGAAGGAAGAAACCAGTCAGGCAGACAGTTAGGGTGGGTCTTTGGTAACCCAGATAAGAGCGAGCCCATGTCTTTGAATGGAAACGCCTACTCTGTGAACCCAGATGAACAAATGCCATTTCTTTTTTGGACACATTTCTCTCTCCTTGGTACATGCCTTTATCTCTTACTTTTCACCTATTTTACATATGCCTACCTTGCTATGATTAGCTTTGAGCTGAATCTTCATTACATAGGGTGAATCATCACTTCAGCCCCTGATTGGTTCTGGGCCAAACCTTCATTTCAGCTCCCAACTGGTTCTTTTCACTGTAATATCTAAGTGGTGCTTTCTCCAAGACCACCTGCAGACCAGTCAACACATTCCTCCCCCTTCCCAGTCCATAAAAACCCAAAACTTTGCCCTGGAGCTGGCAACCCTCTTTCGGGTTCCCTCTCCATGCTTAGAGGTTTTCTGTCATTTAATAAATCCAACTCTGCTGTACTCACTCTCCAGTGTCTGCATGCCTTATTCTTCTTGGTCATGGAACAAGGACCTGGAGCTTGCTGGCTGGTGGTGGGAGTGAAACAGCTATAACACTCCCACTCACTCACCAAACAACAGGGATGAAAAGGCTGCACCACTGTCATTTGGAAACAAAAGGCTGGTACGCATATCCAAGTTCTGCCGTGACTGCTAAATTTAACTGTTCTGAGCTTTTCTAAAAAAGTCTGTCAAAGAGGAGTGATAACCCCAGTCTTACTGTCATTGTATCCTAAGGATACAATGCTAAGGAAAAGCATATCCTACCCTTGCCATTGTAGAGTTTACAATGCAATGGGAAGAAGGAGAAATATAATGATTAAATAATTTAATGAATGACTGTAAAATTACAGATCTGGTGAGTGCTATGAAGAAAAGGTACATGGGGAACATAGCAGAAGTATCTGAGGATGTGCTATTGAAGACAGAATTTGTTAATAAGGTGGAGGGTGAGGAAAGGGAGTTGTTAGGTTTTATAACCAAAAAACTGACATGTGTTGGGTGGCCAAGGGTACACAGGGTGTCCAAGGAGTAACAGAATGTGACAGGGAGGGAGGATAACATAGGCAAGTCAAGGTTTGAGAAGGTGGATAGGAGACAGACCATGCCAGTCTGTCTATCCATAGAGGCCATGATGATCATTTTATTTATTTATTTATTTATTTATTTATTTATTTATTTATTTATTGGGGCAGAGTCTTTCTGTCTCTCCCAGGCTGGAGTGCCATGGCATGATCTTGGCTCACTGCAGCCTCTGTTTCCCAGGTTCAAGCGATTCTCATGCCTCAGCCTCCCGAGTAGCTGGGATTACAGGTGCCTGTACCATGCCTGGCTAGTTTTGTATTTTTGGTAGTTTTGGAAACATGGGGTTTCACCATGTCGGACAGGCTATTCTTGACCTCCTGACTTCAAGTGATCTGCCTGCCTCAGTCTCCCAAAGTGCTGGGATTACAGGTGTGAGCCACCATGGCTGGCTCATTTTTGTGGTCTTAGTAGAGATGGGATTCCACCATGTTGGCCAGGCTGGTCTCAAATTTCTAACCTCAAGTGATCCACCCTCTTTGCCTCCCAAAGTGCTGGGATTACAGGCATGAGCCACCATGCCCGGCCCATTTTATCTTTGTTCTAAGATAAGTAGGAGCTTGACTTGCTCAGGCCACCATTCAGGAAAAGCTCACTCTAGTTGGGCATGGAGAACTGATTGGAGGAAGAAAGCATAGATGAGGTAGGCCACTCCAGAAGATCACAATAGTTGACAATAGTTTGGATCAGGAAAGTTTTGATGACCATGAAGAAAAAACCAAATGGATTCAAGAAGTATTTAGGAGGCAAAATGGCAGACTCAGAGTGGGTCAGACACAGGGGGATAAATGGGCAGATGTATCAAAGAGAGCTTCCCCCATTTCAGGCTGGCATGACTGGAGATGTAGCAATGTTGTTCCTGACATGGGAAGTCTTGGAGGAGGGAGGACAGGAGTTTTGTTTGGGAGGTTTTCAGTTTGAGGTGTTATGAGGCATCAGAGGTATGCAGTGGGATACATACGTCTGGTTATTGGAAAAGGGGTCAAGCCTGAATTTGAAATGGTGAATTACTAGTTGTGTGTATTAGTCAGGGTTCTCCAGATTAATAGAACTTATAGGTATATTGGTATACCTATGTGATATATAGTAAAATATATAGTATATTAAATTATATTTCCTACAGGATACATACTATTATATTGTATAATACATAAAGCATGTATTATACATTTTATTGTATATTGCATATATATTGCGAGACAGAGATTTTAAGGAATTGGGCCATGTGATTATAGGAGCTGGTAAGTTTCAAATCTGTAACCCTGCAGGCTGGAAACTCAGGTAGCGTTTCTATGTTGCAGCCCTAAGGAAGATTCCTTCTTCAGGAAACCTCAATATTTGCACTTCAGACCTTCACCTGATTGGACAAAGCCCATCCATGTTATGGAGAGTAAAATACATTCAGCACCATATCTACACTAGTGATTGACCAAAGAACTGCACCATAGCCTAGCCAAGTTGACACATAAAATTAACCCTTATACCAGTTAGAACAAAATTTGGGTGATATGCCTTTTTTTTTTTTTAGACGGAGTTTTTCTCTGTCAGCCAGACTGGAGTGCAGCCGTGTGATCATGGCTACCTGCAAGCTCCACCTCCAAGATTCACTCCATTTTCCTGCCTCAGACTCTCAAGTAGCTAGACTATAGGCACCTGCCACCACACCCGGCTATTGGTAAATAAGGCATGTGATAGTAGGTACTGAAGATTAAAACAAAATCCAAGGGGCACCCTTTCAGGATTTGTGAAATTCAGTGGGGGAGACAAACCTCAAATGATAGTGGAGAAGGTTTGGGGCTAGAGCCCTTGGGGGTCCTGTGAGCTGAGAGAAGGCACCTCCTAAACCAGAAGTGGAGGTGGGGGAGAGTTTCCTAAGGGTGGTAGTCAAGGGAGGAGGGGGACATTTGAAGATTGCTTCTGGATCATGGAGAAAGAAGAATAGAGATTTGTTCTGAATGATGGTAATTAACTAGGTTCATTAGGGAAGCAAGACAAATTTGTAGAGAACTTGCCATTGTGAAGCAGCTCAACTGATGGTGAGAGGAAGAGACAGTGTCCCAAATGTGGGAATACATATACTAACAACATGAAATTCTTGTAACTGTTTTTAAATGTATTATTCTAACATCATCATCATAATTTGTTTATCATCATAATTTGTCTTCGGAATTCTGAAAATCAGAAAAACTAAAGGCCACTTTAACCTCGTCTTTGGAAGTCAGAATTATTTCTTTAGAGTCATACCTTATCAAAGGGGGCCTCTACAGAATATGTTTAACATTGATGTAAAGCTCAAAACCATATAGACAGTCTTGCCTTGGCCTCTGGGTTCTTCTGCCTGCTTCAAGTTAGTACTACAAGCTAGTAGATGGGTGGAGGCTTTTATTTAAGACATTCAGAATTTCAAATTCAGGCAGCCTGCTTTCACTCAGGTAACAATCCTTGGAGCATGTCCCACTATTTCCTATTTTGCGAATTTTAAAGTAAAGAGGCAAAGCAAACAGGATAAAGCAAACAGGTGGGGACTGTCCCGTGATGGTGGCACCTGAGGACTGCCCCTTTTTCGGCTGCTATCAGGCATGATGCAGAGCTGGCCGGGCTCCAAGGCACTTGGTGTAGAGCATTCTTGAGAAAACGTCACGGGTAGGAATCAGGACCATGGCCAGTCTTGCTACTGAGTTTTTTCCAGCTGAGTAAAATGTTTAACAGAGAAATTGAAAGCCTGCAGACTAAAAAACCATAAAATGAAGGTCTGTTTATGTTTTGATGATTTACTTAGCCTATTTTTCCCCTCCTGTTAGTGCTGCAGGTTTTAGAGCTCTTATGTCCAATGGTTTATCAGGCATAGTTTCACCTTCATTGTATAACTAATCACTTTCTACGTATCTGGAAGACTCTTTCCCTTTCATCATCATCACCTTGATACTAAAATATGTTTGATTTAGTGTCTTTATTAGGACTATCTGACAACAGTTATTTTCCCTTACCACCTATGATTAGCTGGCATTGCGTAGTTGGGCACCTGCAGTGCATGTCAGGGTCCAGTTATGTGAATTTCTCTGTTTCCCTCTTCACCAGGCAAGACACTGTCATCAATCAAAAGTTGACTAAATTTACTTATGTTATTGCTGGCAAATAATTCCCCTTCCACACTTTATAATAGTCTCATTCCATTTCTTACAAACACAGATAGATGAGGAATTTAGCCACATTACCAATTTTCAGAGCATGGAAATAAACATTTTTTGAAATGTGATTGCAGGAAAGAGAATTCTAAGGAGCATTCTTATCTGAAAGGAACCAACTGCAAAATCATGGCAAACCACATTTGTAAGAAAAAAAAAAAAACCTTCAGCATATTGCTGAATGAGGTTCTATAGGAATTCTTAGGAATTCTGACTTGCCAAGGACTCTTCCCACAGTTTTTCCTGCTCTCAGTTATAAAATTCTCCAAAGTTGACAAACCCCATCTCTACTAAAAATGCAAAATTAACTGGGCATGGTGGTGCATACCTGTAATTCCAGCTACTAGGTAGGCTGAGGTAGGAGAATCGCTTGAATCTGAGAAGCGGAGATTGTGGTGAGCCAAGATTGCGCCACTGCACTCCAGCCTGGGCAACAAGAGTGAAACTCTCGCGTCTTCAAAAAAAAAAAAAAAAAAAAAAAAAAAAAAAAAAAAAAAAAAAAAATTCTCCATAGTTTATTTTAGTGTCTGCTTTTCAGTAACCCAAGTAACTCACAGGGTCCTGTATTATTCCTTGTTTAAAATATCAATGTTGCAAAAAACAAAAACAAAAAATCAGGGGCACCAGGATGCTCTGATTATGTTGTAACTGGTTCACCTCTAAAAGTCTTTGTACTCTTTCTTAAAGAAGTCTGAATGTCTCAGCAATTTCTAGAAAATCTTATAGCTCACTTAGGGTGTTTTTTTCCCAGCATAGACCTTGATATCATAATCATTCTTGGCCTTATCTTTTCTTCACCTTTGGCACTTAATTGATCAGAAGCTTCCCAGAAACATACATCAGTACCCCCGGAAGGAAGATGTCTGACACCCCAGAGAATCAGTACATGGAGATCTCCAGAGGGTTTCCATGGGGAAGAAACATTAACAAGCACTTCAGAAACACACCATTTGAATACCTTCAAGGTGAAGCTTTTAAAGTTTTCTTTTTCCTGGGCTGCTTTTCTTCTTATTTTTTGCAAGGAAGTAAAGCAAGAGAAAGAATATTTGCCTTTGTCTCTGCTTCATGACTTTTCATACAATGATTGTTCTAGCATGTGCTTGTTATTATTAAAATGTCTTCCTCACAACTAAACCTACAGCTAACAAGTGGCCTTTTTGAAAACTATCACAATAAAGCTTATAGAAGAAAGGATAGGAACATATTTTCATGACCTTGGGGTAGGCAAAATTTTCTATAATTGGACACAAAAGCACTAGCTTTAAATGAAAAAGTTGATACATTGAACTATATTAAGAACTTCTGTCTATCAGTAAACATCACTGAGAAAATGAAAAGGCAAGCTACAGCATGGAAGAAGACATTTGCAATGCATTTATCTGCCAAAGGACCTATACCCAAATTGTATAAAGAATTCTTACAAAACAGCAAAAAAAAAAAAAAAAAAAACAGAAGAATCTTTAAAAGTGTACAGGAAACTTGAACAGGTACTTTACAAAAAAGATACTCAAATGATCAATAAATGTGAAAATATGTTCAAAATCTTTTATTCATTGATGAAACAATACATATAAAAATAAGAAAACCATAACATTATATCATCTATATGCCTACCAGAATGGCTAAAATAAAACTCACACTAATAAAATCATACTAAAACATTCAAATGTCGGTAAGGAAATGGAGCAACTGGAATTCTCATACACTGCTGAAAGGACTGTCAATCAGTACAATCTCTTTTGAAAACTGCCAATAGCCCTTAAAGTTAAATAATTGCATATCCTATAGTCCAGCCCTTTTTCTTCAGGTATGTATATATATCTTCATCAAAAGACATGGATACAAATGTTCTTAGAAGCATTATTTCTGATAGCCCCAAACTGAAAACAACTCAAATGTGTATCAACACTACAAGGGATAAATTGTGATAAATTTATTCAATGGGACATTGTACAATAATGAAAAAGAATTATTTCTACAACACAATGCTGATCAACTTCACATACATTATGATGAGTGAGAGAAGTCACACAAAAAAGCGTACATAATTGTATGTTCTCCTTTATATCAAGTCCCAAAACAGGCAAACCTAATTCTATTTTTTTTTTTTTTTTTGAGTCTCACTCTATTACTCAGGCTGGAATGTAGTGGCCCAATCTCTGCTCACTGCAACCTCTGCCTCCAGGGTGAAAGCAATTTCCTGCCTCAGCTTTCTGAGTAGCTGGCATTAGAGGTGCCCACCACCATGCTTGGCTAATTTTTGTATTTTTAGTAGAGACAGGGTTTTACCATCTTGGCCAGGCTGATCTTGATCCTGACCTTGTGATCCACCCACCTTGGCTTCCCAAAGTGCTGGGATTATAGGTGTGAGCCACTGTGTCCGGCTGCAAACGTAATTCTTAACGTTAGAAATCAAGATAGTGGGTACACTTTGTGGAGTAGCAACTATAAGGGTACCACGGGGGTTTGAAGTTATAGTAACCTTTCAGTTGTTGAGTCTCATGGAGTCAGAGAAAAGCAAACTCAAAGATAAAAAGTCATGACATTTTTTGAATCCTGCATAGATAACTAAGGAAGAAAACGCCAACTAATATTTACAGTTTTAAAAAAAGCTAATTAAGTCAATATCTTTATTTTTTATGAGAACAGAAGGCATTGTTGGGCAGAAAAGAAGCATTTTATAATAAAATTGCCTAATGTTTCCCTGGAAATCATTGAATGACAAGCAAAGATCAACATCTAGACTTACAGCATGAGGCTCTGAGTCTCTTAGATTCTATGTGGAAGAGACTTCTTGGTCCTGTTCCTGAGCTCACTAGATTTGCTGCTCCCCAAAATTTAGACTCATCAAAATTTCTTCTAATGCTTCAGGTCATTTTCCATGTGATGTGAGAAACAGTTATTCACAGAGCAAGGTTTTTCTGGTATATCACTAAACAGAGCTCAAGATCTGTTACTAGGCCAAATTTTGAGGGCATCATGATTGATCATCTATGACAGGGCAGAGGGAAGAGACCAATATGACTCCCAGATTTCTGGGTTGGCCAGTCAAGTGGATGGAGGCATCATACACCAAGGCAGAAAACAGGAAGAGCAGGAAAAGACTTGCAGGCTACGTGAGCATGCTATTGTACCGAGTCTGCATCCTGGGTGCCTAGAGTCAATTTGGTTTGGAATCTTTAGAGAGTGATTTGAGTTTGTGCTACAGAATATAGAGTAGTCAGTAAATTGGTAAGTCTTAATACTGCTAATATGACAAAATACATTATTGTTACATCTACACATTTTGTTTTTAAAAGTATTTTCTGTGGCAGTGAGTGAGCCACAAGTTAGCAGATTCAGTGTCCTAACTTGGCCCCCAAGCTTCATAAACTTTCAATGAAGAGCTTTGGGTTTTCATTTACTTTCAGGGTAGGTGATTTGTCTTAGAAATATCTTAAAAGGAGCCAATAATTTGCTGTATTGATAGATTCATTAGACAGAAAGAAACAACTGGATTTTTTAATATATACTTTTTTTAGTTAAAATTATTATCTTCTGATGATTAAGATTATGGGAGAATTGAAAAGATAGATTACATATGAGTTATTTTCATTGTACAGGAAAGAGGGCACTATATGATGCCTTAGGGAGTTGAGTACATTTTAATGATATTTTAAATTTATTAGTAGTAAAGGTAAAAATTCAAATTAGAATTTGTAAACTCAGAGAAGAAGCCAATGTATGTGGAGTTTCTCAATGCAAGCCCAAGCATTTGTATTTAACAGTAATTCAGTGATTCCAACACATTCACCACAAATTGAGTTTCTGTTAATAGTTTAGGTGGGAAGCAATGCTAGTGGGCCTTGTTTTTTTTTTGTTTTGTTTTGTTTTTGTTTTTTCTGCTAATCTTGTTTGTACTTATGAATCCTTTATTCTGGCTGATTCTCTGCTCTGGTTTATTAGGTAACAAGTCATTTTTCTACTCTAATAATTTACATAAATATTGATATACCTTTTAAAAGTTGAAATGAAGACGATAAGCCATAGAAGTACAAATGTAAATATCAAAACTTTCAAAATTTAAAGGGTTTAAAAGTACAATTTCACAGGTTTCTCTGCCAAGAAACATTGGCTACACACACACACACAGGAATTATGCTTAGATCTACCTTTTACTTTATTGATGCATAATTGTACATATTTATGGGCTACAGATATTTCATTACATGTATAGAACATGTGATTATCAAGTCAGTGTATTTAAGGGATACTATTTTTATTGATTTAAATTGCTGTTAAATTTTAAACCTTATTTATCTTGCATGAAGATGCAGCATATTTTGATCACAATATTGCAGAAGCATAATGTATTTCTAGTCACAATTGTATTTTATTGTAGAGTCCTATTCAACTTTTGCTTTTTTAGAAGAGCCATTTTCTCAGATGTTCCTTCTTTATGCTATATGTCAGCAATTCATATAAAAATCATTACCAAACCGTTGTTGGATAATTCTCTAGTCCTAGAATACTTTTGTGTTCAGGACAAAATAATAAGAATTAAGAGGAGAAAAAAATCTTGATTTGCAATCAGAAAGATTGTTAATTTCCTTCCTAAGTGACCAATTGATTTGAATCAGCCATTCAAAACTTGGATCTTGGAAGAAAATGTGCAAAATGGCTTTGGGTCTTTAAAAAGAAAACTATTTTAAAAAGAACAAAATATGATTGATTGTACATTGATATAAAGATGCACATGGGGCTAGTTCTGCAGTCCAGAGATGGAAAAATTCCTGTTGGAATCACAGAAAAATAGATGCATTTAAAGGGAGCCTAAGGCAGTGGAAGCAAGAGAATTGAGGGTTGGGAAAACAGCTTGAATTGCATTATTTGAATGTTATTAGAAGTGTATGTGTCTGGGATGCAGTTTTAGCAGTTTAAGGCAAGGTAGCCTGTGGAATGCAAGATAAAATCAGCAGAAGCCAGTAGGATGACCTAGGATTTAGACCACAATGTGGACTCAAGAAGCATGCATGCATTCCTGGGTTTTCCTGAAACAGAGTTAGACATTACTAATTAGGAAGAGCACAGGCTGACTCAAGAGACAGAGATTCTAGCTTTAGTCTTGTCAAAGAGCTGGCTGGACTTGGGCCCATCACTTCACCTCTCTGGACTTTATTTCCGTCGGGGGTCATTGTCCACGTGTTCTCCAAGGAACTTCCAATTCTAACACCCTGAGACTAGATGTAGGCTGACATTTTGCTGTGAGGAAAGGATTTGTCAAACAAAGTGTTTTAAAAAAATCATGAGAAGACAGGACATGAAATAAAAAACAAAAATCATTAAGTGCTGTTAAATCATGTCCTCAAGGTCATCTGCAAACACTGTGCATTCATTATTCACTAACAGATATTTATTGGGCGATGAGCATGGTCCAAGCCTATGTTGGGTGCTGGGGCTACTGGAGTGAAGGGGGCATCTGTCTGCCCTTATACAACTTATGCATAGGTGAACAGTTATTATGGTACAGGCTTGTTGTGAAAAAGCTAAAGGTGCTGTCAGTGTTAGGCAGGAGCATCTAAACTGAGAGTAAAAGAAGGTGTTATAAGAACGAGATTGTGTTCATTTCAGGAACATGGATGGAGCTGGAGGCCATTATCTTTAGCACACTAATGCAGGAATAGAAAACCAAATACCTCACTTATAAGTTGGAACTAAATGATGAGACCACAAGGACACATAAAGGGGAAAAACAGACACTGGGACCTCTGCGGGGGTGGAGGTTGGGAGGAGGGAGAGGATCAAGAAAAATAACCAATGGTTACTAGGCTTACCTGGGTGATGAGATAATCTGTACAACAACTCTCCGTGACAAAAGTTTACCAATACAACAAACCTGCACAGGTACTGCTGAACTTAAAATAAAAGTTAAAAAAAAAAAGAGGAAGTGTTGCTCAGTGGGGTGGCAGTGGTGATGATGGCTAGGGTGTAGGCAAAGGTAACAGCTGTGTGAAGGGAAGACTGTCTTCCCTTCCCAGGAAGATGAGGTCCAGGGGCACAAAGACCTTCAGCTCAGTGTGGAGGTGGGGTACAGAAAAGGTAACCTAGACAGACTGCCTAAAACCTGGGTGTCTGTCTGCCTCTCAGCAGGTGGATGGGGCTAGGCAGGGGCAGGTGTGTGGGGCAGGGAACTCAGCTCTATGCCTGCCTCTTGCTCTCGGCCCATCAGGCACTCTACACCTCTCTAGCCTCATCCCTGTCCCCTCCTATTAGGAAAGGGGATACTTCCTGCCCTTGAGGGGTTTGGGGTGAAGATAAGCAGCTGTTAACACAGGAAGGTGGAAAGGATAGAAAATGGTAGAATTCAGGAGTGGGTGTGTTATCTGTGTCCTTGAACTGTCTTTCAGGCTTGCAGCTCCTGGGGTGGAGCTCTCTAGCTCAGTTCTACCCAAAGTCAGGACCATACCTGGGTCTCAGGAAGAGGACAAGTGAACGAGCGGTGCCTTTGGAGACCTCATCTTTTTAAATTTTACAAATGAGCACCTGGAAAGATGCCTGAGATTTGCATATGAGGAGGTACTAAGGGGAAGCCAGAAAGATAACTTGAAGCTTTGGGTTGAATTGTGTCTCCTCCCCCAGATTTATATGAAGTCTTGACCTCCAATACCTCAGAATGAGACCTTATTGAGAAATTAGGATCACTGCAGATACAATGATTTAATATGGCATGATATGGGAACAGGGTGGCTCCTAATTCAATATGACTGGTGTTCTACCAAGGGGAAATCTGGGGGCAGACATGCACACAGGGAGAACGCCATAAGAAGTTTAAGGTAGGGTTAAGGTAGGGATGGGGCAATACTGCTACAAAGCCAAGGAATGCCAAAGATTGCCAGTAAACCATCAGAAAACCAGGGAAGAGGCATGGAACAGATTCTTCCTCAGAGACCCCAGAAGGAGCTGATCTTGCCAGTGCCTTGATCTTGGACTTTTGGCCTCTAGAACTGTGAAAAATAATTTCCTGCTATTTAAGCCACTCAGTTTGTGGTACTTTGTTACAGCAGCCTTTGCACACTAATACAGTACGGCAATTCCAATAATTTACAGTGTGTGTGTTTTGTGGGGTTAGTTCTTGTCAAACTGCTTAAATGTATAATAAAAATGTAGCTATATGCCTCCAATGAGGTCACTGATGCCTCATGGTTGTTTAGCTATTAATAAGAATATGAGATGGGCTATTAATTTAAATTCTGGTTTCAGACTAGCACTTGTATTGATAGGATCGACTTGCCCACAAACGTTAAGTGTGAAATTAATGTCAGCATATTTTTTGAGCTTGAAAATAGTGATATCAAGGCTATTTCTTTTGTGCAATTTAGAATTATTACTAAATACATGTAGACATGCCTGTTTATCCCTAGAGGAAGACACACGGAAGCATTGAAGAAATGTTATTACCTGCAAGTGATTTTGTTGATGTTTTATTATTAAGTCTTTGGGAGTTAGACATAATGGCATTAAAAATCAGCAGAACGGAAATAAGTTTTTATTTTATTTCTGACTCATCAATGACCTATGGGCATCCACTAAATTAATAGTTATATTCAGTTTCTCCACATGCAAGCTAAAGATGAAAAATTACCTGTTATTTTATTCTCTTGATTCTGTTGAGAGGATTAGGGATAAGCCCTTGTTTTTCTTAAATACAAAGTATAATTGTGTATATAGCACAATTCAAAGACAATATTTAAATATGTTCTGGTAGATGCCCAAAGGCATCTTGCCTGTTTAATTATGTGATACATATTAGGATTGTTTATACCTAGGGAAGTGAACATAATTATGCACTGGATTTTGTTATATTATTTACAAAAAAAACCTCAGTGCATGTGCTGTATGTTTAAGAAGATATGTGTGATAATGACATGTTTCAAACAAGTTAGAGTTGTCATCCTTGAAATCATCAATGTAAAGGTATATTTGTCCGAGTTCTCCAGAGAAACAGAACCAGGTGGAAGTATAAAGATATTCAGAAAGAGATTCATTATGAGTGATTGGCTCAGGTGATTGTGGAGGCTGAGAAGTTCCACCATCTGCCATCTGCAAGCAGCAGGTCCTTGAAAGCTGATGGTATAGTTCCAGTTCAAGTGTGAGGGCCTGAGAACCAGGAGCACTGATTCCAAGGGCAGGAGAAAATGAATCTTCCAGCTCAAGCAGAGAGCAAATTCACCCATTCTGCACTTAGGCAGGATGCATTGGGATGACACCTACTGACATTGGTGAGGGTGATCTTCACTTTACTGATTCAAATGCTCATCTGTCCCAGAAGCACCCTCATAGATACACCCACAAATAATGTTTTACCAGGTGTCTGGGCATCCCTCACCCCAGTCAAGTTGACACTTAAAATTAACCATCACAAGAGATGTATTTACTTACAAGATTTTATTTTAGCTTTTAAATCAAATCCACTAAAACCAAATTTAAAAAAAGTAAGATAGCCAAAAAGTATACAATCCAATGAGTTTCTAAAATGATACACCTGTATAGCCAGCACCATAATCAAGATACAGAATATTTCCATCACCCAAAAACGTTCCCTTTTATACAATGACAACCTCCAGGCCCAGGCAATCATTGATCTATTTTGTTACTATAGTTAATTTTGCTTGTTCTAGAATTTCATATAAGTGGAACCATACAGTATGTGCTATTTAGTGTCCAGCTTCTTGCAGGTAGCATACAGTTTGAGATGCATCCATTGCGTATGTGAGTAGTTCCCCTTAGTTCCTTTTTTATTGCTGATCAGTATTCTATTCTATGAGTGTGCAACATTTGTTTATCATTTCACATGTTGACAGACATTTGTTTCTAGTTTTTTGGCTTGCATGTATAAAGATGATATAAACATTGTTGTATAAGCATTTTATGTTTTTGGTTTTTTTTGGATAAAGACCTGTGAGTGGAATTTCTTCAGTATGTTATTTTAAATATACTTCCCTAACTAGTTAGATTCAAATAAAACTCTGAACATCACTCGTGGTACGCTTCCTCACAGTGTCATAAAATGCATTTTTTTTTAAGGCAGCTTTATTTTAAAACACTTTTAAAATGCAGACTACAAACATTTTGTGAAAATTCCAAATTTAAGTGGTGTCATTTGATCTAAGTAAAGGAGGCTAGATGAACATTTTGTGGATTTGTGTACTTTTTAGTGAAAAGAGTGTGCGTAGCTTTTACTGGATTCTCAGAAAAAAGGGGTGGTCAGGACCCAACACAGGTTAAGGATGGTGCTTTACTATCTCCAATTTTATTTCTGGATTAAGAAAGGCAATCTAAATTTTATTTTTATTTATTTAATTTTTGAGACGCAGTCTTTGTCACCAGGCTGCAGTGCCATGTGGGTTCAAGCAATTCTCCTGCCTCACCCTCCCAAGTAGCTGGGATTACAGGCACGCACCACCACACCCAGCTAATTTTTTGTATTTTAGTAGAGACGGGGTTTCAGCATGTTGGCCAAGATGGTCTTGATCTCCTGACCTTATGATCCAACTGCCTCGGCCTCCCAAAGAGCTGGGATTATAGGCCTGAGCCACCATGCCTGGTCAATTTTGTTTTATTTTTTTTTGAGACACAGTTTCACTCTGTCACCCAGATTGGAGCGCAGTGGCACTATCTTGGCTCATTGCAACTTCCACCTTCCTGGTTCAAGCAATTCTTGTGTCTCAGCATCCCAAGTAGCTGAGATTACAGGCACAGGCCACCATGCCCAACTAATTTTTGTATTATTAGTAGAGATGGGGTTTCACCATGTTGGCCAGGGTGGTCACAAACTCCTGACCTCGAGTGATCTGCCTGCCTGGGCCTCCCAAAGTGCTGGGATTACGATTACAGGCGTGAGCCACCATATCCCGCCAAAAAAGGCCACCTGAGTTGTTATATTGAGTGTGTATTTTCTGCATTACTTCCTCATGTGTTACGTTTTCTGATCTTTTCTTACGGGACTAATCACTGTTCTACTAACCACATTTCCCACCTCTCCCCCCACCATTCTTGCCAACACATGACAACTTTTAAACTTCAGCCATTCTTTTAAGTAGATAGTGGTATCTCACATGGTTTTAACTTCCCCGATTACTAGTGAAGTTGATTTTCTTTTTGTGTGCTTATTTGCCATCCCTACATCTCCTCTGGTAAAGTGCCTATTCAACTTTGTGACAATTTTAATTTATATTTTGTCTTATTCAGTTGTAAAACTCATCTGTATGATCTGGACACAGGTGCTTTGTCAGATAGATACCTTGCAAACATTTTCTCCCATTCTATGTCTTGTCCCTTTATATTCTGAAAAGTGTCTTATAAAGAAGAAACCTTTAGGTTTTTAATTGTGTTAATATAATCCAATTTGTCCTTTTTTTTGGCTGTATGTCCCAGGAAATCTTTGATAATTTCAAAATCACAAAGCTCTTCTATTTCTTCTTTAAATTGTATAGATTTTGCTTTTATATTTAGGTCTATGGTTCATTTTGAATTACTATCATACTTTTTGTCCAGCTGATTGGGCACCACTATCTTAAAAAGACTTCTTTCATAAATCTAACTTGTGTAGTATTACTGTGATTGTTAGAACTAGCTAATAGACACCAGTTTTCATTAAAATGAGATTGTATAGAAAAGTCTAACCTTATGTAGAAACTCTCTAATGACATCCAGACACAATACTCAGCCTCTTCTGGAACGTCACCAGTCACATGAAATTCACCCTCCTGAAAGTGCTCATTTCACATTTGCAAAATTATCATTCAGAGGAATACAGGCCTGATATGGTTTGACTGTGTCCTCACCCAAATCCTATATTGAATTGTAGCTCACATAATCCCTGCATTTTGGGAGGGACCCAAATGGGAGGTAATTGAATTACGCCAGGGAGGTTTTTCCCCATACTGTTCTTGTGACAGTGAATAAATCTCATGAAATCTGATGGTTTTATACAAGGGCAATTCCTCTGCACATGCTCTCCTGCTTGCCACCATGTAAGATGTGACTTTGTTCCTTATGTGCCTTCTGCCATGATTGTGAGGCCTCCCCCGCCATGTGGAACTGTGAGTCAATTAAACCTCCTTCCTTTATAAATTACCCAGTCTTGGGTGTGTCTTTATTAGCAGCATGAGGACAGACCAATACAAGGCCCCAGTGGATTTCTTAGGGAGCCCGAGTGAAGCTTTTGGACTTGCCATGCAGAGAGGAGAGAAAGAAGCACATTTTGTGAAAATAACTTGTATTTGTAGTTCTTCATTAGATGATGAAAATCACAGTTTTGACAGTCAGATCTTTTGGCCAGGACCTCAGCCAGGACCCTGAGGTCCACTGCAGAGGCCAAATACCACAGGGAGGGAGCTGTATACGCCACTCAAGTGGTGCTACAGACAGAGCAGTTTGCAGTGGGAGGTCAGCCCAGCACTTGAGTTGATACCAAAGCTTCTTTTCTTGTCTTTTATAAAACCACCCTCACTTTCATCTTCACCACACCAGCTGTTATTTACCTATTGCTCAAATATGACTGGTCTATACTAAATTGAGTACAGCTGTAAGATGCCAGGTCAGGAAAGGATGAAAATGCATGATCCGGTCCCTGCATAGTTTCCTCAGGTCCTAGCTCTGTCCTGAGTAGGATTTGCCATTAGTGTCTTGAAATATGATTTTCCATAACTGACCAACTTTGTTAGAAACACATAACACATGTTAAAGGCAACTTTAGATGCAATGAAAAAATTGACTTTAATAGAGTCAAATTTTATTTTGGGAGGCTGAGGCAGAAGAATCACTTGAACCTGGGAGGTGGAGATGGCACTGAGCCAAGATTGTGCCATTGCACTCCAGCCTGGGCAACAACAGTGAAATTCCATCTCAACAACAACAACAACACACAGGTAAGATTCCACTTAGCTGAAAACAAATGTGTATATGTGTATGTGTGGTAAGGGTGGTAGGTATATATGTTCGAAGTATGTGGGGTTGTCTGTTTTTCCATAATTCAAATTTTTGAACAATGAGGCTCCAGAATAAAAAATATGTATCAATGGGAGATAAATTCTTTCAGTGGTTTCAAAGGTCCAGAAACGCAGCAGTAGAGGTTATAACGGGAATGTGATGCCACGAAATAATTTTGTACATATGGTGCCTAGTTATTTCAAGAACCAGATGATCTGGCTTTTCTCTAACATACAGCTAGTTTTCAGAGTGTTAGTGCTTTTTTTCTTATGTAAGTCTCAGGAGGTTTAGTGGAACAGAGAGAATGATTGTTTATTTTAAACCACGATTTGCCATTCCACAGGACTGCTGTGATGTAATAGGTTAATGCACAGATAGGATCTATGAAGAAGTAGCTCATTCACTTCATTTGACTGTGTGATGGGCATAATAATGGCTCCCCACAAAAGACCACATACTAATCGCTGGAATATCTGAATGTGTTACCTTGCAAGGCAAAAGGGATTTAGCAGATGTTAATAAATTGAGGATCTCAAGATTGGGGAGATTATCCAAGATTCCCCAATGTAATCAGGAGAGAACTTTAAACCTTTCCTGGCCATGATCAGAGGGAATGGGAGTTTGGAAGAAAGGGACAGAGATAGGTACATCATTTTCTTTTTTTGAAAATGAAGGAGATTTCTAGGAGCTGGAAAAAGCAAGAAAACATTCTTTCCTAGAGCCTTTGAAAAGGAATTGCAGCCCTGTCAACATGTTGATTTTAGTCAAGGAGAACTATATTGGCCTTGTGACCTAGAGAACTTTATGATTGCACACTTATGTTGCTTTAAGCCACTGTATTTGTAATTTGTTATAGTAGCAATACAGACTGTGCACCTCAGCTGCCTGGAATGGAAACACAAAACTGCAAATTAATTATTGTTACAGCCCAGGGATAAGTTTTCCAAAGAAACTGATGATATATATAATACAGGTGATATATACACTCACATTCACACATACGTGTATATATTTACATATTATATGTAATTTCAAATTGTTTAAGGAGAATTCTACTGAGTTCATACCTCAGCACAGGGAATCTATATAGCAAACAAAATATAAAAGGAATAAAGTTGGGATAATTCCCTTATCTATGAATAATAATTACTAAAAAATGGTCTTTTTGAATATTTACTAATATAGTATTAATTATTCATGATATCCACCTGGTTATTATAAGTTCTTTTGAAGGATTAAAACTTTCTGAATGCTATTGATTCTGATTCAGAAAATACAAGTTTTTCTTCTTTCGTTTTCAGAATGACAATAAAATGAAAAATTATAATGTGTATTTCATTAAGATAAATGAGACTATCAATACTGTTTTAAAGGAGCAATTCTCAAACTTTTGGTCTCAGGACTACTTCATAGTCTTAAAAATTATTGACCACCCTTAAAGAGTCTATTACCATGGATTATATATGGCGATGTTCATTGTACTAGAAATTTAAAATGGTAAATTTAAAAAAATATATTTAACAATTTAATAAGAATGAACCAATTGTTTGTTAACATAAATTACATAGTTTATAGAAATAATTGTTGTTCAAAATTTTTAAAAATTAGTGAGAAGAATGGTATTGTTTGAAAATTTTGCATGTTTTAAATAATTGGCTTAACAGAAAAATAGCTTGATTTGCATCTCTGCAATGTTTTGGCTAAAGTATGTGAAGAAAATTCAGCCTTGTACAGATATGTAGTTGAAAGGTCAGGAGTATTTTAATAACCTTGTTGGATAATTGTGGATATTCTTCTTTAATACTATATCAAACCTTGACAAATAGTTTCTTAAAGGTTGGTTGCAACGTGGAATCTGAAAACACATAAATTAACTTTTTGTGTTTTGTTTTTTTTGAGACGGAATCTTGCTCTGTTGCCCAGGCTGGAGTTCAGTGGGATGATCTTGGCTCATTGCAAGCTTTGCCTCCCAGGTTCACGCCATTCTCCTGCCTTAGCCTCCTGAGTAGCTGGGATTACAGGTGCCCACCACCACACCCAGCTAATTTTTTTTTCTTTTTCTATTTTTAGTTGAGATGGGGTTTCACTGTGTTAGCCATGATGGTCTCAATCTCCTGACCTCCTAATCCACCCATCTCAGCCTCCCAAAGTGCTGGGATTACAGGCGTGAGCCACCGCACCCAGCCAACTTTTTGTACCTTGTTCCGTTAATATGCTGTTCTACCTTGCAATATACCTTTAAGTCATGCATGATTTTATAACCCAAGGCATTAGACTTTTGGGAAATACTGGCTCACTCTTCCAAATTTTGACCCATTTCATGTAATATCAAAAAATCTGTTTGTTAGTATTATGAGCATTCTTATCAGAAAACTCTGTGAATTTTGGAAAGCTGCCAAGCTCATGGTGACAGATACAATTTTCCAAATTCAATTTTTTTATTGTGTTAGAGCTCAAATTTATCATTGGTAAGAAATATTGTCAATTGTTTTCCTTAAAGTGACAGCTCACTTCATTTATTTTCAAGAAAATATCTGCTAAATTTTGGGCATTTTATTTGTCTATCAGTTGTTCTTTCAAGAAAAATGATGCATCATAAAAAATGAAGCTATTTTAACCCAAAACTCAATTGCACAAGAGCTATTCTTTTAGGCAAACAGCATATCTGGACAGCAACAGAAATGCCTTATGTGCAACCCCATTTATCACAGGATTATTAAAGAGTATATACTCAAGAATCAAGATTTAATCAAACAACTTTACTAAATAAAATCTATTGCTTCATCAATGATATTATTGAGCTGGATTGTTTTTATTTGATGAGTGTGTGGCACTGAAAAATACAACTGCTATTATTGTTTGGTGCCATAGCTTTGATTGGTGCTAAAGCTCTGGCAGTTTTACCAGTCATTGTTTTTGCACTACTAGTGCAAATATTTGCATAAAATTAGTAAGTATCTTTATTATCAAAATAGTCCTGACCTGGGATGCCATGGCAGGGTCATGGGGACCTCACTGTCTACAGTTTGAGAACCATTGTGCCAAAGACAAGCATGCTCACAAATACTCCTCCTCACTAAGGATCAAGGCACTTTGCACAGTATTGAGTCATAGTAGTCAGGGATCACAAAATCATGTTTATACGGTTATGCAGATTAAATGCGTGTCTTGTCAGTTTTCAGGATTGCAGCAAACTGAGAGCATGTGCTCCATCTGGAAGAAAAAAAGATATTTCTCCATGGCAGTTGATGCTGCCATGCAGAAATGAAGCCGCAGTATAGTCATATCTAATTCTTAAAGAGATACCAGAATTTTGGCTTTCATATAATATTTTCTGATTGTAAACTGTGCCAGCTGATCAAGTACTTGAATGTGAAACACTAGCCAAGTTGAAACAAGATGCTTCACTCTGGATGTGCCCTGCAGGAAGTCACAGCCAACTTCTACAGTGCATGCGCAGTGACTACCTGTCAAATAAATGAAGTAAATTAATGGGGGCCAAACTGAAGCGTAGGCCATTCATAGCCTCATGTGTAGGTTGTGGTAATGTTTGCTAGGATTAGGGCCTATGAGTCTTCAGCTGTCATGGACATAGGAGAAAATCACTCCCAGACACCAGGACTAGGCAAATACATCTTATTTTTGTCATCTGCTGAAATTTTAGCTGTCTCAGATGTAGTAGCCAGTTATGCCAGTGCAATATATAGAACTTCTCCTTGTGAGTCGAGGCAGACAAGTCCAACACAAAGAGTGAGAGATACTGAAGAACAGCCAAGGGAATATTGTGATTCAGTATAAATGCAGCCAAACATCTAGAATTTATAGTGCTGTGGATGACTATCATAGAGTTAGAAAAATTTAGAGTAAAGCAGCATTCATTTCTTAGATTCACTAGGTGTATTTACAAAAATGATCATATTGGAAATGGTCTGTGATCTTTTAATAAATAATTAAAAGTATATGTAAAATTATATTTAATACATATAATAGGCCAATCGGTTATCAAACAATTTAACTGATAAGACAACTGTTAATCAACACTTATGTTCAAGTTACTGTGTGAGGCTCTGTGAGGATAAAAAGTTGACGAAGATATAGACATTTTCTTAGTATTTATGGTGATAGAAATGCAAAGTGGATTGTAAAAAGTGCTACACTTCATTCATCTATAGCATGTACTGCAAAACTGCTCTTGGCCATGCATTGTTCTAGGCATTGTGGAAAGAGGAGTGGACAAAACAGCTGATGTTGCTCACTTTGAGGAGTTTACATTCTAGTCTTCTCTGAAGCACGAAGGCAAGGAGCATGAAGCAGAAGAGATGGTAAAATTAGCTCCACTGGAAGGATCAGAGATTTGAAGCTGAATGTGACATTTGAACTCAAATCAATGACATGGGGACCATGACAGGTGGAAACGAAGAGTTGTGTGGAGATAAGGACCTTCTGAATGTTGAAACACTCTCAAAGCAGGAAAGGCTAGGGGGTCTTCAGAAAATTTCAAGGGCCTCGTTGTGGCTGAATAATTAAGCATGCTGGCTTCCAAAACCTCATCACAATGTTATCTTTTATGTAAAAACCTAAGGGCATATATTGAATGTTTCTGAGTTTGCTACCAGAGTTTACAGATTCTAAATTGTACAGGTTTTGACAATAAGATGACATCTGTGAATTCATTTAGCAGATGTGGGAATATATTGGCAACATGATCACTTTCAATGGATAATAAAAATTTTGAAAATAGTATATTAGCCAGGTTTTGCTAAAATTTTGGACTGACGATATTTATAATTTAGAAGAAAAATCTGTGTTTCTCATTCATGTTGCGTTTTCACTGCAGTGGCTGCAGCTTAGGTATGCTTTTGCTCTATTGTTCTAGGATTCTGTTTAAAGGAACTACTGTTATTTGGAACATGTTGTACTCATGGCATAGGAAAAATGGCAAAGGACCAAGGAACAATAAATCTTATGGCTTCCAACTTGATGTAGAGTACACAACTTCTACTATGTTTCATTGCTAATATGGGTCACATGACCAAGCCTGTCATCTGTGGGACAAAGAAGTATATTACTCCAAATAAGAGATATATGTCACATGACAATGATTAGGTGTGCAGGAGAGTAACTAACTGGGAACAATAATACTATCTATTGCAATTACTCTAAAATCCAAATGGCTTGGATTCTGGGGTATTTAGAATATATCCCAGAATTACTTTATTGAAGTAGAATTTATAAGCAAAGCCCCCACATTTTTCACAGTTAAATGATAAAACCAAAAGAAACTTCTTGTCACAGCACTGGGTCCGATTCCAGAGGTAGTTGTCTTAAAGATTTATACAGTCTGGCTGGTTATACAGGATGTAATTCATTCATGAATTCAGAAAGGTACAAAGCCTATGAAAGCTCCGGTTTGGGGATGTTCCTGTTACTTGGTAATATGCTCCTAATAGAGATGTGAGTGTCTTTAATACATTTTTATAGACTCAACCAAGAAGAATATCTTATACTTGTCTGAGAGCTCAAAATATGCACCTTTTCTGAGTAAGAAGCCCACAATGCCATTCTCTATTCTAAGCCTGAATAAAAATTGCTTTTGGAGCACTTAAAAATTCAATACTGAGATTTATCTAGCAGTACTAAGCACCACCATATTTGCTTTTCAGGAGCTCTGAGATTTCTGTAGTCCCGATACTGACAACGAATTTGCAGTTCCATTTTCTACTCCAAAGAGGCCATAGGGTCTGGAGAGAGTACCTGTTGTTATCCATAATTCCTCTATCCAATTAAATGAAATATTTACTGATACATGGGCAATATTTCAAAGGCTAGTGGTTCACTTCTCATATCACCTCAGCTTTAAAAAAATATATTCCAAGTAAGCATCAATTATCAGTTTAAAACAATGAGCACCCATCTGGTCTTAACTTTGACATTATTCTCCCCAAGTGGCTATTCCTGAAAATGTCATTTACAGCATTTGACTAGAAGAATACTTGGGGGAAATCTAGTCACTCATGAAGCAGATCTCTGTATTTACTTTTAAAGCTTTTCTATGAAAATAAAGACCGTTCACATCTGCTTTGTAGCACTATAACATCCTTTTGCAATGCTCAGCTCCTATAACCTCTGTATGAACTGTTACGGCCCCTCTGGTCATGTTTTATTCTTCTGACAAAGTCTAACACATATAAAAATTAAATAGCGGTTTTTGATGCCTCTTCCAACTTCCATCAAGTAGGGATTTGCAAGTTGATGTAACATTTCTATATCATATAGTATATTTTAATTAAAATCAGAATGCTATGTAAGATTGAACAAATTGCATTTCATTTGAAGAATTAAAGAATTACTTAGGCTTGCCAGCACGATCTGAAATTCTAATTCCAAACTCAGCAATGAATGCCAGCTGCACAGAATTCTTACTGTCCATCAAATACCACCTGGAAGTATTTATCACAACAGAAGGAAGAAGCTTCTAATATCTTTTTGGAGAGAGACTTTTATTAAAATTGGCTTCTTTTGATATTGTCCACATTTACAATGAATGACATCCATGAAAGATCCTTAACTGTAATCAGAAATGCAGAACTGATTACAGTGTTTTAGTAATGGTATAAAAGACAAAACCCTAAAAAGATTTTGCTTGAGTGGTAAATTGACTTTTTACGCATCAAAGAGAAACACAGAAGCAGGTAGAAATCTGGCAAAACAGCCCCATTTGTCATCAACCATCCCAAAAGAAAACAGTTCAAAATATTTTCTCTTTTGGGAGAATACCAGTTAATTTGTACTATGAAGTTCTTTACAAGTTTAGGAAGGGAAAAGCACAAGAGTTCTTCAGCAAAAACACCTGCTTTTCATGGTTTTACCTTATGCATTTCAATAGCATTTAGACACTGGTATTAGTATTTCTATAGACTTTTTTTTTTTTTAAAGGATGATGCATAAAATATCTTGAACCTGAAAGGAAGTTGGATTATACACTCTCCTGAGGATAGAACCTACCTGATTCATATTCTAAAATTGATCATCCAGCCTGATAGAAAGGGTTTTTTCTCAGTTTTCCTTAGAATCTATTATTTTACTTAACATAGACTTGAAGTTAGGGAGATTAAGCAAATGGTACAAACTTATTCCCAACCGATTTCCCTTCATGATGATATTAAAGTGACTTGTCAGAATTGTTTCTAATTCCTAAAATTATTTCTCTTCCCTTTCTTTCCTCCTCTCCCGCTTCCTTCACTCCAGGGATATTTACTGAGTATCTAACGTACTACTTATTTGGCATTCCTCTAGGCATTTGGAAAATGCAAGTAAATAGAACAGATGAAAAGCATTGCTGTTGTAGTGGTTACATTCTATTGGGTGGAGACAAGTAAAGATTAAGTAGAACAATTGCACTTCACAAGTACTTCTATACATCAACGCAGGGTGAGATCTTTCCAAGAAGTAGGTGATTGTCTAAAATTGAGTTTAGGCTGGGCGCGGTAGCTCACACCTGTGATCCCAGCACTTTGGGAGGCCGAGGTGGGCGGATCACAAGGTCAGGAGATCGAGACCATCCAGGCTAACATGGTGAAATCCCGTCTCCACTAAAAAATACAAAGAAATTAGCCAGGCATGGTGGCGGGCGCCTGTAGTCCCAGCTACTTGGGAGGCTGAGGCAGGAGAATGGCGTGAACCTAGGAGGTGGAGCTTGCAGTAAGCTGAGATCAAGCCACTGCACTCCAGCCTGGGCGACAGAGTGAGACTCTGTCTCAAAAAAAAAAAAAAAAAAAAAAAAGTGAGTTTAGTAACTTTTTTTGCCAGATGAATATTACTATATCTAGCCTAACTTCTTTCCAAATGCACCTTACTTATTTCCTCTTTTCTTGTGGAAATAGAGAACAATCCTCATTACGTCTTTCTGTTAAGTAGTCCAGTAAAGACCATGCAGAAAGTGACATAGTTGAACTCTTACTCAATTCACTGAATCATGCTTGCATGTATCACGACGGAAAACTATAGACCCAGGTCACAGAATGTTTAAGCTTAGTGCCTCAAGTGGTGAGTTTCGTGGACAGATCTCCCGGATCAGAATCTCAGTTCTTTTAAGCAGGGTGATCTTGGGCAGAGCAGCTAACCTCTGAGCCTTGGCTGCTGCTTTGCCAAATGTTCTTCCTAGTAGTATTTTCATCTGGAGCTGAAGTGATGAGGAAATAATGTATGTAAGTCAATAGTACCAATATCCTTCAAGAATTGTGGTGGTTACAGTGGTTGTATGAGCCCTGTTTTTTTCTTTTTCGTTTCTTTCTTTAGTCTTGAGAATCTTGGATCCTTTATCATCATAGTTGGCCATGTCCATTATCGTATAGAGTTCTTTCTTAACTTGTAGCATTATCATATTTCATCAGCACAATGAAAAGAAGTTCATCAGGTTTGTTTCCAGTTATTGCTCCAGTCTGCTCAAGCTAAATCTGTCAAATGCCAGGAAAATGCATCTTCTGGAAAAGGGGAGAAGATGCCACCCCAGAGTAGGGTAGGAACAAACAGTAAGCTATGTGCATAGATAGGAAGAACTTACTAAACTTTAGGCAACATTAAAATGTCTGCAAATATCTAATAGTACACTAAAAACACATTAAAAGTAAAACCACTAATCAAGTATCTTTAACTGTATTGACTGTACTGGGAGCTAAATTCATCAGCCCAGCCTCTGCTTCATTTCCTGCTGTGCTGGTCTAAGCAACCAATGATCCAAGTGATTTTCCTTCAGATGCTAGGTCTCCGTGTCCCAGTTTCATGTGTTAAGAATTGCCATGGTGTCTAGTGGACAGTGACTTAAAAAATAACTCAGATTGTGTAAGATGGATAGGGAGGCTAGATCAGCATTGCTGCATCTATTGCTTCTTCCTTATCCTCCACATTTAGCCTCTTGGATGCTTCCATGTGAAATACTGAGCCACTTGCTCCTCTTGCTTCATTGGGGACAATCCTGCCTTCCAATAGGGGTTTACTGGACTTGGGGTTTCACACTATCTGTGTTCAAAAAATAAGTTCTACAAAGTCACCCTCAGCACCTATGACTGCATCTTTTATTTTAGTTTCTTGATTGTAACATGACTCAATGTCTTTGCTGTATTTGGACACAGGGTATAGAATAGTAAAGTATAACCCTTACTTTAAAAATATACCTAAACAATGTTGCCCACCTCTACAGAAGCAACAACTACACAGTAGGACATTTATGGTTTCATTTATCATTTTAAAATGAGCAATGTGGTTTACAGAAATCTGCTTGTTATAAAAATAAAACTCGTTTTTTTTGTTTCATAGAACTGAGGTTTTATTAGTCAAATTCCAAATAGGAAGAAAATTTTAAATGTGACAATTTTGGCTTTCAATATATTCCTATGGGAAAATATTAATAATGAGCATTAATGAACCCAAGGCAAAACAAGATGATTCTTAGATTTGCAATATGTGCTGGACAAAGTGGGAATGGGTGGGGGAGATAGGATAAAGATATATAATTCTCTAAAATCTTATAAGATTATTTTCTTTTTGTTTCCTCATTGGTTTGTAACTCGTGAAGATGAAAGCTACAGCTAATTATCAACAATATCAATGTTTTTTATAAGTTGCAGCAAAATGATATGAAATAATGCAAAAGGAAAGATGAATATTTAGCACTTTTCGTTATCTGCTCTTGAAGACACACATATCAAAAAAAAAAAAAAAAAAAAGGAATGAACAGTCCTTTGCGGTGGTAAGCTCCCCATCTCAGAAGGTATTCAAGTACAATATGACCACGACATGTATAATTCAAGCATCCATTTTCTTCATTCTTCAAACAGGTCTTGAAAACTTGTTTTGCGTTTATCACTGTTCTAGGCCCTGTGCTTGCAGTGAGAGAACAAGGCATAGGATTTTTGAATCCTTATGGAGACTGAGAAAATAACATGAACTTAAATAAAAGAAATTCATATAATAATAAACATTAAGACAGACGCAAATAAGGCATATGACCGAGAGTAATGAGAGCAACTGACTTAAGATAGTTTAGATAGGGCAAGCCTCCAAGAGGAGGCAGTGTGTAAATTTACTCCAAAATAAGGGTAAGAAGCTACCAATGTAGACAGTGGGGACAGGTTTTTCTAGCAGAGAAGAGAGCAAGTGGATATGATGGGAGGCAGACACACCAGTCTGTTTGAGGACCTAAAAGGAGGGTGACATGCTTGGTAGCAATGAAAGGAGTGGCCAAAATGAAGCTGGAGAGAGGGGTCTTGGGGATCAAAGAAGGACATTTGGATTAAAATAAAATGTAGTATATCGATGTTAAAATATGAAAAACAGAGCAGAGGAGTGTTAATGAATAGCAAGAATACCTTGCCCTACCCTTTTCTATTTATAGTCCTGCTTTGCAGAAGAATATAACCTCAAACTTTATTTCTATTTTTTATAGTTTTGTTTTAGTTCCGGTGATTGCCTACAGGTAATTAAATAATATGATTTCCAGGGTTTCTTGCTTTATCAAATTAATATCAAATCTATTACTCTTCTTCATGAGTACTGTGGTGAGCAAAATAGTGGCTCTTTGAAGATGTCCATATGCAAATCCCCAGAACCTGTGAATATGTTACCTTACATGGCAAAAGGAGAATTAGGTTGCAAATGGAATTAAGGTTGCTAATCAGATGATGGTAGCATTGTAAGAAGCAGAAGAGAAGAGAGGTATATGGTCAGAAAGATACAATGCCGTTGTCTTTGAAGATGAAAAAGGGAGGACCACGAGCCACAGAATGTGGTCTCTAGATTTTGGGAATGGGGAGGATTCTTCCTTGCAGCCTCCAGAAAGGAATGCAGCTCTGCCTATGCCTTGATTTTAACCTACTGAAACACATTTTGAAATTCTCATCTGCATAACTATAAGATAATAAAATTATGTTTTTTAAAAAACAAATATTTAAGCTATTTCCTCCAGGAAAGAAACTTTTGTGTTTCTAGTCACTAAGTTTTTGGTTGTTACAGCAGTCACAGAAAATTAACTCAAGTAGAAAATGATTTAGCTCAATTACATACCAATCTTCTCTATACCCAGCAGTTGCATACAGTCATATTGGTGAAAACGCCCGTGCAAAATTATGACAGTAAGAGAAACCTGACATAGCTGACTCCATCTTGCTTCTAACCTCACAAGCTGTCCTTGTTCATTCTTAGGTGTAGGTCACGCTAACATAGTGGGGAATTTATTTATAATTTAACCTTAAAGCAAAGATGCTATTAGCCCTTCCCAAAACTGCACCCTCCTTGTTCCCTCCAAAAGGTGGAACCAAAACCACCTTTGTAAAACTGATGAAAGGTAACAAGTTTGGGATTATGAGAGGGGTCTGAATTCTGCTAAGATGTAAGCATTTAAGTTTAAGGATAGTCGGCCATCATCCAAGGTCACAAGACTTGTAACATCCCCAGTTACTCCTAAGATGACATCACTATTGCAGATCTTTTTTTTTTTTTTGAGATGGAGTCTCGTTCTGTCACCCAGGCTGGAGTGCAGTGGCGCTATCTCGGTTCACTGCAAGCTCCGCCTCCCGGGTTCACACCATTCTCCTGCCTCAGCCTCCCAAGTTGCTGGGACTACAGGCACCCGCCACCAAACCTGGCTAATTTTTTGTATTTTTAGTAGAGACAGGGTTTCACCATGTTAGCCAGGATGATCTCCATCTCCCGACCTCATGATCTGCCCACCTTGGCCTCCCAAAGTCCTGGGATTACAGGTGTGAGCCATCGCGCCTGGCCCAACTATTGCAGATTTTAAGGTTGATCTTTTGAGATATTTTTCAGACTTTTGCATTGTGATAACCAATTGACTCCATCCAAACCCAACACTCATGACTCAACAAGTCCCGTGGCCCCTACCCAGTGACGAAGTGCACAAGAACCATTTTCTAAAACTCTATGATTTCATCCCCAATCAGTCAGCATCACCCATTCCCTAGTCCCCTGCCCACCAAGGTATCCATAAAAACCCTAGCCTCCTAGATTTTGGGGACACTGATTTGAGTAATGAACTACCGCTTGGCTAGCCCTGTGTCAACCTACTGCAATTTTGCTGTACCAGTGAATTGGTTTTGTCTGTGCAGCAAGAAGAACTGATCAGATGATTACATTAGTATTTTTAATTTCTTCTTCCAAATTTAGGGACTTGGTTTATGTCTACTTGCCTTTATGTCTTGATGCCATTCTCTCATTCTAGATAATAGGTTTCCTTTCTGCTTTCTCCTATACTTAGCATTTCCTATTCAACCATTTCTTTCGGTTTGTTTTTGAAATGATTTTCTTGTCTTTGTGCAGGATATCAGTACGTACAATTGATTCACTTCACTTTGCTCCTCAATTAGATGAAATGTATTATTGGTCTCTTATTTTTAAATCCCACTTTGTGACATTTTTATTCTTATTGCCAACTCCATTTTTTCTCCCTGCCTTAATGCCTCCAACTCACGGTTTTAACATCCTTCTAATATGTATATATTATGTTGCTTTAGAAATGTGCATAAATTATATTATAGTTTAAGTATCCTTCTGAAATTTGCTTGTTTTACTCAAGATTATGTGTCTATATTAATGCATACACATTTTATTGCTTTTCCTGCTCTATGGTATCTTGCTTCATAAATTTGGCAAATTTCATTTCCCCATTTCACTTTGTTGTCCATTTAGTTTGATTCCAACTTCTAGCTATTTGAAACAAAAATGAAATGCACACAATTGGATCCTTACATGTATTTTCAGTTTTGCCAAATGCTGCCCCAGTGCTTTGCAGAGCGCCTGTACCAATTTACCTTGCAGAGAACAATATGTTAGGAACTTTTATTTCCTAAAGACTCAGGAACATTAATTGTTATTTAACAACATATTACAGGAATAGTGGTATTTTATAATTTTTATTTCACTAATTATTACTGGATTATCATCTTTTTATGCTTTTTTGCCAGTTTTTTTTCTGTGAGATGGGAATTAACTTTTCCTTCCACCTCCCTATATTTCAGTATTTTATTATTGATGATTTTTAGCACATTTTTGGTAGTCTAATCTTTTAGGAAATATATGTCTTGCATAACTTCTTAAGGCTTGCTACTTTATGTCTGTGGCATTCTTCATTACAACATGTTGCTAATTTTAACACAGCCAAATCTAACAGTCTTTTCTTTAATACTCATATTTTGCTTCTTTAGATTTAAGGAATCTGTTCTTACTGCAATGTCGTTAATTTTTATTCTATAGTTTCTTCTAATCTTGCAGAGTTTAACTTTTCACACTAATAGGTTTAACCTATCTGACATATATTCTTACATATTGTGTGAAGGGGGATTTAATTTTTCCCAAAATGATGTATTTCTCTGCATGATTTTTTAATATACTTAATTATCCTAATCTAAGCTCTTTACTCAGTTCCATTGATCTGTTTTTGTTTCAGTGCCAAATGCACACTGTTTTAATTACTGTGACATTGTGAGTTTCCCTGGTTTGATTTCACTATTCTTAAGCTACTTTCAGACTGTTACTGAGACAATTATTTTTCGACGTAAAATATACCAGCACTATGTCAAGTTCTAAAGAAATGCAATAGGATTTCATTTGGGATTGCATCCAATTTTCAATTAATCAGAGTTTCCATATTAACCAACATGTTATCTTAATAGTGTGGCGTTTTCCCCCACTGGAAAACCACTGGAATATTCCTAATGGAATATTTTTGCATTTATTAAGGTGTCTTTTATGTCCTTTAATAAAGTTTCAGGATGTACTTCATAAATATTTTACACAATGTTAGTTTAGTTCTCAATATTTTGAAATTAATTTTACGACTGTGATTTTTAAAATTATATTTTCCTTTTTTGCGGGTAGTGTTCAGCATGAACTCTTCAATAAGTTGTAATGTCTCAGTTTTGTAGTAGGAACAGACACCCAAGCTTCCATGGTATGATATTGTCTTCAGTACAATATAATCTTTAAAAAAATTGCACGTTAATTGACTCTCTTAGGTGACTGTACTTCAATTGGTATACATTATTCTAAAAGTGAATAAATGGCCTGTTTTTCTTTAAGGAAGTAGAGCTTCAAAATGTATCTTCATCTCTTTTTCCTTAGGCCCAAACATAAATTGGCAAATTGCTGAATGTAGTGGAGTCTCCATCATTAGTATACATATGTAACAAACCTGCACGTTATGCACATGTACCCTAGAACTTAAAGTATAATAAAAAAAAAAAAATAAGTTATTAGCTAAATGTAAATTAAAACAAAGTCAAATACTACTGCACACTCACTAGAATTGCTAAAATTACAAAAGATTAATAATACCAAGTGTTGGTGAAGAGGTGAAGTAACTAAACTCACATACTCTGCTGGTGTGAATGAAAATGATACAACTTTGAGAATCTCTTGGGTAATATCTGATAAAGTTGAGCATACAGTCACCCTATGACACATCAATTTCACTTGTAAGTATTTACTCCATAGAAATAAAAACATANAACTTAAAGTATAATAAAAAAAAAAAAAATAAGTTATTAGCTAAATGTAAATTAAAAACAAAGTCAAATACTACTGCACACTCACTAGAATTGCTAAAATTACAAAAGATTAATAATACCAAGTGTTGGTGAAGAGGTGAAGTAACTAAACTCACATACTCTGCTGGTGTGAATGAAAATGATACAACTTTGAGAATCTCTTGGGTAATATCTGATAAAGTTGAGCATACAGTCACCCTATGACACATCAATTTCACTTGTAAGTATTTACTCCATAGAAATAAAAACATGTTCACAACAAAAAAAAAAAAAAAAAAGAAATTCTCAGGCGGTATTGCGTGTTATTATGTGGATTTTGAAAGTTTGTTAAAACTTACATGTAGAACTACATCAGCAAAGTGAGTTTTGGGAAAGAACATTTATTACTACTTGATTATCTGGTGATCTAGTCAAATTTTCTGCTTCTTAGGTCAATTTTGAGTGTTCATTTTAAAATCAACATTATTATGTATTTTATCTAAATTTCAAATGTATTGGCAGATAAAAAGCACTTTTATTTCTCAGAACATCTGGATTTTAGAGTTATGTTATGATGGATTTCAAATTTTACTGCAGTATGATCTAATAGTACAGTCTTCATAATTCCAGTTTTTTAAAATTGAGAATTCTGTTGTAATCTAATACATGGTCATATTTATTAAAAGATGTATTCGATAAATGTGCATTTTCTGTTGATAAGGTGTGAAATTTCACATTTTAAAATCATGTTAACCAAATTGTATTGTTACTTATTTTTTGTCTGCATGTCTCAAAATTTCCTGAAAGAATTACTCTGGAGCATATGACACTTGAAATCTCTTACTGCATAATATAGGAGAGAAAGAAAGCTTAATATGTGGACATAACAAGGATTAGGGGTGGCATGAGAAGATGGCACTGTCATCACTGCTTTATTATGTAAGTGGAAAGTTTATAAAAGATGTAATAGAGTTAACCTACCTTCAGAAAAAGTTAACATTTTAGGCTTTATCGATAACATTCATGCTGAAAACTATTTCAAAATAATATAGAGCCACGTAACTAAAATGTATCATTATTTATTGTTAAAAGTTAATTTTGGATTTCAGGAAGGGAGACAGGTAATTAACATTTGTATTTGATAATCTAGGCTTTGAGAGAATTATAGGCTATTAAACAGAACCTTGAAAAGAGTTAGAATTTTATAATCATGAAGAGGAAGGGTGTGATGGTCATGGTTAAAAGAGAAAGAATAAGGGAAGACCCAAAGCCAGCAGTATGTGTTAGTTTGTTTAATCTATGCTCACATGGTTCAATATCTGAGTAAAATCTGGTCCAAAAATCATGGCCCAGCAACCAAATGGCTATTTGAAATTCATTTAACCTCTTCTATTGTTTTATATAAATCTTGACCATTTAGTTTTAAAATATGTTGATTAGAAGAAAAGGTGAAAACATCCCAACATTTCAGACTTAGATTAGGAAAAGGGTGGCTGGAAGGTTAAAAATGTTAAGGTTCTGCATCATCGCCATCACTATGAAGATGAGACAAATGTTTCTTCATAATGAGGCAGGAGAATAGAGTCTGGAGATAGGGAACCTAAAGCCAGTTCACACTGACTTCCTAGAACTAAATCAAAAGGAGAAGTCTAACTTTCCATGCCCAAGTAACAAAAGGATCAGAGGCTACTACCTTTGCAACCCCACCCACCTTTATGCATAGCAGAAGAAAAATGGAAAAGACCTCTGATTAGTCCCCTCTGGCAACCAGTCAGACGGGTTGTGGGCCTAGTCTGTATTTGCATAGGGGTATAACTTTGCAACTTCACTTCAGCCTCGGATTGGTCACCTTGTGTGACCAATCAGACTGGTCACGGGTCATTCTTCAGTTACTCAGAGTGTAAACCAGGTAACCAATGGGACACCTCTAGAGGGTATTTAAACCCCAGAAAATTCTGTAACCAGGGTTCTTGTGCCACTTGCTCAAGCCTGTTCCTACTCTGTGGAATGTACTTTTGTTTCAGTAAATTTCTGCTTTCGTTGCTTCATTCTTCCATTGCTTTGTGTGTTTTATCCAATTCTTTGTTTCAAATGCCAAGAACGTGGGCAACTAATAGTCAAGACCCTCCACCAGTAACAACAGTACTATATTTAGACATCAGTGAATGAAAATTAAGTCCTAATGGTATAAGAGTACATTTTCCATCTCTAGGATCCAAAGCAACCCTTCATAAAAGAGTCTTGCATCATTTATTTATTGAAGGCAATAAATAGTTAAAAAGCTACTGTAATAGCAATCATCCTTGAAGTGATATTTTATAGATAAAATCAACACATGTGACAGAGAAGCTCCAGTAATGATTATGTTTTGACTACTTAATCTTACTTAACCTTATTGAGACACTGCTCAATTTTAGCTGTAGTACAGAAAAAAGAAAACAAATCCTTTCTAAATACTTGTAACTTGAACAGGGCAATGTGCATTTGCAAAATTAATTTCACAAAGAAAAATTCCCAGATACGGAAAAGCTGTTTCAGCTATTTCATCACGCTGAAGTCAATTTGTTTGCCATATTCAGGGAGGGCAGGACCTTTCCCCATTCAAGAATGTACAGGTGCACTAGCCATTATTTGTAAAAGCAGATGGTGCTGACTTCTGGCTTTTCTTTAAAGGCTAGGAATATAGCCATGTTCTAAAGGATGAAAGTGTGTAAACAACACACATATTTCTTCAAAGTCCTAACTGTTTCTCTTTTTTTGAGTGATTTTCATCAACTTGAAGCTTTGTGTCTTCTGCAGGAGCCAGAAAGTCTTAAAAGCAAAAAAAAAAAGTTAAGAAAGCTGCAACATAAACTTGCAAAACAGTCTGGTCAACCGGACAGTGGCATTTCAGGCTTATGTGGTTTTAAATTCTTGGCCAGGACAAAATGTGTCATTGGGATGCTCTTTGCCACTGAGGTTTTGCTTCAAGATTGTTTATTTCATTATAATGTATTTCTGTAAGGTTTTTTTAAATTGAAATTTCTCTTATAGGAAATCTCTTTATGTTGTACTGCTCTATGGATGAGCAGAGATTAGCTTCGCATTTGCAAAATTAAATTACTTTCCCAAAGTATTTCTTAATTTTCACGCAGATGCCACTGAAAATTCCAAGAGAGAGAAAGTTGTTAGCTGCACTTTAAATATGAGAAAATCTCTGTGTGGTGAAGGGGAAGGGAAGGAGGGTTGAAATTACTTTTACTTTAAAATTAAACATAGGGGTATTTCGTTTTGCAGGATACACATCTGGAGAATAAATACCTAAGGAAAAACAGTTTCATAGTTCAAATTTTGAACATTTTAGTGTCAAACTTTTGGATCAAATGTTAATATACTAAAGGAATATAAAAGTGGAATTAAAAAATGAATTGAAAATCTGGCCACCTCCAAAAAAAATCCCTGCTGCCAATCAAGGCTTGCTTTCAGGAATGAGACTTCCCAACAATTTTATAGATGCAATGAGATCTTTCATAACGTACCTCTCTGAGGTCCTTCCAATTTCATAGACCCTTCCCTTCTCCAGAGGCAGCATATTCCAGAATCCCTAAGATGCTGCTTTTTTTTTTTTTTTTTTTTTTTTTTTTCTCTGTACCATCTTAAGTTTAATAATTGAGGCCTGAGAATTAAATGGACAAAAGACTAACAGGAAAAAAAGTGAATCCACTTGCACACAGGAGCCAACAAAAGAAGTAGCTGGCTCATTAAATGGTTAATATTAAAGGCTTATACATCTGAGCAGGGGAAAGGGAGAGGGTAGAAACAGCTTACAAACAAGTTTCTTTAGAAAAGACAAATGGATTTTTAGCAGAACAAATTAGTGATAAAAATAGTTTGTGATGACACTGGTCTATACAAATATGAATAGTCTTTCACTCTTCTTCAGGGCCATAAATTCCCTCAGAGAAGGGGTTTAATGATTAGTTTACTGTTGGTTTCTCTTCTGGTAGTAGAAGCTGCCCTAAAGATGCCATCCACACTTCTGAGAAGTTTCTGTTTTTGGTCACATAAGAAAGTTTCCAAGAAGGCTTCCTCCTGTCTCTGTTGAATCTCAGATATTTTCAGCTTACAATAATCTTCATACCAATCCTGGAGTTCCAAGTAGTTCTCCACACTTTGAAGAATCTATTTCAAAAGTTTACACCTCAAATGAACTGCAAATTAACCTCTAGTCAGTAGACCATAAAACTTGCAGAGAGAAAAACAAGAATAACGATATTATTCTTAACCACCTTAAGCCTGAAAAGCTCATTTATGATATCTCTGTAAATAAACTAGCTGCTTAAATGACAACTTTAAACTTTTATCAGTAAATTATCGACATAAATGTTTATCAAATTAGGCCCCAAATCTGAACAAATGTCACCATACACAAAAATCAAGTCAAGATGGATTAAAGACTTAAATGTAAATATAAAACTATAAAAATAACTATAAAATAATAACTATAAAAAAACTATAAAAATCTAAGAACTCTTTTGGATATTGATCTATGAAAAGAATCATGACAAAGACCTCAAAAGCACAGGCAACCAAACTAAAATTAGACAAATGACTCTTAATTAAACTAAAAAGCTTCTGCACAAAAAAAGAAACAACCAACAGAATGAACAGCCAGCCTGAAGGATGGGAGAAAACATTTGCAAAATATGCATCTGACAAGAGTCTAATATCCAGCATATACAAGGAACTCAAGCAACTCAACAACAAAAAACCCCAATCATCTTATTACAAAGTGGGCAAAATAATTAAGTAGACATTGTTCAAAATAATACCTACAAATTGCCACCAGGCATATGAAGAAATGCTCAACATTACTAATCAGAGAAATGCGAATTAAAACCACAATGTGATATTTTCTTACGTCAGTCAGAATAACTATCAAAAAGTAAAAAAAAAAAAATAACAGATGTTGGCGAGGATGCAGAGATAAGGGAACTCTTTCACACCATTGGTAGGAATGTAAATTAGTAAAACTTCTATGGAAAACAATATGGGGATGTCTCAAAGGACCAAAAATAGAACTACCATTTGATCTAGCCATCTCACTACTGGATATCTACCCAAATAAAAATAAATTATATCAAAACATCTGTATTTCTGTTTATTGTAGCACTACTCACAATATCAAAGATAGGGAATAAACCTAAGTGTCCCTCAATAGATGATTAAACAAAGAAAATGTGTTATAGGTACAAAATGGAATATTATTCAGTTAAAAAAGAATATAACCATGTCATTTTCAACAACATGGGTAGAGTTTGAGACCATTATCTTAAGTGAAACAAGCCACACACAAAATATTTCATGTTCTCACTTATAAATGGGAGCTAAATAATGCGTACATATGGACATAGAATGTGGAATGATAGAAGGGTAAGGGGTTGAGAGAGGGATGAATGATGAGAAATTACTTAATGGGTACAATGTACATTATTTGGGTGATAGATACCCTAAAAGCCCCGATTTCACCAAGATACAATGTATACATGTAACAAAATTGCACTTGTATGCCATATATTTATACACATTAAAAATAAACATTTGATCAACCAGCAAACACTGAAGATAGCTGACACATAACTTCTGAGTATTACTGAACCCCTTGTCATGTGGCATTTTCTGGCAAACATGTAGATCAATAACAAACATGGGCAACACAAAGCCTTAATGAGATGATTTGCTTCACAGTGAGCATGTAATTATCATGCGTATTTAGATTTTTTGCCAAGATTTTGCCTCTGTTATAGGAAAATGAACAGATTCACTGTTCATGCTATAATGAAAGTCAGAGATTGAAAGGTGAATTTTGTTCATTATTCAGTTTGGAATTTTTTATTAGAGACCATATTTTTAAATCATAATGAAAATCAATGGCAGAATTAATCAATATATAAGACTATGTTGGCCGGGCGCGGTGGCTCAAGCCTGTAATCCCAGCACTTTGGGGGGCCAAGACGGGCGGATCACGAGGTCGGGAGATCGAAATCATCCTGGCTAACACGGTGAAA
>NW_016804493.1:3040265-3208081 GCF_001698545.2 Rhinopithecus bieti
AAAAAAAAAAAAAAAAAAAAAAAAAAAGACTATGTTTACATATACTGGAGAAACAAATCTAATAGGTAAGGCAAAATCAAACTCTACTGATATTTTGTCACATTTATAAGGCAAAATTGATAGCTTTAGGATACATGGGTTTCTTGAGAGAGATATTTATCAAAGAAAAGATGGAGATATTGCCAGCATAAGTCAACTTTGCTTTTTCTTCATGGTTAAAGCTTCATGGTTATTCAGCACTGGAATGATAAACAGCATGAAGTCCTTCTAATAAGTTATTAAATGTCTTGTACTTTTGCAGCCTTCATATTCTCAAATGGTTTTCTGGATGGAAAATTAGATACTCTCTTATCCATTGAGAAAATAATGTAATGTTTCAAGTATCCAGTGTTCTAGAGTTGAATGGGCAAAATATTCAATTGATGTATCAGGTTTTTAAGTTTTATGATGATACCCCAAGGTATGGACATTGGCTACCTAAGTTTTATGTTGATTCCCCAAGGTGTAGCATTGGCTACCTAATGTGTGTGCTGGTCTGTAGCTACCAAAAACAAACCATCTTCTTTCTACATTAAACTATGAGCTCCATGAGGAGGTGGAGTCCTTGTGGAATCCTACTGCCAATACACAACATGCCATATATATTAGCCTCTCTCTCTCTTTTATTCTCTGCCTCTGCTTCCCTGTCTCCTTCATATATATATACACACACATATATATGCATATATATACATATATACACATATACTTATATATATATATACACATATATCTATACATATATGCACATATCTATACATATATACATAGCTATATATATATATCCTCTTCATTCTGCTTCTCTGGAGAACTGTGACTCATAGAATAATTCAAGGGTCTACCACTGTAGTTTGTTTCAGTAAAATTGCTTTGAGGGTGTCATCACAGAGCCAAACTGCCTGGCTTTGAATTTTGGCTTTTCCATTGAATAGTCCTACACCTTGGAAAGTCATTCAACTCTATTTCTTAGGTTTTCTATCTGTAAAGAGCTCATTGATAATAAGCACTGATAGGGCTTTTGAGTATTAAATGATGGATTATTTTGTCAGTAATCACTAAACATTAGTTAATATGATCAAAGATTTTCAGACCACCTTCAGAGTTAGATTTTACTCTGTGACATAGTAATTATAAACTAGGAAAAAGATGAGAAACACTTCTCTTGTGAAATTGTGGGTTTTAAAAAATATTTGTTTATATTCAGAGACAGAGAGAGAGATACTAAAACTACCAACAATTAACAGTAATGAGAGCTACTTCATTCTTTGTCATAGAAGATACTCTTGAGGAAGATACCAATTCATCTCCACTAATAAGCTTATAGTTATCCATTTACACAGATAGGCTGGGAAGTCTTTACTACTAAGAATTGTAATTTATTTTCTGTATCACATATTTTGGCAATTTGAATTTACTGAAGGCTTGTAGGAATAAATTCACACTTTTCCATTGGCTTTATTTGATTGCACTAATACTAAGAGTTACCATTTTTGATCCAATTCTATGGGCCAGGAACTATGCTGAGAATCTCATTCAGCCTTTTCATGATCTCAGGGAGTAAATGAGTTGTTTCCACTTATCATCATCTTTCTGGAAGCCAAGGGACTTGCCCAAGGTCATATGGCTGATCAGTGGCAGTCAGACTGTAAACCCAGTTTTGACATGCTCCAAAACCAAGCAGTAACTCTACATTTAGATTCACAGTCAGGAGCTAGTCTTCTCCTTTCAACTCTTTTCATAAGCTTCCATCAGACAATATTTATTCTTCAAATAAATTAGGTCTATAATGATTTGTATCTAGATTATCATTTTTCAATAGATTATAATGCCTATTCTCTAGGGACTAGCCATAAAGGATCTTTTGGAAATCAGTTTCTAAAAAATGCTATATCATCAATTCCATTTTAAGAAGTTTGTTTTCACATTGAAAATATTTCTTATATCAGAAGAAAAGAAACTTGTGGTTTCCATTTGGTGTAAAGCTCCCATGATGGCATAAATCAACTGTAAGGTGACTTCGTTTGGAGAATTCTCTCAAGAAGCTAACCAGATGGCAACTTTAATTGGTCAGAGATGCATCACTATTTATTGCTGTAATTTCATGTATTCCTCTATGTACCATCTTTTTAGCAATATAAGGGGAAAGAGATGCCCAAATATTCTAATTGGAAGAATTCCAGAATATTCTACCCAAGAAACTTTGCTCCTTCCCCATCTCCGTTTGATTTAACAAGCACTGTGTCGGAAGCTTTTTCACTAAACGCACTTGTTAGCATTCAGTGGCTGTGGTATTAATGACAGGGCTACTAATGTTACTTGAAATTCTAGTTAATTCTAGTTTGGTTGTTATTTCTATGCTGGCTGAAATGAAGTGCTGTAATACATGCTCCTCAAAGATTTAATTGCAAACTTGCAGGCAGTGTTATTTGTCTAACATTCTCCTTTATAAACAAAAAAAAGTAAGATATATCATCACTATCACCCTGCCTGCTGCCTGCATCAGGATAGATTCAGGTCAGCTTAATGGAATTCTCATTTATCATAGCGTATTCATCACCCAAACAATCGTAACAATTATCACCATCCACCCATCGGTTGGCCTGGGTTTTGATGGACATTCATGCGTATGTCTGCACGCACATGCATGTGTGTCTACTATGAATACACCGAGACATGCACAGAGTAATTTTCAGTGTTTAAGACTTGCCCTATTCTAAAAAAAACTTCGATAAAAATATCATCATCAAAAAATGCACATATTTACACGTTAAGGTCTCAGTCTACCATTTTCTGAGCTCACAAAATCATAGTTTTAGAAATATAAAATGTCACAGCAGAGTGTCGAATTCCTATGACTTCTTGGAGAAATTTTAGCTATCTAAATATTCTTACCATAGTGTAGATGAAAAAAGACAATCATAGGGATAAAAAAATTCATTCAAGTTCTGTACCAATTATTTGTTGTTTTATGTTATTTTTTGATTAGTAACTCATCACTTTCTATTTCTGTGGTGTAGGGTAGTAGTAACATATCTTAACAAAAATATGACAATGGCTAATATTTCTTCATTAATTACTATATGCAAGGTCCTTCTTCAGGACTTACACATATTAACTCACTTAATCCTAAAAAACTACTCTGTAATTAGTGACTTCTTTTGTCTTTGTTTTCAGATTAGGAAGCTAAAGCTTAAAGAGGTTGCATGCTAAATATCACTTAAATAGGAAGTGGCAAGGTCCAGGGATGGAGCCTAGGTCTGTTTGATACCCAAGTCTGTGTTCTTAACTATTCACTCTATCATTACATGTCGTAAGTCTCAACACATGCAACTGAAAAATGAATGGAGGTGTAATGTGTTACCATAAGGGTTAAATGAGAAAAAAAAAAAGGGCAAAGGACAGTGTTTGGGACATAAGACAACTTACATTCCAATAGGTCACATTTCAGTTAGAAATGCATATTGCTGCAAGTGGCAGCTATTGGAGTTTGTTCAGCAGTTCAATCATGTAAAAGCTGACATTTGTAAGGTTTGTTTGGTGATGTCTTGTGTTTGCAAAATAGGTGCTGCCACTGCAAATACTATAGCTGCCTTCAAAGTTGAAAGAGGAGGGTAGAGGCACGGCAGCTCCCCCTCTTACGAGAAAGATAAGTCATCATTCTTTACCCTGTGGGAAACAACTAGGCACATGGCCACTTTCACTGCAAACGAGGCTTGGAACATGTATTTTGATGTTTTTTATTTTTCTAGTCTCTATTGCTGCAGACAGAAGGATGAAGGGTGTGATGATGTCTTTTTTTTTTTTTTTCAAGGAAGCATAATTCTTTTTTCACATTTCTACCTTTTTCACTTTTATAATTTCTCCCGTTGTAAATTGGTACAGCTGTTACAGGAAAGGGGCTCCGATCCAGACTCCAAATGAGGGTTCCTGAATCTCATGCAAGAAAGAATTCAGGGCAAGAAAGAATTCAGTAAAGTGAAAGCAAGTTTATTAGGAAAGTAGAAGAATAAAAGAATGGCTACTCCATAGAGCAGCCCCGAGAATTGTTGGTTGCCCACTTTTACGGTTATTTCTTGATTATATGCTAAGCAAGAGGTGAATCATTCACGCCTCCCCTGCTTAGACCATGTAGGATAACTTCCTGACGTTGCCACGGCATTTGTAAACTCCCACTGGTGGGAGTGTAGCAGTGAGGATAACCAGGGGTCAATCTCGTGGTTATCGTGGTTTTAGTGGGTTTTGGCCAGCTCTTTTACAGTAACCTGTTTTATCAGCTAGGTCTTTATGACCTGTATCTTGGGCTGACCTCCTGCCTCATTCTGTGATTTAGAATGCCTTAGCCATCTGGGAATGCAGCCCGGTAGGTCTCAGCCTCATTTTACCGAGCTCCTATTCAAGAAGGAGTTGCTCTGGTTCACATGCCTCTGACACAGCCATTATGGAAAACAGTATGAAGGTTCTGCAATATGTATGCTGTCACGTGATCCAGCAGTCCCACTTCTGGGTACATATCCAGAGGAATTGAAATTAGGATCTCAGTGATATTTAGGAAATTTGGTTTATACATATAATAAAATATTATTTTGCCTTAAAAAAGAAGGAAATCCTGGCATTTGCAACAAGATGCATAAACTTTCAGGACATTAAACTAAGCGAAATAAACTGGAAACAAAGAAAATCTCACGTGTGCAATCTGAATGGTGGCTACTAAGGATCAAGAGCTGGATGAAATGGGGAGACGTTGCTCAAAGGATACAAACTTGCAGTTATAAAATGGATACATTCCGGAGATCTAAGGTATAGCCTGGTGACTATAGTTAACGTATTACATTCTTGAAATTTGCTAAGAGGCTAGATATTAACTACTCTTGTCACACACAAAAATGTAGGTATGTGTGATGCATACTTTGTGAGTCACACAGATGAGGTGATGCATATGAGGTGACACATATATTAATTAGCTCAATTGTGGTAATCATTTTTTTTTTTTTTGAGGCAGAGTCTTGCTCTATTGTCCAGGCTGGAGTGCAGTGGTGTGATCTCGTCTCGTTGCAACTTCTGCCTCCTGGGTTCAAGCAATTCTCCTGCCTCAGCCTCCCGAGTAGCTGGGATTACAGGTGCATGTCACCACGCCTGGCTAATTTTTGTATTTTTAGTAAAGGTGGGGTTTTCACTATATTGGCCAGACTGGTCTCCAACTCCTGCCCCAGGTGATCCCCCTGCCTCGGCCTCCCAAAGTGCTGGGATTACAGGTGTGAGCCAGCACACCTGGTCAGGAATCACTTTTATATACCTATATCAAAACAGCACATTGTACACCTTGAATCTATGTAATTTTTGACAATTGTACCTCAATACAGCTGAAAAAATAAAAAATCATTCCAATACTAGGTGGTTTTTCTCTCTAGGTTTAATAGCTGGGTAAATATGTTGGGTAAATATGTGTAGGTAGACCAAAATCCAGACAGGAAACAGATCCTCCTTTAGCAACACTGATGCATCAATTGATGCATCATTGATGCTGAACAACAATTCAAACACTAGAGCTGTCACTAAGTTTCAAACTAGACTACTTTTCCATAATGTTTATTCCAATTGCACCATCCGTCATTTAACCCATCATAGAATTCTCACTGATACATAAACTCAGACCCAAACATTAACCAGTTTTTTAAATACCTACTCATTTTTCTCACCACTATAGAACATTATAGAAACAAAACTTTCTGAACTTTCATATTTGATCTGTGAACTTGATAAACCACGAGATGGTACAAAGCACAGTGGTAATTCATAGACTATCTACCAGCTTTGTAGGACTTCAGAGTATGATAGATGAAGTGTGTGGAGGGAGGTCATCACGTCTCTTTCAACTTTATTAAAATATGGTTTAAGTAGTTTTAATCATATTCTGTAGGCGGTTGCTGAGCAGGCAACATGAAGAACCAGCCGAGTTCTCCAACTTGGAAAGAACATTTACATTTTGCTCTATGGATGGAACCACCTGGGGTACAATTATGTGAGTGGTGCCGCTTTGAAGTCCCATCAGGGAATTATCAGTGTGACACAATTGGCTCTCTGCTTGAAACAGAAATTAATAAAACATACTTTCTTTCTACAAAATGTTTATAAAGGTGGGAGGATAATCCTTCTGAAATACAAGACAGAAGAATATGATAAAGGAGCATAAACATGGCTCAAAGTGCTTATTCGGCCCCTAGTGTGAGCAATTCTAAGGCTTTCTGGGGAAATGTTATTTTAACTGGAAAAGCTTAGCACACTTGGCAAGTAGAAAACAAGGAGGGAAGATGCAGAGAGGGGAGGATGCAGGGCCTAGTGAATGAAGTAGGATGATGTGGTTTGAATTCAGTTTCTATGAGACATGAAAGAATGAAATGTTTATTCGGAGTCAGAATTTGGAAGGTGATAAATGGACTTGCTAACTTATTATTATTATTATTTTTTTTGCAAAGAATTTTCGTTCTTGTTGCCTAGGCTAGAGCACAGTGGCACAATCTCAGCTCACTGCAACCTCGCCTCTCCAGTTTAAGTGATTCTCCTGCCTCAGCCTCCCCAGTAGCTGGGACTACAGACATCTGCCACCACACCCGGCTAATTTTGTATTTTTAGTAGAGATGGGGGTTTCACCATGTTGATCAGGCTGGTCTTGAACTCCTGGCCTCAAGTGATCCACCCATCTCGGCCTCTCAAAGTGCTAGGATTACAGCTGTGAGCTACCATGCCCAGTCGACTTGCTAACTTTAACATTTAGGTTTCTTATTCTGGTAGTGATAGTTACCAAATAATTTTATTATTATTTAGAGTGAAGTTGCAAATCATTATCTTTGTGGTACGTGCAGAGGTAAATTAGTTCTTGTGAAAGACACATTGGAAACCTGACGGTTTAGAGAAACAACAGGGAGGTTGTTAAAATAATGCAGACAAGTGAAATGAAATAGAGTAGAGGGTAAGGAGTATAACGGAATTTAAGGTAGAAATTGTCTCTTATATTTTTAATCGGAAAATTGAAAGCAAACGAAGGTTGTGTGTGACGACCTCCATTTATTCAACAGATATCTTCTGAACCCTACTATGTTCAAGGCATTATGTTAATAGCCATAAAAATGGGATCTATGTCTTTCAACTTCTTCACTTGAGAGTAGGGAATAAAAAGTATATGACTGACTTCTACTAATGGCAAAGTGCTTTTATTAGACTAACCCTCCAGCAGACAACAATTATAATTCTGAACCAATATAAGAAAGTAATATTTGAATGCGCTAGAAAATGGTCCAATGCAGTCAGAAACCGTAAATATTTTTTGAGAAAAGAGAAACGCCCTGTATAAAATGTGCTGTACCTATTGTGTTTTATATGGGACCCAGGCTTCAAGCAGAAAAACACAGACTTACTGGCTTATAAAGTCAGGGAAATGGATTCAGGGCTTCCTGAGTGGCTAGACTGTAAGGCGGGAAACCTATTGAAAAGGAAACACAGAAAGAGAAGCCCCCTCAAATCTGTGCATAGACCCCTAAATCTTTGGCTGACTCAGACTTTGCATGTACAGGAAAGATGTCAAAGTGGCCACTAAAAAGCAACTGCTCAAAAAACAGATGTTTTTAGCTGCTATTCATCTCAGGGAGACAGACTTAAAAATTTTAGGCCAGTCAACTTAAACATTTACTAAAAATTAACACGTCAAGGGAAGATAAATTTCAGAACCTTTATAACATATCATTCATAATAGTGTAGCTATAATAAAAACAAATACTAGATCTATGAAAAAACAGGAAAACATGACCCTGAGCTAAGGGAAAAATTGTACATAAAGACTTATCCAAGGATGACTTCAACATTTTAATTAGCAAACAAGAACTTTAAAACATATATTACATTTTTAAGGACCTAAAGGAAATTACAGCCATTCGTGGAGGATTAAAAGCATGTAAGCCGACAATTACAAACTGTAAATAGAATCAAATAGCAATTCTAGAACAGAAAAGTAAAATATAGTGAGATCGAAATTGTAACTGGTGGACTTAACAAACTCAGAAAAAGCAGAAGAGTAGGTCAGTGAATTTGGAGTGCGAACATAGAAACTGTCTACTCTGAAGAGAAGAGAGAAGGAAGATTAAAGAAACGAACAGTCCCTCAGTGACTCAGGAGCACATGAAGCAATGTAACATTTGTGTCATTTGAGTCCCAGAGAGGGAGGGAAAAAATGGCATAAAAATTATTTGAGAAAGTAATGACTGTAAATTTACAAAATTTGGTGAAAAACACAAAATTATAAATCCATTATGCTCAGCAAACACCAAGGAGGATGAATGTAAAGAAAAGCACAGCTAAGCACATTATATTCAAACTGTTATAAACCAAACATGAAGAGGAAATGTTAAAAGCAATTAAAGAAAAATGACACATTACATGAAGGGAATGAAAATACAAATAACTGATTTCTCTTCAAAAAAAAAAAAGCTGAAATGCAATGTGACATTTTAAAAATGCAGAAAGAAAGTAACAGTCAATCTAAGTTCTATACATTCCAAAGATCTTCAAATATCAAGATAAAATAAAGACATTTTATATAAATAAAACTGAGGGAATTTTCTGCAGTTAGATCAGCTCTACAAGAAATACTAATGCTCTTCTGGGTAAAGGAAGGTTACAGCAGATGGAAGCTAATAGTTGTAGGAAGGAATGAAAAACACTGGAAATTGTAAATATGATCAAATATAAAGTTTTTTATTCTCTTAATTTTTCAAAAGGAATCTAAATGTTTAAACGAAGTAATGCCACCTTATTAAGAAGACGATAATGTTGCTGGAGTAATCTACATAAATAATACAGTAATACCACAAATGACAGAGGATAAATGAAACTCTGTTGTTAGAGCATCTTTATATTTTATGTGAAGAGCAGACTGTGGTTAAGGGAAAATATTGTAACTCATAAAGGAGCCTTTGCTAATCATTGTCCATGAGATAATAAAATACTACAGAAAATGTGGAGGGACTATTTTCTCAATGTTCCATAGCTATTGTCACTATAATGCATATATCATAAGTTAACTCTTTATATTCGATGGATATCTTTGGCCTTAATTTTTTATAGTTTGCAAGCAAGACACAAACTATCAATATAAAGGACATAAGAAGAGATTACTACACATAATGAGAATACATTTTAATACCAATAGATCTGAAAACCTATAGACACATTCATAAAAGCCAGAACTTACTTATCCAGTTGATACAAAATGAAATTGAAACTCTGAACAACACCCCCCCGCCCCGCCCCACACATAATAAGTTGAATTTATTACCAAAGAACCTTCAAACACACACATGGATAGGCACATGCACACTGTGAACCCACGTAGTCTCACTGGTTACATTCTATCAAACATTTAAGTTAGAAATAATATCAATCATACAAATTCTCTCTCAGTAATAGAAGGAGGGAAAGTTCCCCAACTTGATTCATGATGCCAGAAATACCCTGGTATCAAAGACATCGCAAGAAAGTTATAGACTACTATCTTTTCTAAACATAGTTATAAAAATCCCTGATGAAATACTAGCAATTTGAATCCAGGAATATATCAAAGGGATAATGCATAATGAAAAGTAAGTTCTACCTCTGGAATGCAAGGTTGATTCAACATTAAGCAAATCTATCAATCAACCATTTTAATAGACTAAGACATTTTTTTTCCTCCAATCACCATACCTGTCCTTGAAGACATGAGGGATCATTCTGGAATGATTAACAACCTGTTTGTGGTTCAGGTGGGGAATCCTGTTATGAAAATGATTGTATCTAGTTAATATTGTATTGCTAATTTCTAAGCAGTGCTGTCTCTGTCAATGAGAAGACCTAGGCACCCAAAAGAGTTGCTGGATTTAAGTTGAAGGAAACCTAAACCATGGCTTTTGATATGAAGGAAGGACTATTTTAACCACAAAGTTTTTTGTTTTGTTTTGTTTTATTTTGTCTTCAACTGTGATTTTATGTTATTTCTTTTGAAAACATTAGCATATTGTTCTATATTAAGAATCAAAGGGAATCCAAGATGACTCTGTTCTAGGTTCTATTGACCATTTCACAAGTTTCAGAAGACATTAATCTTTTACAGTTATTAGAGTAGAGCACCAATTTGCAGAAAACTCCTATTTTAATCCCCAAGTTTTCATGTTCATATATGATGTGTCATTGGAAAAATCAAAAAGTTGAAGCTATAAAAGTACAATTGGGTCTGCCGGTTGTTATGTACTCACCAAAGCTATTTTTTTTTAAATACGCGCATGTATCGTTACAGCATGTAATCTACTTCTGGTCTGAAGATTAGTAAATTCAAGGTGAAGCAGCTCATTGGTGGTAGTGTCTGAAGAGGTGTCACCTGCCCTGACTTGAAGGACATTGCTCTTCTGTCCACATCCCTCATCTACTAGAGTCTTATTTCCAACTGCATTTGGACCCAGAACAAAACAAACATGATGTTCTACACATTCCTCCCCCCAAAAAAAATTGGGGTATAAAATACACTTTTAAAGCCTTCTTGTATTGATAAAATTTTATTAAATGTTTTATTTGTACTAGAAGAGAGGAAAATTATTACACAAATTTCTCATTCACGAATAACATAAAACTATGTATGACTCCAAAAGTGAATATTAATTAAACTAAAAGTATAGCTTTAGGGCATTATAAAAACAGTTATAATATCATCACAAGGTACAAAAGCTGACACTGTCCTTTTCATTTTTCTTTATTTCTTCCTGCTGTATATTTCTTGAAGTTAAACTGTATTTTAAAACTTGGATGTGTCCAATACAAAGAAGGCACTTTCAAAATAAGTTTTATCACATTTTTCCCTTTGAAGAAAATGCTGAATATGTTATTAATTTTTTAAATACATAAGTCTAATAATGCTTTCTTTCTTGAAGAGTTTGTAATGCCTTCCCCCTTTTGTACCATCTAAAATAAAGTTCCTTAACACTGCTCTAGGGCTATCATACACTGTCCCCGTTTCCCCATCTATTAATATATCTGTCTTTTTTCTCCCACTATTCCTCAGCACATACCTGTACTTTATCTTGCTAAATTACCTGTTTCCTGAATGCCATGCCTCCAAGGTTTTACTTATGCTGTCACCTCTGCTGCAAATGTCCTTTCCTTCTTGCCTACATAATGTTACTTCTAATATTACTACTAATTCATCAATGTATTTGCTTAACTGTTACTTCCTGTGTCTAAATATCTCAGGCAGGATCCACCACTCCTCTATGATTCTGCCATTTATAAATGTCACCCTTAGGACTTACGTCTCAGTTATATATTTATGTAATTATTCTGTTTGATGACATGTTGCAAACTACATTGGCCGCTAGCCTGTTTTTGTAAATAAAGTTTTATTGGAGCACAGCCATGTTCATTTATTCACATACTGTCTCTGGCTGGTTTCATGTTAAAATGGCAGTGTTGAGTAGTTGCCACAGAGACTGTATTGGCTCACAAAGCCTATAATATTTACTTACCTGGGCCTTGAGAGACAGTTTGCCAACCCCTGTGCTACACTGTGACGTTCAGGGGTATAAAGACAGTTTTATTCATTCCCGAGTCCCTGACACTTTGCTCCAGCTCTTATTTGTTTAACCAGCTATGATTAAGTATATGGCAGTGCTGAAGAGCATAATCTCTGAGACCCAGCCATCGGAGTTCTAATCTTTCCACATTCTAGATATGAGACCTACAAGAAATTACACCATTCATCTTTACTTCAGCTTCCTTTTCTGTAAAATGAAGATAATGATGATACCTATTTCACATGGCTAAAGTGAAGATTATATCTTGTATGGGCAGCCCTTAACTTACTGACTGATGTGTATCAAATATTCAACACATGCTATTGCTATTATTCATAGTTATAATGTGCTGTAGCGCTTTAATAATTAATTTAAGAGCTCCAGGCATCATTTTCCTCTCATAAGGTCCAAGAGGAATTTTTCTCTCATAAGGTGGAACAGTTAGCTTCAGTTCTCTTATACTTCTATAACTTCACACTGATATGACCCGTGGATGGTTCTCAAGCTGTACTAGGCTTCAGAAGAGTTTCATAAGGAATCACAGAACAATTAAGATCAAAAGTGACATCAGCTCAGTCAACAAGAGCAGTCGACTCAACCACAGCATCCAAATTACTCTCAGGCCAAACAGCAACTCACCACACTTAGAGGCTTTAGCTGGGCAATGTGGCTCATGCCTGTAATTCCATCATTTCTAGGAGACTGAGGTGGGAAAATTACTTGAGGCCAGGAGTTTGAGACCAGCCTGGCAACATGGTGAGACCATGCCTGTCCCAAAAATTAAAAAATTAGCCAGGCAAGAAAATAGGCTCCCATACTTCATGAAATTAACGACTTTATGGTTCTAGCTCAGCTAAAGCTGGACCAGAGAACTAACCATCACCCCAAAAGGTTTCTAACCAAACAAAATGTTCTTGCCTAATTATCCCCAAATCTCTGATAAATGTTTAGATGAGTCATTCTGATATAACTCCAGAGTCAGGTTTGTTTTTGTTCTACATGGTAATTCTGTGTTTAAAAAATGTTTTCTAAATTACTTTATATGGAGGTTTTATTTAAAAATGTAAGCATAAAACTTAAACATCAAAATGTGACATCATAATTACATTTTACTGTGTTTCTGAAAGTTTCTTTTCAGCTTCTAGTTATCAAGGAAGATATATAACCTCCGATCCAGGACCTTTCAAAGAATGGACAAGATCTGACTGAGGTACAAGAAAGAGAAACAAAGCAAACATGCTTCAAAACCTCTGAGAAATTGTGTTGTCAATCAAATGCAATGACCTGATATTTAACTCAATCCAGAAGTGAACTCCTTTCTCTTGGTAACAAAGAGGACCTTGTATGCTGAACAAGACAAGGAGCCCTGAAGACATATTTCTAAAAGGTTATTTCATACGTAAAGACAATCGATGTCTATAGTGAAGAGCAACAAGGATGATTAACTTATAGACCCTTAAAAAACAAAAGAAGAGGCCGGGTGCAGTGGCTCATGCCTGTAATCCCAGCACTTTGGGAGGCTGAGGCGGGTGGATCATGAGGTCAGGAAATCGAGACCATCCTGACTAACACGGTGAAACCCTCTCTCTACTAAAAACACAAAATATTAGCCAGGCGTGGTGGCAGGCGCCTGTAGTCCCAGCTACTTGGGAGGCTGAGGCAAGAGAATGGCATGAACCTGGGAAGTGGAGGTTGCAGTGAGCCAAAATCACGTCACTGCACTCTAGCCTGGGCGACAGAGCGAGACTCCATCTCAAAAAAAAAAAAAAAAAAAAAAAAGTTCAAAAAAAAGGTGATGGGAAAATATTTTGGAGTACATTTTTTGCTGAGAGTGAAAATATCAGAATAAAATACTTTTTCTAATCCCTTGTAGTACTGATAATTTTTTAATGAAAAATTACAAAGTAACATAGATGACTACAAAATATATTGGCTTTTGTTACTTGATTGTGATCATATTCATGTCATGTTAACATTCATCATACCGCAAAGTTTACATTTTAAACCAGAGATTTCATTTCACACTTACAATATGTTTTCATTCCTTTTTGTTTTATGATAGTTAAATAGCAAAAGTGGTGCCCATAGATACCCCTAAGTTTAATGTTTAGCAATTTTTTTGTGTGTTTGTGTGTGTGTTTATCACTTACCAGCGTCTATTAGAAAAAGAACATAGACATTTCTAAGACTAGGAATTTTCTCAGTACTTCAAACAGATATGCACAGGTTGGATAACTTGTGAAACATGTAGAACTTTATAAATTAAAAACAGACAAACACGTCTGTGTCACTTTACTCCATATTGTTGGCAGATAATAATTACATGTTTTGTCTGTTCTTTTTTTCAAGGACTGTGAATTTGAAATAACACTCTTCTCACCTCAATGTGAGAAATTGAGTCTCTATAATCAGCTCAAGTTATTCCCTACTTTACTCCTACCTCATTATTCAAAGCATAATCTTTTCAGTAATTATTATATATTATCTTCTCTGTAATTATTTTTTCTTTTCTGCATCACTTATTTTAGATGTCACAATCGCACTTAGTTGAATAATAGATAAAAATACATTGAGTTGTTGCAATCTTGCCTCATTACTCTGCCCTTCCATTGCTCCGAGTCTTTTTTCTTTCTCTTTTTTAACTTCTTGGAACTGCTTCCAATTCATCTCCTCTTTTGTGTCACTTCAATGAGCTAAACTAAAGGCCAGAAGCAGCCTCTGCAAAAAAAGGCAAGAACTTCACTGCCCTAGAAAGGAAGGCTAATTCACAACAGTGTTTTAGTGTGGCAGATACTTGTTAGAACCTTTCTTCACTTACATCTCTTGCCTTCAAAGTTTCCAAGGCTAGACTCTTAAATTTCTTGGCCATTGTACCATGTATAATATGCTTTATTTTCAGTAGACTTGATTGTAAGTGTCCCAGCCATAGTTAAAACCAGAAGGTTCTCTAAATTTCTGAGCTCTAGATGGTATCCAGTATTGTTAAATTTGATTCATCATAATCTTCCATGTCTCAATCATTATTCTGTGTCTGCTGCCCAAGACTGTACCTGGCACAAGGAAGATGCCCGCCCCACCGTAGTATTCAGATGCTGAATAGTAAAGGAATGAAGGCAATCTTTATAACAGCGATGTGAGGTAGGTATTAGTGTTATGTCAGTCAGAGTCCAATTAGGAAACAGAAGTAACACCAGAAATCTTGATCTAGAGATTTTTTAACTCACTGTAACAAATTGTTTGCTAAATAACTAAAAAAGCCACCAGAGAAAACTGAGCTATCACAGTCGTTTCAGAAAGCAGTTATCACCATTTGGACTGAGTTTAAAATTATGAAAATTGGAGGCATGAAGGACAAACTCGTGGGGCTGACACTCAGGTCTCCCAGGAAGAGTTATTGCTCAGCTAATGCTCATATCTCTGGTAGCATAGCAGGAATTTCACAGGACTCCTGAGGTTCGAGACCAGGTATTACTTTTTCATGCTAGTGTCTCTGATGCAGAGGGCTAAGATAAAGCTGATCCCGCAAACACTGGAAAAACTCCAGACAATTTAGTTGCTGATGTAGGAATGAACTGCCTCTGCCAGGGTGAAGCAGCAAGGCTAGGGTGATGTTCACATGAACAGGAAGGAGACAGGCTTGCCAGGGGAAATAACAGGAAGCAATAAGAAAGAAGTGGGTCCCTCCTTTCTCCTCCAGACTTCCAGTCTCTCCCTAGCATCTGCTTTTGGCAAAGCTTAATAAGAAAAAGCTGGCTTAGGGGGAAATGAGTATAGTCCCAGCCCAGCTGGCCTAACTGGTGGTGTTCTGATGTTACAGATAAGGTACTAAGACAGAGATAAGTTAAATAACTTACCCATAGTTTTCTAAGTTCACAGTTATGAGATAAAGAGGATAATAGCCCACATTTCAGTCATTTCCCAGTGAGCCATATAACATGATATGGGGTTGTATTAGTCCATTCTTGCACTGCTGTAAAGAAATACCCGAGATTGGGTAATTTACAAACAAAAATAGAGGTTTAATTGGCTCACAGTTCCACAGGCTATACAGGAAGCATAACAGCTTCTGCTTCTGCGGAGGCCTCCGGAAGCTCCTAATCAGGGTGGAAGGCAGAGGGTAGCCAGCACTTCACATGGCTGGGAGGTGGTACGCACTTTCAAACAACCAGATCTCATGAGAACTCTATCAGAAGAACAGCACTAGGCAGATGGTGCTAAACAATTCACGAGAAACCATCCCCATGATCCAATCACATTCCACCAGGCCCAGCTCCAACATTGGGGATTACAACTGAATAATGAGATTTGGGTGGGGACACAGATCCAAACCACAACAGGAGTTACGATAAATACATATTATAAATATACTTGTTATATGATAAATATACATATTATAAATATTCATATAGAAGAGATTTCAGGCATTTTTGTAAAGCTGAAAAGGAAATATTTTTACTCATATTAAAATGTGTGAAAGTTTTACCTCTTGCCACATCAAGTCACTAAATTAAATGTCTAGGAAGGAAAGACAAATCAAACAATCCTGTTTGATCACATAATTATTTTATTTTATTTATACTATTTTCAGAGAATATGCTTTCTCATATGGGTCTGCATTTTATTTTAGGGCCATGTTTTTATGCAGTCATAATTACTTCATTTAAGAAAAACAAACTTAAGAACAGAACAGTGATTTAGCAGCATCTGTTATCACTGATAGAGTTAGAAATCTGTCAACAGGTGTTTATAATTGTAAAATTTTCTCTTAATGTTAAAACAGAGTACAAGATAATTGCACAGAAGCAATTTTCTGCTACTAAATAAATTTTGTTTATATTGATTTGGCTGTTTTTAGCATAGGCTCACATTAGTCTATGCTATTGACTAACATCTACTGTTGAAAATATTTGCTAGTTTGGAAACAAAAGGGAGCTCAAAGAGGGTTGTGCTCAGTGGTGGCTTGGACAAGAAGCCCATAAGACATCACTGTTGGATACGTGTTAGCCCAGGCTGTGTGCTTTACCATTTTAATATGAATCATAATAATTCTCATTGATGCAATGACTGTTTAACAACAGCCCTCCAGGAAATCTACTTGTCTAAAACTCTCCACTAGGCAAAAGAATGTTTCTGGTAGAATTGGGTGATGATCTAGAGTTCCATCTCTAAGATTATATCCATTATTCAAACACTTTTAAAGAAACCATAAAAATGATAAATGGGCCTAAAAAAGCAGTACGCAAGTTACGCCCATTTCGAGAGATTCTCTTGTCTTAGGAAGACAGAGTACTTGACATTTACAAAATATTAGCAAACATTACTTTTTTAAAATGTGATTTAATCATTGATGTAATGAGAGCTTATTAATTAAATTCTCTATTTTTAGCATTGCTAAACGCCAGGGAGTGCAAAAGATGACCAGGATGGTGACCGCCCTCACAGAGATATCAATTAATTATGGAGACAACATTTTTTACCCAGAAAACAAGTTGAGAACAATTCAGGGCACTAATTAATTACAGCTGACTTTTCATAGTAACCAGGGAAATGATCTATAATGGGGTTAGGCTGGAAGAGAAAGCTTATTTATAATTATTTTTTGTTAGAAAGCTCTAATGTGCATGGGATTCTTCCAATCTTTTCCTAAGTATCTCCTCCGTCAGAATGACTTTCCTGACTCCCCTCTGCAAACATTTCATTCCCTTTTACCTGCCCAACTCCTTGAGATTATGTCATGTGTCCTTGTTTTGATTCTCTTTCGAACTCTCATTATACCCTAATGCAGACTTTATTAGACAGTATTGACATTTCTGTTTTTGTTTACTGTCTTTGAGGGCAGGAACAGAGACTGCCTTGCTCTCGTGGTCTCCCTGTGCCCCATACAGTGCCTGCTTACAGAAGAGCCAGCTGACTCAGGATGACTGGTTCTGCTTCCCTTGTCCATTCTGTGCCCACTGTATGTGCTATTCTGGTTACACAAGCCGTTTTCAGGCAGCATCCAGACTTTCGGCAAGAGAACTTGGTCCCTAGGCAATTTTGTGAGAACTTGTCTCTTCAAGGTTGACAATTCTCAGGAAAGGAAACTGAACAGACCACACATCATCAGCAGAATCTTCTTCCAATCTTTTGCAGAGATAATGGTCATTTATGGGAAAAAAATTAAAATCATGCCCAGGTGGAGGTGAGCAAGGTCAGGCAAAGTCTAGTTGTTGGCCAAGACTCATGTTCTATGTCAAAAGCATGGACATTTGGTTTGGCAGCAGCAAACACCATCTTACTCACCTTGGAGGGAAAGTTCACAACCTAGCGCCAAGCTCAGTGTAGAAAGTGGATCCCTGGCCAGATATAAGTATATATTGTAAGCCTTTCCTATGTGTATCTGACGGGCTCCAGGATCACCTGGGCTTTCCTGAAGGCCTGGAACCTTTATTCTTGGGCGTAATACCATCTGGTGCTGCCCCTAGGTGGTCACAGTTGTTCCCATGTTGCCTGCACTGTGCCTGATGTGGGTTCATTAATTGACCTGCTCTGGCCAGAAGAGACATTCTAGAAGATTCTTGAGTCATCAGGAGACCTGAATCTTGCCTCTTTCTTCTGAGAATGGATCATAGTAACTCTTCCTGTTCCTTCAGTTTTTAAGATTGAAACAGTATATACAATTTTAACACATCATAATTGTGATAGTACAAGTAATTGATCCAAATTAGTGAGAGAAAAGAAATACCATTATTAAAGCACAGACAACATGAAACACGTGGAATATGTCAAACTGAAAAGTTTTGCACAGCAAAGGAAACAATTAACAGAGTAAAAAAGGCAACATACAGAATGGAAGAAAATATTTGCAAGCCGTATATCTAATAAGGGGTTAATCCCTAAAATACGTAAGGAACTCCTACAACTCAATATCAAAAGGCCTAATCAGCTGATTTTTTAAAAATGGGCTAAGGACTTGAATAGACGTTTCTTCAAAGAAGGCATACAAATAGCCAACAGGTATATTAAGCTATCAGGGAAATGCAAATCAAAACCACAGTGAGATGTCACCTTACACCTGTCAGGATGGCTATTCAGACAGACAGACAGACACACACACACGAGAAGTATTGCTGAAGATGTAGAGAAAGTGAAACTCTTTGCTATTGGTTAAACATGCAAAATGGTGCCGCTCCTATGGAAAACAGTATGGAGGTTTATAAAAAATTAAAAATAGAACTGTCATGTGTCCCAGTAATCTCACTTCTGGGTATTTAACCAAAATAATTGAAATCAGGACCTAGAAGAGATATTAGCACTCCTGTGTTAAGAGCACTTCTATTGATAATGGCCAAAATGTTGAAATAGTCTAAATGTCCACTGACAAAGAAAATATATATAAATGTGCAATGAAATACTGTTCAGCCTTAAAAAAAAAGAAGGAAATTCTCCACTATGTAACAATGTGGATGAAACTTGGGGACATTATGCTATGTGAAGCAAGTCACAGAAAGACAAATACTGCATGATTCCACTTATATGAAGTATCCAAAATAGTCAAATTCATAGAATCAGAAAGTGGCATGGTGGTTTTCCAGGACTGGGGAAGGTGTACATGGAGAGTTATTAATCAACACTATAAAGTTTCAGTTAAATACAATAGGTAAGCTCTAAAGCTCTTTTGTACAACACTGTATCTATAGTCAACAATAATGTATTATACACTTAAAATTTTGTTCAGAGGTTTGATCTCATGTTAGATCTTCCTATCACAAAATAACTTTTAAAAAAATCAACAGTCACCAATTCCTACAGGACACAGAAAACTGGAACCCTAGGACGTCTGAAGTGACTATTCACATGGAACCACAGGGAATGAGGGACTCTTCAGTGTAATCTCTCAAACATGGGTGATAGCCCACATTTTTCCTTTTACCATTACTTCATGAATAAGAAAATGAAGATATATTTTATTATTATTTACAGTCTTGTCCATTTACATCACTGAAATATACATTTTTAATATTTCCTACAATAAAAAGACAAACCAAAGTGAGTATGATCTGTAGATTATTGGTCTATATTAACTGAACAGTTTTAAAAATTTTTGAAAGCTTTAAACAAACCACAATATCTTGTTCTCTCACTGAGGCCTTATATCCTTAATCTTGGTTCAGATGGGATTTTTATACAAGTGCTATAAAGCACTGAAAACAGGATTTTTAATGGAGAGACTCATAGGCTCTTAGCTGCAGAATATGGTGTGCAGTGCTATAACTTAGCACTTATATGGCTTTTGTACATTTTGAAATAGTTTGTTTAAAACTGTTCTAATGTGTTTATAGCTCTTTTTCTATCAAACCTGATTTAAACAGTGCCTTATCAAGTTTTTACTGCAAGTACGGGCGAGGGGGAAATAGTTTGTAAAATTCTTTAGCTGAAATGCATAAATAAGACACCCACAGTGCAACTGTAGAATTGTATTGGATTTATAATAAACTTGAGAAGGCCTGAGTCACTGTAGACTAATAGCAAAGTACCTATTCTGGAATTACCAAAGTACAAAAATAAAGGGAAAAGTAGAGGAAGGAAAAGCAAGAAAAAAAACACCCGCCCCCCGCAAAAAAACAAAAAACAAAAAACAAACTCACAGAATACACGTCACAGTCTAAAGATCACAGATCTTTCTTCAAAATCCATTCTATTGGAATTTGTTATTGCAAATGGTAGTTTTTTTCCTAGTGTTTTTGAATATGGTGGTCTTGGACAAAATCAGGAAACTGTTTAAAACTTGAAAGGTTAGAGTTTGAAAATTTTCTGCTTGTTTTACTATTAAAGACCCTGCATCCATCCTTTAATGTCACAAACCACAAACAAGTCAACAGTTTTGAAGCTTAGTAGTTATTAGAGAGATTATGTTGGCAATTCATAAAGGATTATGTAAGTGCATTTACTGACTACCTGGAAGGCTGTCTTCACACATTCAGCTAACCCCATGGGCACTACGAAAATAGGGAAAATTATATAATAGCATAGTCAAGATGGTCAAAACTGGAAGCATAAGTGAGATGTCTGATTTCATTTACCTTTTACAACTGCCTAAATTATTGTAAAATATGGCATATATCTATATACGATATATACACAACATATATAATATATATGCCATATTTTATGATCATTTAGACAATTATAAAAGATAAATAAAATCAGATTTCAGCTATGCTTCCAGTTTTGACCATCTTGAATATGCTATTGTATAATTTTTTAAATTAAATTATTTTATTTTATTTTAGAGACACAGTCTCCCTCTGTTGCTCAGGCTGGAGGGCAGTGGTGTGATCTTGGCTCACTGAGACCTCTGCCTCCCAGTTTAAGCAATTCTCCCGCCTCAGCCTCCTGAGTAGCTGCGATTACAGGTATGTGCCACCACACCTGGCTAATCTTTGTGTTGTTAGTAGAGACGGGGTTTCGCCATGTTGGGCAGGCTGGTCTTGAACTCCTGACCTCAAGTGATCTGCCTCCCTCAGCCCCCCAGAGTGTTGGCAATACAGGCGTGAGCCACTGAGCCCAGCCAAATATGGCTTATATTTATCGGACTATGACTCAGCGGGTCAGATTGATCTCAGACATTGGGTTTGGTGTCTAAAATGAATAATAATTTTTGTGACGTTTTCTTAACTTTGGGATTCCAGTTCTGTAAAATATAGTGGAAATAATAGGACATGCTATTTGAACTTGGGACAGTCATGGAATTTGGGGTATTCTTTCCATGCTATTTTGTACTCAGTTCCAAATATTATCTAAGATAGCTTCGAAAAGTACATGATAACATAAATATTAGAGAAGGGATCTTAGAAAATAAAATATGAAGATAAGTAAAAGCTAGGGCCACCTCCGATAGACGCAATTCATGCATATGTTTAAGTTGGTACTGTTTTAGCATCTTTTGACACTGTCCTTTCCAGCTATCAGCTCTTTATCCCTATCTTTTCCACCCTCTGGAATGCTGTCCATTCCTTCTTCAACTGCTGGATTCTCATCTTTCAGGTCTCAGCTTAAATGTGACAGCTCCCTTGAGGTCTTGCCTATCTCAAATACTTCTAAGCTAACTAAGGGTGGCTTAATTAAAGGACAAGGAAGTCCCAGGTTTATCAGCCCAGTAGTGCAATCCAGGACCTGGCCCTGTTCATTTTTCTGCTCTGCTGTCCTTATAGCCTGTGGCTGCACACACAGTGTTTCCACTTTATGATTAATTGGAAGTTGTTTGCTGCAATTTCAAGCATCTCCAGTGTTTATGGTGACAATCACACTGAGAAGAAGGGGTGTTTACCTCTGTGTATCTTTTTTTTTTACTGGGAAGAAAAAACACTTCTGCGAAGGTGCCTTGCAGGTTTCCCTGTACCTCTCATTGGATAGGGTTATGTTTCATGCCCAGGCCTGGCCGATTCAATATAAAGAGGATGGCATAACCATGACTGGCTTAAAGCCATCAACATTTTCCTTCTGGGACTGGGATGAGCCATTGTCATGGATTACATGGGGACATACACACCTGAAATAAAGCCGACAAGGGAATATGAGGGAGGCTACCCAATCTGCTCCCACACCTCTCCTGTCCCACAGAGCTAGAGTAGCCTCTTCCTGTTACTCTTCCTGGCATCTCCCAACTCATTCCTTTGCTAGCACCAGAAATCCTCTGTGTATCTTTGTTCATTTTTTGAAAATTTCCTTCCAAAATGGAAACTCTACAGGGGTAGGGATCTTCTTCACTCCTGTATCGTTAGTACAAACCACCATGGAGATGATTAGCCAACATTTTTACTGGTCAAAGAATTATAAACATAGAATTATAAAATTCACAGTATCAAACATTAGCCTCTTTAATTAGGAAAAATAAAGCCTTCCCTTATACAAAGATATAAATATTTTTTAGCTCATAAAGGAAATATTTTGTAGTAATAGCTTACTGAGAGTATGTTACCCAAAGTGTTGGATCACATTGTTTACAGCTGACTTGCTATTCACAGACTCAAACAACTGTATCAGTCAGCCTCCTGGTAGGAAATAGATGGCACATTCTGAGTGAATTGAAGAGAGTTTAATGAAGAGACCAGGTGTACAGATAAGCTAAAAAGCAAGCAGTGGTAATGCTGGATCTCTGAGAGTCTGGTCACAGTGAAGAGCTTTTTACTATTCCAAGGCCTGAGGGCAAGAAGGAGCTAGTCTGGATGCTGTACAAGCTTCAGCAATGGCAAGAGTGTTATTTAATAGGAGCTATGGCTGAATGTGGGCAGCCACAGCCAAATTACAGCCTAGTGGCCAGGGAGCCAGGAGAATAAATATCCCAACCACTCCCTCTTCTCACCTTTGGATTGTCAGGACCAAACTGAAGCCAAAGGGAAGCCAGTGTCTATTCTCTCTACCCCCCAGACACACTCAGAATAGATGGTATCTGGGAAGACAAACAGAATTTCCAGCTCAGTTCCCCCATATCTCCATTCTAAATCTATTATTGCCTTTTGCTTGTTGTACTTAATTTAAAACGAAACAAAACCAAAACTTACATCTCCAATGTGGGGAAACACAGAATTCTCACAAAGTACTGTATTATTTCAAGGGACGTGAATTCAGTCATATGTCAACAGAAATATAACCTGCCCTCTCCAGATACTCAAAGCTTGCTTTTTTGTGAGCAAGAAATAGAAATTGCATCAGAAGGTTACCTGGTATAAGAGTGATATTTTCCTATCCATTTTAACTGTAGTTTCCTGACCAAGGATACCATGTAAGAGCTGCTGGTTTAATACCACTTTGCATCCTGTAGGAAAACCCGTCATTCTTGCAGGTTGTTGCCCATTAATTGCATTGTGACTGAGTCTTCAGTAGCTATTACATCATTCTATTAAATACACGTGTCTTACTTTGTGCCTCATCAACATATGGAGTGAACCTGTTGCTGTACTACCTTCACCATAAAATAAGTCCCTTGGGCAGAGGCAATAGTGCTCGGTATACCATGATGATAAAGAAGACATGTTATGGTTTTAGCAGAATCTTTGTGAATAGGGAAGAAAAATCCATATCCAGGCTCAATATCTGTTTGTTTGTTTTTCTAGAAGAAAGGTATATGTTTTCATGAGGAAGTTAGCCCCCATGTGATCAACCTGCCTCAAACTGGTATGGTTTGACTGTGTCCCCACCCAAATCTCATCTTGAATTGTAGCTCCCATAATCTTCAAGTGTCATGGGAGACAACTGGTTGGAGGCAACCGAATCATGGGGGTGGGTTTTTCCCATGCTGTTCTCATGATACTGAATAAATCTCACAAGAGCTGATGGTTTTATAAAGGGCAGTTCCCTTGCACATGCTCTCTTGCCTGCTGCCACGTAAGACATGCCTTTGCTACTCCTTCACCTTCTGCCATGGTTTTGAGGCCTCCCCAGCCACGTGAAACTGAGTCCATTAAACCTCTTTTTCTTTATAAATTGCCTCGTCTCAGGTATTTCTCCATAGCAGTATGAAAAGGGACTCATACAGTAACTGGCTGCCACATCTGGGGAGTGATGCCATATCAGGCTTTAGTGTTGACTTCTGTTGGGAGATTGACATTTAGCTTTAGCAGCAGGCAGATCGGGTGTGGAGAGGAGAAATTCATGCTACTGGGCTCATTCAAAGGCTTATTCTTGCTACCACGACCATTTCATATATGGGACACTTGAGCAAGCACCCGGGTAGCTACAGAAAGAGCATACCTTCTGGCCGAAGAAGTAGGCCATCTGTTCCTCTGATTATTGAGGGCAGCCTCAGAAAAACTTGTAGAAGATAGTGGTGTTAACCTCATAATGAAATACTTATACCCCTTTTGAAAGTCATGTCTTGTCCCTTCCAGGGTACAGTTAGGGGTGGCTGAGCAGTTTGCATATATTAGGTCTATTCCCCAAGCTGTTGGCTTCATTCATTCACAATTTACCTTGGAAATTTCATATTTTAATCTTTTTTATTATGGATGTCCATTGATGAAAAAATTAAATATCAAATCATGGTGGCTGTTAACAGCTTTTCCAAGTGCTTGAGTCAACTTATTAAGTACCAAATCCCAAGAAAGCACATGCAGATAAGTATAGCTCAAATTTAATATTCTATTCCTTCAATTGCTTTTGATGGTGAAAGAGGGATTTGAACTTTCTGAGCACTCAACCTCAAGTATGCTTTACCTAATTCCATATCACAAATATCAGAATTCTACTTCTTTTAACTAAGGCTTTACCTTAGGAGATGTGCAAGTTGCACATTTGACTCTAGAGGACAGACATGGCTGAACATCAGACTGTAAGCCTGACAAGATTGCAATTATGAACACTATGAATTGAGTCAATGCTTTGCATGCATCTTCCTCCACGTGCACATTTCCCAGGGCAGTCAGTGATAGTTTCCCCCTTCATTATCTTGTTGAATACCACTGTCGTTTTGGTAACTGAGTACCAATCTTACCCTCCATCTGACCTTCATCTCACACTACCAACAATCTTGGACTGAGTAACAGTGATGGCCCTGCAGGCCACAGATTTCCAAGGTCTATTTTCCTCTTCAAGGAGGAATTCTCTGCGTTGACGAAATATATGACATCTCTATCCTGTTATCTTACTTGGAAGGTGTGCTTTGGGACTACCTCTGGTACTCATTGCTCAAACAATCAGGGCTTTCTGCAGGATATGGTTATCACAATCAGAGTCCATTGAAGAGAGCTTAATGATGTGCTGTTGAATCACCAAAGGGACAAGTAACTGCAGAAAGCTGCTACCTCTGTCAGGCCTGAAGATCTGTGGAGGGAAAGCTGTTACTGGAGTGAGAAGGAAGCTGGAGCAGAGAGGGAGCCACCACACCAAGTCAGGGGCTGTAGACAAAGGAATGCAGTCACTGCCAAAGTTATAATCTGGCAGAGAAGGAACAGGAATGGAGATGATCCCTTGACTTTTCCTTCTCCCACAGTTCACGTTCCTGCTGAATCTACTTGGTAGTCGAAGAATATGAAAGCCTGGCAGTTATAGACTGGAGATGTCGGCCCTGCAAGGCATGGTACAGAGAAGAAAGGAAGGAGAGAAAAAATGAAATTTAATCAGAACACCGTGTTTATTTATTGTCTCTTGTGAGCAGGGGAATATAAATAGGGATGGAGAATAATTATTTTACATGTTTCTGAGAGTACTGTATTTATAAAATGAATTAAATGCTGTTAAGACTTTGTAATTATGTTATTTTTCTAAAAGGTCTATGTGGAATTGAAATCCGCAAATTAGCAGTCTTTTGATTTTTCTAAGGTGGATATATATATATATATATAACTTGCTATTGGGCCAATGTCACGTTCTGAAACATGAAGCTTGGAGATCATTTTTCAAAGTATGCTATGTCAAATGGATTTCAGTTCGTTGCCAGTAACAGTAATTCTAAATGGTGAAACTCTGAAATAAACTTTGGGTCTTAACCAATTAGCTGGTGAGCCACGAACAAGCGCAGACAACGGAGAAATGGGACTTATCGAGACAGTGCGGCAGAGCAGAAAGAGTTAATTCCTGAGACCAGTGGTCTGGTTTGTGAATCCTGACTTTGTCAATTGTGATGTGAACCGGGCAAATTATTTAAATTCTGAGTCATAGCTGAGTCATCTATGAAATAATAAAATCATAATCCTCTTAATAATAGAGAATACGAACAAAAGCAAACACATTACAAAGTGTCTGGCTTAGCACCTGTAACATGCAGGTTCTGAATCATTGCATCTCTTTTTCTCCACCTCTATTCATATTTCCTGAGCTGTCTCAAAAACTTTTGGGAGCTAGTAGGGGTGTCTGTTTCTGGAAATGAGATGAGGTATAATATAAGCAACACATATTTTCTATTTCAATACAATGTTCTCCACAGTGGAATGGTGGGGTTAAAAAAGAATGGCTGAAAGAACACAGCATGCCTCATATAAGAAGATATTCAAGGCAAGAGGACATACTTCCTTATTACTTCCCATTCCCATGGCATGATTGGCAACCAGAGACTCAGAATTAATAATAAAGAAATAACTCTTAGGTGAGAAAGCGTTGGAATGCATTATAAAGGAGCCATGGCCAATTTTTCATGCAGACAGACGTATAATGTTCCCTTGCTAGCAGTTACATTTAAAGCTGGCACGAAGTGAATGAGAACATAAAATTTTGATATCAGATTACAAAAGACTATGTAGTGACTTCACTCCCCCCGCTTTTTTTTTTTTGAGACAACATTCCTAGGTGCTGAGATGGGAGAGAAAGAGGGAGAGAGTTCGCTACCATAGGTGCTGGCATTTAGTTCGTGGTAGACTTGGCAAATTTTGCTAGATTTGTCAATTTTGTTTGTTTCACAGGAGTTTCTCCAAATTTTGCAGGACCTTATGGATTACAAGCATCATGCAGATATTCCTGTGATAAGGTAACTTGACTGTAATAGAATTCCAGAGTGGAAATATTTGTAAATCTAAGTATACCAAATAGAAAGTTAAATAAATTCATCCAGTTCAACTTTTTAGCCCAGTATCTATCATCACACTTATCCAAATGCACTATATTGAAAAGTATTTTTAAAATTTTATTCTGGTATTCAGTCTATATTTATTGAGAATTTTCAACTCACAACAAACTGCATTGTCAGTTCTGAGTTAAAAAAAATAAAGTAAGGGTATTTCTTCCAGAACGTTTCAATGTAGTAATGCATTTAAATATCTCCAAACTATTGCATCTAACATGTCTTCCAGTGTAAAACTGAAATGTTAAAATGTATATTTAATCTGCTTAATTTGATGAATGAACAATTATAATACCATATTGTATGATAAATATCTTCTTTTGTAATTTCTTATGTAGGAAAAATGTATTGAGCTTTAAGAGTTGGTGTATGTAGATTACCATATACTGTTCAATAGACTAATGGCATTTCTCATGAAAGATACTTATTTGAACATTTCTTCTGACTGGTAGGAATTCAACTGAATAGTTCTTTTGAATAATTTATTTTAGAACATAGAAAATTCTGTTGTAGATCCTTGCTCTTTTCAGTGCAAACCTTCACTATTATTGTTAATAAAGCATGAGTTACAAATAAAATTAAGTATGTTAATCGGGAAGTTAGTACACAGACTAGAACATTTTTTATTTTCATTTTTTTCTTGGACAGGGTGCAGCTTTTACTTGGCTTGTTCACTGGTAACACAGAGCAGGTAGTTGTGTCTGATACACTGCTCAAGTATTAGTTCAGCAAAAGCTAAACCCAGAACTTTCATGTGTGTATATTAAAAACGTGATCACATTCAGTTTGTAATTCCATATTGGGAATAATCTTCCCTTAGAACTCTCAAGTAATTTTTCCAGTATCTTTTCTTTCTGGTGTTTCTTTTGAGAAGCCCAGTGCCATGTTGATTTTCAGTCTTTTCAAAGATTGAAGTCATGTCCCTCTGGACATTTGGAAATATTCTTGTTTGATTGCCTGCCTGATGTGGTTTATGCCTTGTGCTGGGTTTTGATGAGCCTTCTCAATTTGGAAGTTCATGTCAGTTTTGTGGAAATTTGTTGGATGAATTTTGAAAATTTCTTCCATTTAATTTTTCCATTTTTTATTTGTGGAAATATTACTTGAATTTGGATCTCCTGGATAGATTTTTAAATTTTCTTGTCTTGTCTTTGCTATTTTCTATTTCTTTGGTATTGTTATTGGTGTTTTACTATCTTAATGGAAAGTTCTTTGGTTTATCTTTCAAACTTCTGCATTATTTCTATTATCATATTATAATTTCCAAGAGCTATTTTGTGATTTATGTCTTTTTAAAATATATTCTCCTGTTCTTGTTTCATCAACATCTCCTCCAATAGCTTTGAGGACATCAATGACATTCTTTTTTCTACTTTTCTTCTCCAAGCACCAATCTTTTTCTTGTTTTGGTTTCGTCTGTTATTATGATAGAAACTTTATCTGAATGTCCGTTGGTATGATAGAAACTTTATCTGAACGTCCGTTGGTATGAGTCTACTCATACTTATGAGAAAGTTACTTAAAAATATTTGGAAGCTTGGGAGTGGGGATAACATGAGCATTGCTCCCTAGTGGCCCTCGTTTTATGGTGAACCAACACAGATATTTCACAAGGGATCCCCAGCTGTCTGCATCTTGACTTGGTGTATCTTCCAATGGTGTTTCCAGTGCTTTCCCTGCCTTAGCTTTACATGATTCTAAAGTACAAACCAGTCTTCTGAGTTCAGTGGCTTAAAACAGCAACAACGTGTTATTTCTCACAATTATTTGAGCAGGCTGTGTGTATGTGTCCTTCTGCTGGTTTTGCACATACGTCTGTAAGACTGCCGAGGGAGGGGCTTCACTAGAACAGTTGAGCTGGACTTTGTCCCTCCATCTCCATGTGGACTTCCATAACAGCAGGGATGAAACTGGTCTTCCTCACATGGTAACAGCCTCATTCCAACAGGGCCCCAATACCCCAGTATTTACTGAGCTTATGTTTACCTTAAATGTGCTGATGTCCCATTGGCCAAGTCACATGACCATGCCCAGAGTAAATGAGAAGGTAAATGGCAGTCATGAAAGTAACCATCTAGCTCAGTGATTGCACCAATTTAAACTCCCATCAGCAGCTGAAGAGTGTTCTTGTTCCACAGCCTCCGTCATCTTTTTCTGTTTGCCATTTGTAGTGCCTTCACCACTTTTAGTGAGTCTGGTGTGAATACTCTTTTCTCCTTGTGATTTTTTATTTTGATGACAGTGAATGATGCGAAATGCCTCTTTACATACTCATATTGTTTCCTATTGCTGTTGTAACAAATCACCAAAATTTAGTGTCTTAGAAGAGCAGACATTTATTATCTGATAGTTCTGTAGGTCAGAAGTCCTAAAAATCAAGGTACCAGCAGGACTGCATTCTTTCTGGAGGCTCCAGGGGAGCCTTTTCTATCTTCTAGGGGCTGTCTGCATTCATTGACTCTTGGCTGCTTCCCTTGTGTTCAAAGCCAGCAGCACAGCATCTTCCTCTCTTCCTTTCTCTCTTTCTTCCTTTCATTCTTTCTTTCTTATCTCTGCTCCTCTCTTCCTCTCTTTCTTCCTTTCATTCTTTATCTCTGCTCCTCTCTTTCTTTCTTCCTCTCTTCCTCTTCCTTTCATATCTCTGCTCCTCTCTTCCTCTCTTTCTTCCTTTCATTCTTTCTTATCTCTGCTTCTGTCATCATATCACCTTCCCTGATTCTGACTCTCCTTTCTTCTATCTCTTAAGCTTCTTTGTGATTATTGGACCCAACCAGATTATTCAGGATAATCTCCCTACCACCTTAAGACCCTTAACTTAGCCAAACCTATAAAGTCTCTTTACTAGGTAAGGTTACATACGCACAGGTAATGGGAATTAGGATACAGTTGTCTTTGGGGAGGCAGGAGGAATTATTCAGCCTACCAGGGTATTTTTTTTGGCCTATTTTGCTATCCTCTTTTATAAATAGTGTTTGCCTTTGTCCATTTAAATTAATGAAAATAAGTTTAACCTATAGATTTTATTCATAAAACATTTATATATGTTAATCATGGCTTCCGTGGAAACCAGAATTTCATGTCAATTTTGGCTATATAGTAATGTAGCCTATGATAATTTGGTAAAAGGAAAAACCCAGTGACAAAATGAATCACTTTTAAAGTCTTTGTTGAATCAAACTTTAAAACAATGGCCAGCATTTTCTCTATGGCTTCCTACTTAAAATAGCCCGAAAGGGTAGCCAGTAGAATTGCAGGTTCCTCTCATTCATCCGTGCATATGCATTTCTTTTCCCCAGCAGAAATAACGTAAGAACTTAAAGAGTAGGAACAGAGTGACCTAGATCTGTCGTGGTTGTTCTTCCAGGAGAAAAGGATTAATAATTGTTTGTTGACTGAATTAATGGTTAAAAATACTGGTGTTTATTTTCTGCTTCACCACATTGATTTCTTGTGTGTCTTGCTTAGTATTTAGCTGCCTCTTCCTCTCTTGAAAGTAAATATTCTTCTTTAATTTTTAACTATGTCTTATCAGTTCATACCTATGCTAATCTTTATCTCTCAGTTCCTATCACATATCTTTCAATTGTATATAAACTTTTTTTAGGGGCTCAAATATTTGTTCTTGAAACACTTTTAAGTTCCTTGAAAATAAAATTTCTCAATTTTATGCATCTTGTATTATAACTTGCATCATGAACATTTTGATATGGTTTGGATCTGTGTCCTCACCAAATATCATGTTGAATTGTAATCTTCAGTGTTGGAGGTGAGGCCTGGTTGGAGGTGACTGGGACACGGAGGCTGATTTCTCATGAATGGTTTAGCACCATCCCTCTTGGTACTGTCCTTGTGATAGTGAATAAGTTCTTGTGAGATCTGGTCATTTAAAAGTGTATGGCACCCATGCCCCTGCCGTCTCTCTCTCTCTCCTGTCCCTGCTATGGTCATGTCACATGTGTCCTCCCCTTTTGCCTTCCACCACAATTGTCAGTTTCCAGAGGCCTCCCCAGAAGTGGAACAGATACCAGCATCATGCTTCCTGTACAGCCTGCAGACCTGCAGAACCATGAGCCAATTAAACCTCTTTTTCTTTCTTTTCTTTTTTTTTTTTTTTTGAGACAAAGTCTCCCTCTGTTGCCCAGGCTGGAGTGTAATGGCATAATCTCAGTTCACTGCAACCTCCGACTCCGGGATTCAAGTGATTCTCCTGCCTCAGCCTCCCAAGTAACTGGGATTACAGGCGGCACCACCACACCCAGCTAATTTTTGTGTTTTTTGTAGAGATGGGGTTTCACCATGTTGGCCAGGCTGGTCGTGATCCACACGCCTCAGCCTCCCAGAGTGCTGGGATTATAGGCGTGAGCCACGGTGCACGTGGCTCTTTTCTTTATATAAATTACCCAGTCTCAGGTATTTCTTTATAGCAATGTAAGAATGAATTAACACATATTTCTTGGCCTTTTCTTAGGAAGTTAGCATTTGTTGCATTTGTGTACCTGTCTGTCTGTCTGTCTGTCTATCTATCTATCTATCTATCTATCTATCTATCTATCTATCTATCTATCATGTATTCATTCTTCCATCTTTCTCTCCTTTTAGGTGTGATGTTTTGCTATTAGTATTCAAGTTTCAAATTAATTTTATAATTAAGAAAAGTCACCAAATTCATTACAGAGCCATGCATTTGTGATAATTTATTGGAAATATTGTATGGCAATGTTAGTGATGAAATGATTCAAAGGAAAATGGCTTGGTGTTGTACTCTCTCGACATACACTCTCCTATAGAAAGGCATCAACTACTCTGGGCAGAATGCCCTAATTGTTGCTAGTTTATAATTTGCATTAATGTATAAAAATCCTCTAATGATCATATTTGTATCAAGCTGCTTGGGATTTGCAGAAAACTATGAGACAGACAGAGAAGGAAGCAATGACAGATGGGTAGAGAGTCTCAGTTATTGGAAAGGAACATCTTTTCTCATGAATGTCATTTTCTATTTAATTTCATGTTGTCATTCAAAGACCCTAATGCATCAGTTGAAAGAAAAGCCTTGTAGGAAATGACATTGGGGAGAGAGCCAACACTAGACACAACCCGAGGCTGCAAATGCTGGTCTGTTTGGCAGCTGCAAGGAGAGCAACTGTTTGGCAACAAATTACTTGGTAGAAAGCCCCTAGAATCAGCAAAGGATTAAAAATAGAAAGAGGGGATGGGTTTCTGTGGCTTTGGAAAGAGAATTCAGCTCCTCTGGCTATAGGGATAAATCTGCAATGCCAGAACATTTCTTAGAGTTTATATGCTGCAGTGTTAGATGACAACCAGGCATGGCCCCAGTAAAAGACGTAGTTAATTCTGTTCTAAATCACTCTGCCAGTCACGCTCCATGACCTTGCATATTACTTAATTAAACTATATCTGAATTGGCTCATAGCATTATAATGCTATTCTTCCCTCATAGGACACATTTCAAGGCTATTTAACTATAAGATGTGGGACTGATCATCTTGACTTGACTTTTCCATAAAGCAGGATCCTCAGTCCAGGGTTGATCTTTTTTAAAAAAAATTGGTTGGCTTCCTATATTCTTGGTGTATATTTGTATTTATTTTTCAGAATATTCTTTCCTGTGACTAGAAATGCATTTCTCTATTACAAAGCCAAGAGCATTATTTTCTTTACCTTGTTCTTCTGAGAGTGCAATTGGTAATTGCCAATGAATCATGGATCTATGCTTCTAAAAATTTAATTTGGTGATGAATCACCTGGGATCTTGTTGAAAGACAGATTATGATTCAGTAAGTATGGTGTGAGTCTCTGTCATTGTTTTCAGTGTTTTAAAAATGCAAACTAGTGTCACCAACCCCTCAATTTCCCACCCTTTGTCTCCATGTGGTGGTCTCCCAGGATCCACATATTCTAATTTAGGGGACTGAGACTATGGTGGTGATTCCTCTTGCATTTTGGTTTCCTTGCATCTGGTAACCAATTGGATTAGATTATTTGGTTGAGGTGGAGAACATGCTAGATAATTGAATCAAATTCAAAGCATATTGTCAACAAACTGAAGGTGATTCATAGCAGCCCTGGCATATGACTCAGCAGCAGTCGTTTTATGTCTTCCTCTTCCTGTCATCAGAATCAGTACCTGGTTCTCTTATCTCTGTCCCCCCATGGTTGCTGCACCAGAAAACAGGACTTGTGCACTTATTTCCAGTTTGACTTTCCTGTGGACTAAACTGTATTGTTAAATGAGACAAAATTTGGTAATATCATGAAATTATTTTATCGTCCACATAAGATGATTAATAGTACTTTCTTACAGTGTTTATGTTACAAATTTATAAGCCAAAACTGTCTCTTTCCTGATCACCCAAGGCTTGATAATCACATGCAGAATTTCAAGAAATTTACTACATAGGTACAATTAACACTATTTTTTTCCATGGGAAATAATTGAATTTTATGTGTTCTTAACGTTTTGTAGAGGTGTACTAATTCAATAGTCAATATGCCATAATATAGTATGAAAATTCAAATCCTGAATAAAGTAGGTTTCTATAACTGTTTTCCCTTAAAAATTGTATCAAAATTGGTAAAATGGGCTATTTATTCCTGATTCAGATAACCTGGTCTGTTTGGAAAGTTCCTCTTTTCCCACTCACTATGTAGTTCGGGAGTCAAAACATGGATGTTTCTTTGCTCCTTGTCTAAGATATTAGATATTAGGAGTATATCACTCAGCAATACCACTTTAGATATTTTCAACTGAAAGGTATTGACGTAGGGAATTTTATGTTAAAAATTGTGGGAACGACTGTGAAAGACATCAGAGACTGAAGCTTGTTTTCAGGCTTGTCACTACAGTTCTGGTCCAGACAGTCAGGAAGGTTTTGGTGCTGCCCAGATAGGGAAACCACAGGAAGTCCCTGCTGATGGTCACTGAAGTGAATCAGGATAACCACCTGTAGGGGGCAAAACCGCTTATCTGCCACAGTTAGCCTTTACTCATCAGAGCCAAAGGAAGAAGAATTATACAGCACCTGTCATCTGCATTTTCAAAAACTCTTGGGAATGAATCTCATTGGCAAAAACAAATTGAATCCACAACCTTGGAGTCAAGAAAATCTGAGAAATGTACACTTGGGTGACACTAGGGAGAGCCAAATTATGGAGTCAAATAAACACAGCTGTCAAAACAATATCCATTACACAGAGAATGAGGGGTTTACAGGTTGCGGGGCTTAAGGTGGTAGGATATTTTGTGTGACGTTCCGTGGATTCTGTGGAAATTGAACCAAGGCTATCAGCTCTATGAGCACCATTTTCTGAACATCCAAGCCAATCTTCACTGAAATAACTAAACTTTTTCGTTTTCCCAGTATCAGCAAATGTATTTATAAATTATATTTATAGTCTCTAGAAGTTAAGGGAAACTCTTGCTTCTCATGGTGACCTGCACAGTGCAGAACAATTTTCAAGAGTTCCAGGTTCAGGGTCTTTTCTTCCCGATGTGACAAGGTCTGCTGGTAAATGGTATTCACTCAGCTTTACAGGCTCAGAGGAAATGCTGCAAGTAAATCTGTCCTCCAGGCCAGAAGCACTGTTCCTATATGGTGCCTGGCTTATCTGGTGGCCAGGCTTCTTAGAGATTATGCCTCATGTTAGTATTTACCAGTTTTCTCCTCATCAGATCATAGGTTCATATTTTTCTTGTGGACTTGCTAAAACATAACTAATAATCACAACCACCATTAACTATCATGAGAGATAATATAATTTCTTAGTCAAAAGCCTATCTAGGCCAGGTCCGGTGACTCCCACCTGTAATCTCAACACTTCGGGAGACCAAGGCGGGTGGATCACTTGAGCTCAGAAGCTGTGCAACATGGCAAATCCCCGTCTCTATTAAAAAAAAAAACAAAACAAAAAACACACACACACAACACACACACACACACAAATCAGCTGGGTGCGGTGGTGTCCGCCTGGGTAGGAGGATTGCTTGAGTCTGGGAGGCAGAGGTTGCACTGAGCCAAGATCACACCTCTGCACTCCAGCACTTGTCTCAGAAAAACAAAGCAAAACAAAAGGCTATCTAATACAATGGGGGATAGTAAATATCTCAGCAGAGATAGGTTATAGTTTATGTTGACTTGATATTATTATTGTCTATCACCTAACATTTTTCCTTCCTTCCTCTCTCCCTCTCACCCTCTCTTCCCCCCTTCCTTCCTATTTTTTTCTCATTTCCTGCACATTCAACAATGGGTCAAATACATGACCCCATTTCCTCACCCAGTCCAACTGCTATCAGGAAAAGGAGTTTTAGAGGTTGGTGCCTGCCTACTGGGAGGAAGTGTGGAGGTTTATAATTCCCAAACACAATGATCCTTTTTTTGTTTGTTTGTTTATATCATTTCAATCTTTTCTGTTGTCCTGGAGGCTTTAATTACCCTATAAAACTTTTCTCTATTGTTGGCAGTGAACAGGCAGTCAAATATTGACTATTTCAAGCAGTAGGGAATTCTGGGAGTACCTGTGGTCTTTTGCCACTGTGACATCCTATGAGGGCTCTTGAAGTAGAGAAGAATGTATAACTTTCATGGGTACAAGACTTCTATGTTTTTATATATTGTTGAGATTTCTTCCCCCAGTGTATTTTTTATCTTAAGAGCCAGGGGCATTATTCTTGTCAAGAAGATAGGGCGGGGGTGACATCCTGGGCATATTAAATGGCAAATGCTAGGTTTTCTTTCTATATTATCTATATGCACATGGGTTCCAAGTATTTCTGCAGACCTTGTGAGAAATACAGCTTGTTGGGTATTTTGCTTTATTTCTGCACCTGAAGTAAGTTCTTGTTAACCATCAATACTTGAAATACTGCTTTCATTTCAAATGGAACTGAAATCTACTGTTGTAACTCTTTTCATTGAAAGAACCATCAGAGATTCTAGTGTGCATGGGCACATGAAAGCATCTCATTGAAAGGCTTGGCTCAGTGAGGAGCAAGAATTTGTTATATTTGCCTCCTCATTTCCTCCTTACAAAATTTATGAATAGCTTATGAATGGACACCACGGGCAACAGATGTACATTACAGAGATGACTTTTAAAAACTGTAATTATCATCTTTTGGCTTCTGGCCAAAGACACAGTGCCTCAGAACTGCTTAAAGGTACATGCTAATTTTCCATTGCTGAACTCCAAATGGCTTTGGTTTTTGTGCACTTTTCTAAGTGTATTCGTGCAACTGAAAGAGGAGAGAGAGAGAGGAAGAGGAGGAGGAAGAGGCAGAGGGGCAGAAGGAAGAAGGGAAAGTGAAGGGAAGGAGAGAGGAAAGGGAAGGAAGGAAGGAAAGTCTTGCATTCAGGATATCAAAAAAAATAATCATTCAGTAAAGAGTGAGCTTGCTAGAGAGACCGTGAAGTAATTCTTGTATTACTCATGCTCTCAGACCCCATCCTAAGGGTGAACTCAATAAGCTCTTCAGGGTGACTTGGAAGAAGTTAAAAAACCAAAACAGGGTTGAAAATGTACCTTCATCCCAGATTCCAAAAAAGAAATTGGAAAAGAACTCTTATCAAAAATTCAGGTATATGAATTTGAGAAACAGAATTCAATCACAGTAAGACTTTGGACTGTATAGCATCTCGTGCAGTGAATATTCTAAGATGACCCACAGTGATTCAAGCTCTGTCATAATCCGTCCTCTCAATTCCGAGGGGATCTATAGATACGATGGGATATCACTTCATGATTAGGTTATGTCATTTGGTACAGTTGACTTTAAGAAAGATTGTCCTCCATGTGCCTGACCTACTCCTGTGAAACCTTAAAAGACATTGGGCTTTTCCTGGTGAGAGTCAAAGCAAGGGAGGGTTTCAACACAAAGGAGATTCGCCCTTGCTGGTTTGAAGCTAGAGGGGGAACAGGACAAAGAACGAGGCAGCTTCTAGAAGCTGAGGGTGGGACTGGCCAGCCAGCAAGCTTTTCAGTTTAATTTGCACTACTCGTATTTTCTCCATAAGAGTTAGAAAACAGTTCTTATAAAGAGCCTGGTAGTAAATATTTTAGGCATTGCAGCCACTTACGTGGCCAGTCAGACTTCCTTTCTTCTCTCTCTCCTTCTCCCTTTCTCTTTCCCTCCCTTTCTTCTCTCTCTACTCCACCTTGTAGCAATGCTTTAAAATGTAAAAATAAAATAAAATAATTATTTGTTCAAGTATTAAACCAAAACGAGTTACATGTGGTTTGCCAGCTCCAGGTTGAAAAATTAACAGAACAATACATCGCAGTGTTTGCTGATTTCTACCGTAACTGATCTGAAGCTACCAACACGAAATTTCTTCACTGACACAGAGATGCACAGTAGTAGCCATTATATGGTGTTTCTGTACACTCACAATAGAAGTAAATAATAACCATACAACGATAGCAATAAGATGTATAATTAGGAAGGATTGAGTTTTGAGTACCTGTTGCCCTCATTTTTAATATAATTATGAATTTAATTTTTAATAAAGGCTGTGTTTATAGCTCACACAATTCCTGCAAATTGAACAACTGGTCCTCGAGCTGGTATAAGCCAGCTCTAACACAATGCTAGACATGCCCATAAAAGATAGAAGTACAAGATTCACTCCACTTTTTTCCTTTCTGTCAGCTGGAATGTGGATCCAGCAGATGTGACAATGGGCCACCTACCCCAGACAGACAAGGCTATGTCACTGGCAGAACAATGAGTTCCTAACACTAGAGCTTCCATATCAGACATGGGTTTCTTACGCTCCTGTTTCAGGAATAGAGGAAATAAATTTTTGCCTTACTCTGCTACTCTTGTTTTAGGTTTCTGTTGCAGCAATTGGTCCTATAGCAATACAGTAGATATTAGTATTAATACCGCAGATACAAGAATTCCCTTGTTTCAGTGAGGAAACTGATGACTACAGCAGTAAAATTCCTTTCCCAACATCACATGGCTGAAAGTCTCTTACTTAGTATTGTAAGCCACAATTCTTAATTCCAGGTCCTTTGTGATTTCCATTGTATCATGTCACATATTAGGTCAATCAATGAAATATGTATTCATTCATTTATTCCTCAGTACTGACAGATATGTTTTACATATAAATGTAAAACATTTTGTATTGTAAATGTATATCATTTACAATAAATGATGTCATTTGGAGAAGGCAATCCCCGAAGGGCAAGAGAAAAAGAGGTCCTATCTGGTCAGTCAGGGAAGAAGACAGGTTGCAGGAGTATCCTTTCACATTTGAAACTTTATTGAACACAAGCAATGAACTCATTGCTGTGCTACATGCCATGGGGATTATAGAAACACAGAGGGAAAAGTAATCTAATATCCAAATGTTTGCCTATCCCATACGCATTAGCTTTTTCTCATAATTAGCTTTTTCTCATATTAGCATGCTTCAGGATCACTTTTAATCATTAGCATCTTACAAGACAATGTGTGCCCTAAGGACCCGACTTATTCATAACCCAAAGATTGACACACAGAAATGCCTTATAATCATTTCTGAATCAAAATTTTCTAGGTTCTTATAACACAAATACATGCTAATTAAAATAATGATATCAGTATTTTCTCATGCAATTAGTATTTCTTATTCAACCTAGCATTTCTTTTCCCAGTGAAATGGTAACAGCTAAAAACATTGTGGCATCTCATTTAGTATGGATTTTCCTTGAATTAATGCTTTTTCCTTGTTGTGTGTAAGAATGGAATATATTTATACATCAAACACAATATTGATCTTTTCCCTCAAAATAACTACTTTCAGACATAAAAATATGTTTTATGTTTTCTCTGTATTTTGTGTTAGTCTGGTCAGCCTAACTAAAATCTTCAATCTCAGGGGGTAGATTAATCTAATTTTCACTGTTTCTCTATATTCACACCAGCTGAAGACAAATGGTTTAGGGGTTAAAGTGATTAAATATTATGATTTTATTTATTCACTCTATTGGAAGGGCAGGTGGCTATTTATTCCAATAACATAAATTCTGGAATATACAGCTTTCTATTTCTACTTTTGCAGGAATTTAATTTTTTCAAGATGCTTTATTTTGTGGACTTTCATTTATCTCCATTTTCCCATGTTAAACTTGCATAGGTCACATTTCTCCTGGCCTCACTTTGTCTTGGGCTACTGACTTCTTATTCATGGAAAGTCTCAGCTTTTACAGCAACCTCCAAACCATGGCCACAGACACATTGTCTAATAGGAACACTGGCTACTTTGTCCTCCCCGCAGAGGAGGGCTGGCTTCCGGAAACGACTCTTTTTTTAATCACTGGATGGGAGACACAGAAGCTCCAACAGGAAGTTTTCACCTGATAGACTCACTGAGACTGTGACTCTTCCCACCATTTCTGGGCAGCATGAAGTGCCATACCACAGGAGTGCCTTACGGCTTCACCAGTGGGTACCTGAAAGGCTCCGGTGACCCATGTTGGAAACAGGGAGAGACTCACTCCTAGTGGGGCAAACTTTGACCAGTGAAAGACAGGAGATGAGACAGCTGGAGAATACATTGCTCTCTCTGTCCTCTGACACGTTGATCTGAGGTAGGGAGTTGCTGTACAGACAGCACAGAGATGCCCTGTGTGGCTACTGACCAGCTGCTTCTCGGTTATGCACCACTTTGTCTTTGCTTCCTACTACTCCTTGCTGCTCTTCTTCCCTCCCTCCCCCCGCCAATCCTTTTTCCCGAGATTGCATCTCCCCTCAAAAAATTAACTCATTTTTTTTAAAATTAAGAAACTTTAAGCCTTATTCTGCATATTTTAAATCATCTGGGCAGAGACAACAGAGAATTATTGGGAAACAATTTCTTAGTTTCCCTTGTGAATGTGGCACAAAGTGAAAATAAGAATCTCTATGTGATTACATTTTAGTTCATAGCATATTGGTATTTGTGAGTTGGAATTCGCATGGAAGAATAGAAATAAAAATACAGTCATGTGTCACTTAGAAATAGGGGTATGTCCTGAGAAATGTGTCATTAGGTAATGTTGTCATTGTGCGAACATCATAGAGTGTACTTACAAAAATGTAGAAGATAGCCTACTACAAACCTAGAGTATATGGTATAGCCCTGTATTCCTAGCCTACAAACCTGCACAGCATGTTGCTGTGCTGACTATTGTAGGCAACTGTAAGGCATGGTATACTGCAGTACAAGGGTATTTGAGGGTACATCAAAATAGTGTCATAAGCTTATGAGATCCCCATCATATATGCAGTCCATTGTTGACTGACACGTTATTACATGGTGCATGACTGTAGAAGCCAGCAGAATAGGAGATTAGAGGAATCCAGTTGCTACTGTACAGATATTTACAAAGTTGGATTATGAGTATAGAGAACATATGTTGAAAAACAGGATGAAATACCATAAAACCTAAGTTACGGAGAAGAATCAGCCACTGAAAACAGCAATAGCAGAATCTATGTTTCTGCTTTTGGCAGTCATACTGAAATCTCCTTTATGAGTTTCAGTCAACTAGAAATCATTGGTTCTTATTACCAGTGAAGACTACCCAAATGAAAACAAGCAAAGGATAGTCAGAGTGTGCTCTAAGGGAGTCAGCCACCATCATTTGCAACTGGCAGAGATTCAAAAGCAGGCAGAGGAGAGGGAAATCTTTGTAACGGAAAAAAGAGAAGGCATTGGCTACATCCTGTTGGAGGCTGTTGGCAAGGGTAAGCTATAATCGGGCTAACCACAGTGGGGCATCCTATGTGATTGGCAAGGGTGCTTTCTCATTGCACTTGGTAAGGTTTTCTCCCATTGGTATTAAGTTGGAAGGTGGGTCAAAAATTAGAGAATCTGTCAGTTATTAATCAAGTCCTGGCTTTCTGGGGGCAAGTGTTAAGGGGGTTGTTGTTTGACTCCCTGTACTGGTTATTGCCTAAAGTGGGTTGGTAGTTGCTGCAGATTATGGCTCAGAGTTGGGAGTTGTGCAGATTGTAGATGCTGCAGGTTGTGGCTCAAAGTTCTAATTTTATATATCGTCTGGCCATTGTCCCATTTGTGTGTTCCTTCAGTCTCTCCACCACAAGCACAATGAAGTGGTCAAGGAGGAAGGCGATGGTATTTAAGTGCTATACAAATGAATGGATTTGAAATAGTTAGACCATAATCTAATTATTACGTCTCTGGAGACATACATCCTCAATTTTGCTAAAATGGTTTTAGGAAAAGTGAATCTTGATATTATTTTAAATAAAAAAGAAGGGATGGATGAATTTGGTGAAGCTAGATAAAAAGATTAGAAAGTTACTAGGGACAAATTCCATCCTACATAGTAGAGTAGCTACATGATTGACAAGTAAAAGGCAAACTCAATCTGAAAAATAAAACATTTAAGCCACGGAGTAATGTAGGCTGACAGCAAGTTGCACTGGATTTGTGATATTTAAAAATTTTGACTGGGCGCACTGGCTCATGCCTATAATCCCAGCACTTCGGGAGGCCAAGGCAGGTGGATCACAAGGTCAGGAGATTGAGACCAACATGGTGAAACTCCATCTCTACTAAAAATACAAAAAAAAAAAAAAAAAAAAAAAAAAAAATACAACAATTAGCCAGGCATGGTGATGGGTGCCTGTAATCTCAGCTACTTGGGAGGCTGAGGCAGGAGAACTGCTTGAAACCGGGAGGCAGAGGTTGCAGTGAGCTGAGATCATGCCACTGAACTCCAGTCTCGGTGACAGTTCGAGACTCCGTCAAGAAAGAAAGAAAAGAAAGAAAGAAAGAAAATTTTAAATAAGGTACTTTTTTCCTAGCTATAGAAAGGTTTTTCTTCCAGATTTTGTTATATAAGGCTCAAAAATTAGAGCTCAGTGGAACAATACAAATCACTTCAGAGGTTTGTTTTGGTGCAAAGTCAGTGAATAGGATCTCAATTGTTCAGTTTAACAGGTCATTACCTAAATGTTAACAAACATGATCCTTGTACCCCGTGATTTTATAATCCAATAATTTTGATAAAGGAAAGATATTTGGATAAGAATATAAGAAAGCAAATTGAAGTCTAGAGATAAATTTAGAAGGAATCCCTATATGTCAAATAAAAGCAAGCATAACATTCATACCATTTGCAACTGAAAATGCAAACTAATGATTTAATCTAACCGCTATCCATGATTCTGAATTCCCCCGACTTTCAAATTCCCCACAGAAAAATCTATGTTGCATATTTAAAGAGACACTAGAGTAAAATATTTGGCTTCATGAAGAAATTTTATTAGTAAATAAAATTCCCTTATATAAGTTATGATGCATTAGTTTCCTAGGGCTTTTTGTAACAAAGAACTACAAACTGCGTGGCTTAAAACAACAAAAATGTGTTTTTTCACAGTTCTGGAGACTTGATATCTGAAATCAAGGTGTAAGAGTGGCTGTTGCTTTCTGGGCTTCCTAGCTTCTGGTGGTTGTAGGTCATCCTTAGTGTTCCTTTGTTTACAGACACATCACTTCAATCTCTGCCTCTATCTTCCCATTGCCTTCCGTGTGCTTCTGTGTGTCCTTTTCTGCCTCTTGTAAGAATTCTCGTTGGATTTAGAGTCCATCCTCATCCAAGTTGATTTTAATACAATCCTTAACTAATGAAGCCTGCAAATATCTTATTTCCAAATCATTTTGAGGTTCTAAGTAGATGTGAATTTGGGAAAGACATTATTGAACCCACTAGGGATGAAGTATATGAAATAATTATCATGGGAAAAGACTCAAACAAGACACAACAAGGTTCTTAGTTCTAATTCTGGCTCATTACCTAACTGGGAATATGACGTTAAAGAGCCAACCTTGCAAATCTCTATATCTGGATTTCTGTCTCTGTGAAATATAAATAGTATTGAATTATCTATGAAAAATGTGGTTATTAGCCTTGAATCAAATTCTCATTATAAAAGTTCTTTGACAAACATAGAATACTATTAAAATAATGAGCTTAATTTTGCTATTATTGTTAATTTTACTTATTTTCTTCTGTTTTACATAGGCCAATCTCAAAAACTTTTGGACATACTTCATCATTTTGCATATTTATGTAAAATTTTAATTATTCAGTAGCTGTTTTCTATTTGTCTCTTTGCTTGTTTTCTTACATCATTGATACCATCAGAGAAATAAAATGTAGAAAACTCAATTGAGTTCATCGTAGTCTGTTCTCAATAACTCTGGGAAGTGGATTTTTTTAGAAAGGACCAGAATTATTTGACTAAATAGTATCTTCCTGTTCTTTGTATATTCGGTCATTTTTGCTGTCGTCAGCCCATAGAGCCATGGATAATTTGACTGACATAAGCTTCTTTGAATTTCTCCCTAGATCCACTCCATCACTGTGGCTTTAGTACCATCTTACATCCTGTCCAGACCTTTTCTGTGAGCCCCAGATACATATATTCAGCCATCTACTCAGCATCTTCTTTGACATCTCAAAGACATTCCAATTTCAACATGTCTAGAATGAAGACCATGCTCTTGGGCCCCATCCTGTTTCCTAATCTCCACCATAAAACCTTGTCCTTGCTTGTGTTTCTTCTCTCAGTGAATGACATCCCTGTTCACTCAGGTATGCAGCGTGGAAACAGGAGTCAACGTTGATGCTTCCATCTCCTGGTAACCTTTATACCCACCCCCGCCTTCACCAATGTCTGCCACTCTTATCTCCTGAAAGGCCCTTCATCTTTTTCATTTATCTTCATCTCCATCAGCATTCTAGTACAGCTTCAACAATTACTAATTCATGGCCAGTCTTGATTTATTTGTACCCCCACAGTGCCTGCTCTATTATTTTTAACACATGCTACTGTTTATATTATTTCATCTCTAAATATCTCTATATTCTTAAGAATCTTCTAGAAAACATATCTGCAATTTTATTGTCACAACTTAAACACGAAAACAAATTCCTTAATATAGCAGTCCACCCTTATCCATGGGTGATATGTTACAAGATATTTAGTAGATGTCTGAAACTGCAGATAGTACCAAATGCGTTCTCTCTCTCTCCATATATATACACATGTATATATATACACACACATATCCATACAAACATATATATATACACACATATATATACACACGTATATATACACACGTATATATACACACACGTATATATATATATATAAATTAGGCACAGTAAAAGAACATTAGAACTATAACAATATATTGTAATAAAAATTATGTGAATGTGGTCTCCCTCTCTCAAAACATCTTATTTTAGCGTACTCACCTATTTTCAGATGCTATTGACTGTGAATAACTGAAACCATGGAAAATGGAATGGGGGGAACCACTGTAAAACCAAATATTTATTAACTATTTAAATTTCTCCAATTGTTTCTTTTTTACTCTTTTTTTTTTTGACCCAGGATTTTCTTTTTTTTTTTTTGCAATCAATGATCACAACAACTACATGATTGGAGCCCTTCTATGTGGCCACTGGTCCCAGAAGAAATACGACCTTCCTTGCCAGAGCCCACAGGAAAATCAGACTTTGGACCCTACATATACTTGCATCCTCACTTTTTCACATCCTCTGTTCTCTCTGCTTCAAAAAGGCTGGAATTTTGTCAGTTATCTTTCACTAAGTACGTCTCTGCCAAAAAGCTTTACACAAACCATTCCTTCTGCCGGGAACATCTTTTCCCTTCTTTTTTCACCTGTTCCTCACCTGTGAGATCTCCGTTCAACAGTGCATGTTCAGAACCACTCCCCTGACTTCGCTGATGGGGTCTGGCTCCTTAGCATACAGTTGGTGTCACAGATTTTTCCTTTGGGGACACTTAGACACCAGTTGTGCAAATAACTGTATGCCTAGTGCTGGACTTTGTTATATCTCCTCTCACTGGCTTTATTCTATTTTCAAATGGGTCTGTAATTTTAGAGCACTAGATTTCTTTTTAAAACGTAACCATGTCTTTAAATACGTAGGGTTGTTTTCAGCGTGGTTTGAGACCATTTGCACAGATGAGAAAATAATTTTATTAGGAATAATGTAAAGAAATAAATATCAACAAGTTTCTCCACTCTTTAAAACTCTTGGTGATTTGAAGTTAATATTCAAAAGCTTATTTAGGGACAGTGAAATATTGTCATCTATTTTCCTCAGAGGTCCTAAAACTTACGACATTCTAGATTTTCAAGTTCGACAATTCTAACTCTTAATATTACGACACAATTTTATCCAGAGTTTATTACATTCCAAATGCCAGAAATGATAAATTAAATCAAATTATGTATATTTACTTTAGGATCAACAGAAAATTTTAGTATGTACTAAAAGTAAAAGCAGCAAAACAGGTATTTTGAAGAAAACAACCCCAAGTTTTTTTTGTTTTGTTTTGTTTGTTTGTTTAAGTTCTGGGATACATGTGCAGAACGTGTAGGTTTGTTACATAGGTATACATGTTCCATGATGGTTTGCTGCACCTATCAACCCAGCATCTAGGTTTTAAGCCCCACATGCATTAGGTCTTTGTCCTAATGGTCTCCTTCCCCTTGCCCCCTACCCCCAACAGGCCCTGGTGTGTGATGTTCCCTCTCTGTGTCCATGTGTTCTCATTGTTCAAATCCCAAAACAGCCCACAAGTTCTGTAGTCATAGCAACCCTACAAAACACCAGCAAGATATTAGAATGGCCATAAGCAGAACTTAGTTTACATAGAATCAAACATACAAACAACAACAAAAGCTGGGGAAAAGTTTCGTGTCATATAAAGCAAAGAAAACCGAGGAAATATTTCTAAGAATGGTAATGACTTCTTTATTATTTCTAAGGATGGTAACTACTTTTTTTAAACTTTGTAAAGTTTGTATAGTAATATCAAAAGAGAATTTAAGGGAAGCTGACATGTATTTTGAACCATGCATAAATACATCAACTTATGTATATAGGTGTGATAAGATATATGTCTAAAAATTATTAAATATTACAACCTGAAACTTAGTACACAACACAACCTCAGTTCATTGCTTTCTGGAGCCTTCACATTTGTTGTTTTACAATAGAAATTGCAAGTCAAATAAAATTACCCTGTGCTAAGTAACACTTAGTAAAAGAAAAAGTGAATCTTAGGAAACTTCTATTTGTATAAATGTGTGATCTGTTGAAACCAGTCATCACGCATATTATTGTGGTATGTATTTAGCCACCAAATGACCCCTTAAAATATAACAGCACTTGCTCTATCATAATTTTAATGTTTTGGAATAAATCTCTTATCTTTATTTCCTCAGATCTTTAATGGAAAGAAAATCTCAACACCTTATTTGATCTGGAAACAAAATGTGGAGACACAGGAGGGATGACAGTGGCTAAACAACACTGCTATGTGACAACAGGTTATCTTTATGGAAATTGAAATGTATGTGAGAAATAGAATAGGATATATGTGAGAAATAAAATATATGTGGAAATAGAATAGGCTAAAGAGAGGGACAGAGAGAATGCATTCTAGCACTGATCTAATTCATAATTGTATCTTTAGTTCTTAACACAGTACCTGTCACAGATCAAGCACACATCAAATACGTGTTGAATAAATGCATGATTAAAAGATGTTATGTTTCAGTCAAGAGCACATCAGTGATCCAGGATGACTCTAAATGAAGACTGGGTATTGCTAACCAGCCAGATAGCTGGCCAGATGAGTCCCAGTCCCTTCAAATGCTCCAATGATGATTCTCAACCACAATACCTTTTGCAATTCTTACATTTATATTAGGACTTGAGAACCATTGTTTTGAATGTTCCCAATTACAGCATTATCTTATCTTTTCTCTTTCTAAAATGGAAAGTTTGATGTTTTGTAAGAAGCTGAAAAGCCATTTGAGTGACTCAAAAGGAAAAAACGAGACCATATTTTATTAACCCTAAAGTGGAACTATAGAGCAGTGAGTCATTTCTGTCTCAGTATGAAATTAGGAAAAAGTGTGTTAGCATTGATTAGCATTATTAAAATAAAGACTTCAAAGTTTGCTACTTAGAAGGTCCTGATAGAATGTTTAAGAACCGCTTTATTCAAAGACTACCATTTTAAAAATGAGTGGTTTGCAATGTTCTATGTAGAGGTCTTACATGGCTTTACAATAGACCAATGCCTGCTCCTACGTATTTTGATTTTATAAATTTCTACATTTTAGTTTAGTTTTTGTTTTTATTGTGTGTACATAACAAACTGAATTTGCTAAACTGCCATATTAATTAAAATAGCTTATATCTGAATTATTTTGGACACTCTATGATCACTATCAAGTCATCTATAAATAACGGCAGTTTTATTTCTTCATTTCCTAAGCTTGCCTTATTGTGCTACTTAGGACTTTCAGTAAAATGTCAGAGAAAATTGGTGATGGCAGGCTTCCTTGTGTTATTCCTAATCTCAAGGGAAAGCTTTCAATATTTCACAACGAAATGCAAGGTTTGCTGAAAGATTTTTACAGATATTCTCTATCAGATTAATGAAGTTCCCTTTTATTCCAAGTTTGCTAAGAACGTTTTCATTAACAAAGGCTGAATTTTCTAAATTGATTTTTCTGCATCAGTGGTGATGCTTTTATTAATTTCTTCATTATTCTGTTAATGGGATAAATTAAATTGATTTTCTTTTTTTAATTTTATCAATGTATAACATACATGCAGAAAAGTACAAAAATCGTAAGTATATAACTTAGTAAATTTTGACAAACAAATCTAGACTGACCAACTCTCGAACAAACAGCCATTGCCAGGACACCTTCCAATATAGAGACTGGGTAACCAGCATATTGATGACTTCTTTTTGTTATTGTTTGTTTTTTGTTTTTTGAGATGGAGTCTTACTCTGTCACCCAGGCTGGAGTGCAGCAGTGTGATCTTGGCTCACTACAGCCTCCACCTCCTGGGTTCAAGCGATTCTCGTGCCTCAGCCTCCCCAGTAGCTGGGACAACAGGTGCACACTGCCATGCCAGACTAATTTTTTTTTTTTTTTTTTTTTTAAGTAGAGATGGGGTTTAACCATTTTGGTCGGACTGGTCTTGAACTCCTGACCTCAAGTGATCTGCCCGCCTCAGCCTCCCAAAGTGCTGAGATTACAGGCATGAGCCACTGCGCCCGGCCACCAGTACATTGACTTCTAATGCCTTCTATCAAGTTTGCCTTATTTTGGGGAGAGGAGCATCTGGTTTTATTCATTCAACATCATGTTTTTGCGATTCATCCTTGTTACAGCAAGCAAGAAGTTGTAGTTTGTTTATTCTCAGTGCTGGATACAATTCCATTGAATGAGTATGGGGTAAGTTATTTACTCATTCAACAGCTTTTGGTTTACTTATGTGTTATTATGATTTCTTCTATTCTTTTTAAGATTCACACACGTTACGTACACACACATACACACACTACCCCTAAGACTGAAATTTCTTGGTCAGAGACTGTAGATATACTCAACTTTAGTAGATACTTTCTAACAGTTTCCCAAAGTGATTGAAACAATTTACACAGTTACCAACAGTATATGAGAGTTCACAGTAGATTCTCACTAAACAGGTGTTACGATTATTAGTAAAGAGTATCCTTCCTCCCGTAGAGGTGACAGAGGGCAGTAAAAAGTAGTAGGGTTGGCCACAGGTCTCATAGAGTTAGTTATGTAGTGTCTGGTACTTTTATTTTCCTTCCATGATGTTGAATGTATTACCTTGCCACAAGCAGCTACCAAGTAAGCATCAACTGAATGGGAAGGTATTAGTAAAGATCAGCTTCGTGACATCTGGCTTTTGGAGTGAGCAGGTGTATAGGTAGCATATTGGTAAACTTGGGAAGCCTGTAAGCATCCTCATAGGTATGAATCATGGGGGAAAAATAAAGAAGAGTATATAGATACATTATGGAGGAACCTTCAAGATATGCTTCCTATCTTGGTTTTTTTTCTGAGGGCTGTTTGTGATGAATAGTCAATGCTGATTATTCCATATATTTTTCTTATCATAGAATATTGTTTTAAAATGAATTGTTTGGGGCTGGAGGGCAACATTAGAAGGGTAAGTGGGAGGTCCAGTATGCAGGAATTCACATCTTCCACTTTTTCTTCTACCCACCACTACTCAACACACTCTGCCAGGATATTCTCCCCCATTTCAATGGACTACCATTGAGAATTTTATTTGACAGTTTTGCGTTGCTAAAGAAGATAAAGAAATCAGATATGGTAGTATTTTTCCTGATTAATGCTCAGTTCTCTATGTCCTGTCTCCACTACATGTTGACCATTTTTAGTTTTTCTTTTCAATTGTCATATAATAACACAGAAGTATGTTTTTCTTGGTACAAGGGTCATTCTGACAATTGTTTTAGAGTCACAGCAGGCCTTTGCTTTGCTTATATTTTCTGTCAATGCATATCTATTCTCCCAGTCTTTCAGTGAGACCTGTGTGATATTTTTACTATTTCTCGTATCCACCATTTTTTTGCACCATCTTTATGTAAAGTGCTCACCGCATTAGTCAAAGCTCTGTTTTGAGGATTTACACTATTCTTGTTTCAGAATAGCAACCTCTGACAATGGTTCACCATGTTTTATGGTAGAGAGTTCCTTCAGGGAGTAAGAGGCTTCAGGTCAGGCGGAGCTTGCAGTGAGCTGAGATCACACCATTACACTCCAGCCTGGGCAACAAGAGTGAAACTCTGCCTCCAAAAAAAAAAAAAAACAATTATTATTTTCCTACTTAACCCTTCTTGTTTTAGCATCTTTCCAGACCCAAGCAAAGGACACACCCTCTCAACATCATTAAGAATCTACCTCTCTTTATGGCAGAAGGGGAAGAAGACAGGTGTTGTTGGCAATTCAAGTGGTGGTCCTGGGAATCATGGAATCCCTTAGATGAATGCCACTGTATTTAAAAGTTAAAACATCTTTTCAAATCATCAGGTATCTGTTTTCTCATGGGACAGTGTGGTATTTGCACGATCTTTCCGGGAGAGAAACTGATAAAATCTACACATGTAGTATTTGCAGAATAAGATTGCTTTGCTATTAACATGCTGTAAAGTGAGCCCCCATGGTATACAGGTCTGTGTTCTTTATCTCTGGGGGATCTGCCACCTGGCCATGAAAGTATTGTTGGTGCCACAGTTTTAGAACTTTCCCTGCAGTGGTGCTAGTGAGGTCCGTGCAGGTTTATCAAAGTGAGTTGTAGGTATAGCTGTGACCCAGGAGTGGTGCAGTTGTCTGCTAGATGAGTGCCACAGCAAGGGTGGCCAAAGCACTGTTTGTCCATAGCAGAAACCAAATCTTTCTCTCCCCCATTTCTTCCCTCACTGCATTCAGAACACTTGGAATCAGTTTCAAAATTTCAACTTCCAATTTTGTTTTCTAATTTTGTGGTGGGTAGGTAGTAAGGATTTTTAAAAATCTCAAAGGATCTTCACTTCTTTTACTTTGCGTATTTCCTTCTTGCAGGGTTACACATATACCCAAGGACCCTCAAATATTTAAAAAATACATTTCCCTTTGAGTTTCTTAGATCATATTTTTCATTTGATGGAGCTGTTTAAATCTTCACTCTGCCAACTCCTTAAAAATACAGGAGTCCTCCCTTTTCCATAGCTTCACTTTCCACAGTTTCTGTTACCCGCGCTCAACTGCAGTCTGAACATATTTAATGGAAAATTCCAGAAATACACAATTCATTTTTACAGGTTGTGCCATGCTGAGTAGTGTGATGAAATTCATGCTGTTCTGTGCCATCCACCTGGGACGTAAGTCATTCCTTTGCTCGGCATATCCATACCACCCACCAGTTGGTAACTTAGCAGTCCTCTGGTTACCAGGTTGACTGTCCTGGTATCACAGTGCTTCTGTTCAAGTCACTCTTATTTTACTTAGTAATGGCTTCAAAAGGCAAGAGTAGTGATGCAGGCAGTTTGAGTATGCCAAGGAAAAGCCCTAATGTGCATCCTTCAAGTGAAAAGCTGAAATTTTCCTCACTTAATCAGGCGAAATAAAATCACACACTGAGGTTGCTGAGATCTACAGTAAGAATAAATCTTCTATCTGTGAAACTGCAAAGGAAAAAGAAGTCACGTAACTTTATCACTATGGCCTGTGCTTTCAACATCCATTATTGATTAATTCAGCAGAGCTTCAAAATTAAAACAAATAGACATTAATTAAAATGACTCAATGATTTAAAATATATGACTTGCCATTTCAACTATCTAAAATTAACATCTAGGCCATTACGCTCGGGGAGCAATTACGAATGTTTGAGCGTGGAGTCCACACAGAGGCAGCATGGATTTATTTTTAAATCAGCTTAATTGTTGCCAATAAAACAAAGTGAGGGGAGAAGACATTTATCTTCCACACACAGAATAACTCTAGTGTTAGACTGTGCTACTCTTCATGAAGCAAACAATTCCAGCTTCTTATCACTTCCAGAGAAACTACCCAACCCCCCCTATAGAACTAGCACAGCCACAGAGTGAAAACAGCTGATGGTGTTGTCCTAGTGATATCATCATCCGATTGGTCTGGGCAAACTCCATCATGGGAAATGGAGGAAAATGGAGAAATATCAGTCATTGAGAAAAAGCATAAGGAAATGGACATATTTAACAGTGTTGAAGGTATTTCCAGGCTTGTCTTTGTCTCCGGATCCTGTTTGTTCTGTTTATGTATTATTGTAGAAACTGGAGGACATGGAAACCGGGAATTTAATTTGCTTCATATAATACCGTCCTGTAAAGAATTTATAAAAACTTTAAGTTCAGTATTTTTTATGTAAAACAGAATGTGGAAATAGAAGCCGGTAGGGGAAGCAAAAGAAATAAAACTCAGATGATGGAAAATAACAAGCTAGGAGTCAAAAGGAGAGGAGGAGAGAGAATAAAAAGATGATTCACAGAAGATGGAACAACATTTAAGCTTAATCATGAAAAATCAAATACATTCAAATTAGCATCCTATTCATAATTTTACTAACATTTATTTAGAGCTTAGCTAATACCTAACACCATTCTGTGACTTCCTATGGATTCATTCAGTGAGTACCAACTATGGCCCTCTGAGGTAACTGCGGTTATTATTCTTATTGCCATTATTTTATAAAGGAAGGTAATACACCTGGTTAGAGAGAGCATGGTGCATTTGTAATTGATAATGGAAAGTAGAACAAATATTTTGGAAAGTATTTCGCTAATAGGCCCAGAGGAACTTAAGAATGATTGACCCACTAATTTCCAATTAAATCAACTCACCTAAGGAAGCAATCTTGTATATAATAAAGTTTCCATAATTTGAAAATGTTTAAATTAACACACCGTAACTGCAAGTCAGAATGTTATGCAGGCTTGAAAAAAATCATGGCATTTAAGAACAGTGCAGGGTTGTGAAAATGAGTACAGTGGGATAACTGAAAATGGGAAATGCATATAATTATAGAAAAAAAAGGCAGAAAAGAAATACAGCAGGGTATTTTTCTCCCAGATAGTTAAATATAGTGAATTGTAAGCCTTTCAGAATTGTTTCAGTTTCTACAATTAAAGAAAAATCAGGTGGTATAGACTAAATGCCTGAGTGGCCTCTAATGGTCATACTTCCCCTTACCAAATCTTTCCCTAATTCTGTCCCACGCTTATTCTGGACTCACGTAACTTGCTTTAGTCAATGGATCACCAGCAGTTTGAAAGCAAGCAGCAGTATCAAAAATGTTAGTGCATTTCTGTGTTCTTCTATGTTTATCTGGATTCACCATGAGAATATTCCATGATAGGTGTCAAAGAAATGTGGAACGTTCCTTCATTCCAGCCAAGGCCATCCTAGATCCGCTAGCTTCCGGCCCACAATGCAGCTAATAGACACCAGACACATGAGCAAACTCATCAGGCAAGCCTGGCTCAGATCAGCAGAACTGCCAGCTGACTCCCAGCCACATGGAAATTAACAAATGACTGCTGTTTATGCCACTAAGACAATGTAGGGTCTTTTGTTCCCTAGAAAGAAGTAACATATAGGAAGGAATTGCGTTTCAGTGCTTTACTGAGTAGCAAATCCAGGTTTAGAAACATGTTGGGGTCCGCGTGTTTCCTAAACAAAGGTATGAATACACAAGACAACACAGGACAAGACATACATGGCGGCCGCGCCGAACGGCACACTCTGCTTTATTTTATACAGCCCTTTGTGGAATGTTACCAAGTCACGGGACATGTGTTGCTTCTCTGACCTTTCCTTGACTCCCAAGATCAGTAAACATTGACCAGTTCCCAGAGCCCACTCTTTACAGCTGGCTCCTTTGCCCTTCCTGTTTGCAGAGAAGGACCTTCCTGCTTTGTCTGCAAGAGCAGGGCTTATCGGGAACGTTTCGTTTGCCAGCACGCAGTCCTCTACAGAAGCATTCCTCAACAAATATGTATACAAGATATTCCATGATTAATATTAAAAAAAAACAAAACTCTCCCTATATATGTTGCAAGGTAATCTGGCTTTGTATCCTCTATTAATTGGCTACCTCTATTATCTTTTTCCAACCACTGTATGTATGATTTGATTCTTTTTCAAGGCATCCTCAGCTTTCTCTAATAACCTGGGCTGAATGTTATCTAGTGAGCTTCATGAAATTCTCCTTGCTCCCCAAACCCTTAAAATTCATGAGGAGAGCTGATTCTACTTAGCCTTTCCCCTGCTTGCTACTATGTGTTATGAGCTGCCTTTGTTTACTTTTCCTCTGAAGAGCAGTGGGACTTTGGCCACACAGACTCTGGCTATTTCTTCTCTAACTTGAGCCATCACTCTGTGATCCACTGTCACACTCCAGTGAGCTGTTATCTGCACTTCAGGCAAATCTTGTTCCCATAACTGACATTCTCCTTGACCCCCGTTACTGCTCCTGCCCATTTGTATCCCTTTCCACTCTCCCTGGGTCTTGAGCTCCATTCTACCCTCTCTCATGCTAGTCCCTCAAGGGCCCTCACTCTGGTTTCTGCCTCACGTTCTTTACTTCTATTTCATTTTCAGTCTTGGTCAACCACCCACTCCAATATTCTATACCACATCATGCATGTATCTGCCGCACACTTACAAAGTATTCATGAGATAGGCAGTGTTTTATGGGCTTTGTGTATCAGCCTGAATAGTGAATATTTCCTGATTCAAAAAAAAAAAAACAAAAACAACAACAAAAAAAAAAACAGCAAAAGTCCAAACCTCTGATTTGAGCAGAAATAGAGGCATAAGCACATAATTTGGAAGCAATATATTAGTACTGGTCAAATCAAAGACATTTATAAAATTCTCCTTTCATCTTTTGTCTCTATTTTTCACCCTTCCCTTCACATTGACTGTGTGTGTGTGTGTGTTTGTGGTGGGAGGCTACTCTGATTGCAAGACAGAGAATCAATTATCGTGTTGCATTTTGTAGTGTGAGAAGCTACCCGGTCTTGGGCTGAGACCGATGTGCCGGTTGAAGCAAGGTCATTTACAGAGGTGGCGGCAGTGAGAAGCATACATCATGAAGCCTAATCAGCTATGGCAATAATTAATCATTGCCCAGATACATGAAGAGAGAATGGGGTCAGCAAGGACATCTAGGTGTGTTGAAGGAAGCACACTGGTGTTTTATTTTATTTTATTTTATTTTATTTTTTTTACTGAGGAGTAGAGCAACAGTGATCCATCCTCCTGGCTCTGCCATCTCAGTTTCCATAAGCTAGCTTGTGCTGCTGGGTCTATGAGCTATTTCTTTTAAGATAGGTCAATTTGCATCTACTTTGAGGGAAAAATTGCCCAAGTCAAATAAATTCCCTCAAAGGCACTCTTCAGAGCAAGCCCATTAGGTGCCCTGGGTCTAAGGGTGAGTAAAGCTCATTATGACCTTTCAAAAATTCACTTTTATAGTTGAATAACTGTGGTTCTTACCACTTCATCAAGAAGCAGGGAATTTCCAAATGGTCCAGATTGTTCCCTTTAGATCAACTAACTCAATGGATTATGTACATGTGTGCATGCAGACACATCCTAAGCCAAATTGACTTAGTGAGAGTGTGGTTTGGCCTTATCCCACAGAATTTTATTCAACTATGGATAGATGACTGCTTTCATATGGACTTTGGTGCTTGGTGTATCCCCAGTGCTTTGGAAAAATGTTAGAAAGTGTTTCACTGTGCAGAACTATTGCTTCTTGTGTTAACATAGTATCCTTCTTGCCCACAGTTCTCAAAAGTTAGTTATTAAATTAAGTGAGAAATAGAAATGTCACATATAATCATCTTAGGTGAGCAGATGCACAAATTAAGATAACTTTAAAAAATATGCACGATAGTTGTATAAACAGGATATACTGCTCTAGTTCTCCAAGGGCAGTCTCCAGGTAGTAGCACCGGAATTACCAAGGAACTTGTGAAAAATGCACATTCCCAGTTCCCAGTCCTACCCACAGAACCAAAAGCCCTGGGAGCAGGGCCCCACAAACTGGTTTTACAAGCTCTTCTGTATGCATACTCAAGTTTGAATCTCCCTAATTTGAGTGATTAGAATCTCTTTGCAACACAGTTGCAAAATTATTTCCTCTAATATTAAGTTTCTTCACTTTTCCAAACAAATGAAGAACGTGTAATTGACTTAAACTGTATTAAAATTGTAAAAAAAAAAAAAAATTCCCAATTCCTCAGAAAAATCATGTGATTATCTCGATAGGCACAGTAAGGCCTTTGATAAAATTTAAAAGTCCTTCATGTTAAAAACCCTCAATAAACTAGGCATTGAGGGAACATGCTTCAAAATAAGAACAATCTATTACAAACCCACAGCCAACGTCATACTGAATGGGCAAAAACTGGAATCATTCTCCTTCAAAACTGGTACAAGGCAAGGGTGCCCTCTATCACCACTCCTATTCAGTATTATATTAGAAGTCAGGGTCAGAGCAATCAGGCAAGAGAAAGAAATAAAAGGCCTCCAAATAGGAAGAGAGAAAGCCAAACTCTCCCTATTTGATTCTGTATCTAGAAAACCCCAGTCCTGGCCCAAAAGCTCCTTGTGCTAATAAACAACTTCAGCAAAGTTTCAGAATGCAAAATTGATGTACAAAAATCACTAGCATTCCTATACACCAACAACAGCCAAGCTGACAGCCAAATCAGGAACGCAATCTCATTCACAATTGCCACAAAAATAAAATACCTAGGAATACAGATAACCCAAGGGTGAAGGATCTCTACAATGAGAATTATGAAACACTGCTCAAAGAAAAAAGAGATGACACAAATGGAAAAACATTCCACATTCACGGATAGAAATAATATCATTAAAATGGTCATACTGCCCTAAGCAATTTACAGATTCAATGCTATTCCTATCAAACTACCAATAACATTCTTCACAGAACCAGAAAAAACTATTTTAAAATTCATATGGAACCAGAAAACAGCCCCAAAAGCCAAAGCAATCCTAAGCAAAAAGTAAAAAGCTGTAGGCATCATGTTACCCAACTCTAAACCATACAAGAGGGCTACAGTAACCGAAACTATATGGTACTGGGACAAAAACAGAAACCCAGACCAATGGAACAGAATAGAGAGCCTCAAAATAAAGCCATACAACTATGACCATCTGATCTTCAACAAAGCTGACAAAAACAAGCAATGAGGAAATGATTCCCTATTCAACAAATAGTCCTGGGAAAACTGGCTACCCATATTCAGAAGATCAGATCCTTTTCCTTACACCATATATAAAATCAACTCAAGATGAATTAACAACTGTGAAAACTAAAACTATAAATCCTAGATGATAACCAAGGAAATACCATTCTGGACAGAGGAACCAGCAAAGATTTCATGATGAAGGTGCCAAAAGCAACTTCAACAAAAGCAAGAATGGGCAAATGGAATCGAATTAAACTTAAAAGCTTCTATACAGCAAAAGAAACTACCAACAGAACAAACAACCTATAGGAGAAAATATTTTCAAACTATGCATCTGACGAAGTTCTAATATCCAGAATCTATAAGGAACTTTAACAAATTTACAAGCAAAAAACAAATGACCCCACAAAAAGGTGAGCAACAGACATAAACAGGCACTTTTCAAAAGAAAACATTCATGTGTCCAACAAGCATATGAAAAAATGCTCTACATTACTAATAATTAGAGAAATGCAAATCAAAACCACAATGAGATACCATATCACACCTGTCAGAATGGGTGGTATTAAAAAAACATATAACAGACGATGGTGAGGTTGCAGAGAAAGGGGAATGCTTATACACTGCTGGTGGGAGGGCAAATTAGTTTTGCCATTGTGGAAAGCAGTGTGGTGGTTCCATGAAGAACTAAAAACAGAATTATTATTCAACCCAGCAAATTCATTATCAGGTATATACCCAAAGGAATATAAATCATTCTACCGTAAAGACACATGCATGTGTATATTCGTTGCAGCACTATTCACAATAGCAAAGATATGGAATCAACCTAAATGCCCATCAGCGGTAGACTAGATTTAAAAAAAAAAAAAATGTGGTGCATATACATCATGGAATACTATGCAGCCATAAAAAGAATGTGATAATGTGCTTTGCAGCAACGTGGATGGAACTGGAGACCATTATCCTTAGCAAACTAATGCAGGAACAGAAAACCAAATACTACATGTTGTCACTTATAAATGGGTGTTAAACGCTGAAAACACATGGACACATAGAGGGTAATAATATACACCAGGGCCTACGATAGGGTGGAACGTGAAAGGAGGGTAAGCATCGGAGAAAATACCTGTCGAGTACTATGCTTTGTACCTGGGTGATGAAATAATCTGTACAACAAACACCTGTGACAGAAGTTCATGTATATAACAAGCCTTTAGGGGGGAGAAAGCTTATATTTTTAAAAATTGTCCCAATTCCCAAATCCCATTATCTGTAACTTATTTAAGTATATGAAGGTGTTTAACAGCTCAACAAAATTTACAATGAGTTTTATAAGATACATTGGGTCAACTGAAAATATTTCCAATTGGTTTACATTGGTTATTAGATAATGTTATTAAACTATTGTTGATCTAATTTGTGAAATAGCATTGCAGATGCAGAGATGTGCTGAGAACACTTATGTGAAAGCATTATTACTATAAATACACTCAAGTCAGGGTACATGCAACGTTGTGACCTTTAAACATGATATTAACACGTTATTAATGGCTTTAATTAAAGTGAGACGTAGCAAATTATTCCATGTAAGCAATATAAATTAGAGTAAAAACTTAACATTCTAAAGTTTAAGATTGTCACTTAAAAATTTAAGAATATAAATGTATTGTTAATATTCAGGTTTTAAGTACATGCCTAACAACAATAATCGTTAATGTTTAAATCGTTAATGTTTATCTGCTAGATGTTATTCTGCATGTCATGTCAGAATCTGGGCCTCTTTTTTATCTCTAGGACATGCATTTGTTGCACCCCTGGTTGGACACATGGTCAAAGTGAGATACAGAAAGATAATTAACTTGTTAAAAATATTTTAGCCAATAAGAGGCCCCATAAGGATTTATGATAAATTAGCTTAACAAACATTTGCCCTAAATATTTTTCTTAGTTATAGCTATGTTTTGAGACTTCAGAATCAAATTTCTAGGGAACAGATTCTTTCCATTTAACATGCATCTTAAAAAAGGGGCTCATCATAAACACCTGCATCTTTGGTCTAAACTTTGCTGTTGTCAAGAGTAATTTTGGACACATGAAAATATGCATACACATATAGCTTACTTAACTGGGGTCGGTGGTAGGGGTGGGATTGCAGGTAACAAGCAAAACAAAGTCCTTAGGAATATGTAGTCTGAAACATTCCTGGGAAACAGATAGATGTCAAGGCCCAGAATCTGGAGAAAACTATCATCAGCAAAATGTTACCATTTTTGTAAAGGGACACAAGGTCAATTAGAAAACACTAAGAGGCTGGGCGTGGTGGCTCACACCTGCAATCCCAGCAGTTTGGGAGACCTAGGTAGGTGGATCACCTGAGGTCAGGAGTTCGAGACTAGCCTGGCCAACATGGTGAAACCCTGTCTCTACTAAAAATACAAAAAATTAGCTGAGCTTGGGAGGCTAAGGCAGAATTGCTTGAACCCGGGAGGCAGAGGTTGCCGTGAGCCGAGATTGCGCCAGTACTCCCCAGCCTAGGTGACAGAATGAGACCCCCGTCTCAAAAAAAAAAAAAGAAAGAAAAGAAAAGAAATACTAAGAGTGAAATCTAAAGCCTTTACCACGGCCTCCAAGACCCTACGACAGCTGGCCCCTTCCTATCTCCCGGACTCCTTTTTAAAATCTCAGTCCCTCTATCTGCCTAGCTCCTATTAACTCCCAGGCAGACAATGCACCTGCATTAGGGCATTTGCACATGCTCTTCCCTCTAGATGCCCACAGATTTTTACTTCACCCATGCATCTACTCAGCTCTAATCCCTCAGAAAGTCCTTCACTGGTGACAGAAGCTAGACCAGCATCCCTACGTTTCTTTATTCTTCACCCTGCTTTAGTCTTTTCTGCGTTCATCTTACTACCTCACCCTGCGTGACATGTTTAGCTGACCATGTGTTATGTTTTTCTTCCATTAGAATATAAGGTACAGGAGAAAAGGGATTTGTCTTTATTTTCCTCTGTATCAACAAAAGTGAAGTGATAAACATAAATATTAGTTGAATGAATTCACAGAGTAAGTCAATCCACCTATGAATGAATGTTGCTTATGTGGTGTGGGCACTTCACTGGCCCTCCACTCAATGGTCAGAAAACCAGGAGTCCAGAGGAAAGTCTGGGTTCATTTTTTTGTCTTCCAAATAGGTTCCTATTTCTTTTTCTTGGTCAGCATAAGCTGCCACCCTCTCAAACATCTGCAGCCTTGAACCTCGGAGTAGCATTCCCTTCTTTCTCCTTCACTCCATGTATAAAGTCCTACCAATTCTGCTTCGTAAAGCAGCACTCATCTTTATTGTCACTGCTATGGATACCTTTCAGCTACTGTATTTGTCTATTGCTCAGCTTCCTGTTTCTATAACAGACTGAATTTGTTAGACTAAATGTCAATTAGTTAATTAATAGACAAGGTAAATTATCCAAAAAATTGCTTGAAGGAGGGAGACTTTTCTCCAATAAATAGGTAATTATTTTCTCTGTAATTTGCTTCTATGTGTGGCAGAAAAATCTTCTGTCAGTAAAGACAGAACAGGAAATAAAATGAATCATTTTTTAACTAGTCAATAAAAGGAAGCATTCCATTTTATAAAGAAACTTTTTCTGGTGCTAAATTAATGAATTACAAAACTCCTTACATAAGGGCGATCAAAGTACACCATAGACAATGTTTTGTACACAAGAGTGTTAACAGGAAGGGCAAAAGCATGTTCATATGGCTGCTTCCTTAATCAACCTTCTGCAGCCAAGCCTCATATTTGGAATTTGTTTAGGATAAATAGGAGAATGGGTTCCAACAAACAAATATGCTTGTACAATATATCAAGGGAACAACTTAGATGAAATAATCATTCTCAAAGTATGAATCTCTTTATCTAATACTTGCATATATGATGACTGCCATGGGTTGAATAGCATTCCCCCCAAAAATGCATGTCTACCTACAACCTCAGAATGTGACACTGTTTGAAAATAGAGTCTTTGCAGATATAATTAGTTAAGATAAAGTCACACTCAGGTTGGGTCCTGGATTGGACATGACTGATGTCTTCATATGAAGAGGGAAATATGGGGACACACACACAGACACACACTTACACACAGAATGCGATGTGAAGACAGAGGCTACAATGAGAACCAAGGTACTTTCTTTGGAGAAGACCACGTCACCACAATTAGGAATTACACTTATAATCAACAGCGTGGAAAGAGCTGAGATTTTTGTTTTTCTTGTTTAGGAAAATGTAAGTTTGAAACATCAATAGAAAATCCCTAAACTCCCCTGAAGACCACTTGGGTAAACATCACACATGGGAATCAATCAGATCAACAGCAAAAGATAAATCTGTGAGCCAGCATTTCAGTCAAACCCCTGGAGCAGAATTTGGATTCCTCTGGCTCTTCACATTACTCACTCCAGGGGAGCAATTCACATCCCATAAATCACATTCAGACTGTGACTTGTAGGGTTGTCTGAAACTGTATTTACTCATCTTATTCCATGTGCCAGAATTAAAGAAAACCTGGGACCATCAGTATGATAGGTATGTCTATCTGGGCCTGCTTATGTAAATATTGAATGCAAATGCATACAATTGTAACATGAGGATTGCACAGTTGATCTTGTAATATGCTGTATTTGAGCAAACCAGATTTTTTATTTAGCTCCCTGTATCATCACAGGAATAAAGAAATGTGTCTGTCTCTCAATAATATAAAGGAATATGTCAATGTTACTTTTAAACACAAGTATGGCATAAATACAAACCAATGTTGTAAAGATTCAAAATGAATGTCTGAATCACTGCAATTCTCTTAGATACATTGTCCTTTTTACAAATGCGTTTACGTCCAGCTTTATTCCCAGCATTATATATTTGTATAAGATTAAAATGAAATGTTTTTCTAGGTATTTACATGCTATCATTTTTTCTCATTCTTATCCATGAGCTTTAAATAGTAGATATTCAATCTCTAAACCTATGAAACATATTAAGTGTAATCATTTGTTATAACTAGTCTGATTCCTGTTTTTCTCTGAAGAAAACCAACAGAATTCTTAGGCTGAAACAAACTTTGTCAGACCTAGAATCAAATCAACTTATTTATTTTCCAGAATATGTTTTAAAGAATATTGATGCCAGAATACCTGAATTTCTTTCCTATATTTAGAAGATTATATAAAATAGCTTCAAATATGGCATTTTGACTACATAACCAGAATTTGTTACACTTACTTGTTAAGGCATTTGACAATATTCAGTTTCTCCTAGGAGTTTACTACGTCCTGGGAGAAAGAAAAAGGAGTAATCGTCGTTCACTAGTTTTCTCCTATAAATGCACAAGAATGGCTGTGTTTGCGCAGGCAAGTAATCATCACAAGCATAATCCACTGAAGACAATAGTAAGAAGAGATTCTGTGCTCAATGTATACTAAAGGAAAGTGGAGAAAGGTAAACAGCGAAAATGAGAGGAGAGAAAACAAGGCCACTTTTCAGTCCAATCACTTTTCCTGTGTAGCTATGCAACTTTTTAGCCTACTTGCAATTCTTTACAACCTTTCCCATATGGTTTAACAAGAAATATCTCCATCATGTAGTTGTCTATGGAAATAGACGTTTACCTGGCAGTTTCACTCTGATTTCTTTAAAAGAGACATTTTCTTAGTGCTCTTTTGCATTTCAGTTTCAGGAAATTGCCTTATTTCATGTGGCGGCTATTTGCCGTATGAGACCTGATGATGACATGATGACATGCTTTTCCCCTGCATGTCCACTGAAAGCAAATATGATGAGTTCCATCCTGGGAATGGCTTTGACTTCATTCCCCTAAAATGTGCTTTGTACAGGCTGATCATTTGGGTTTCTGATGACACAAAAATCCCATAAAACTGAGTTTAAATGTTTGCTCAGGAAAAGTAAGAATGGAGAGTGAAATTTTATAAAGGATTTTAGTAAAAAAAAAATGGTTTTCATTAATGAGATGTTTATACATTCATTTATTCAAAAATATTTCTGAATGCCTTTCATGTTCTAGGCACCATATTTGTTTGGTTACAAGTAAGTGAATACAGTACATATAACCACTGCCCTGAGCTCAACGTTAAATTTAGGAGTCAGTTAATAAACAAGTAAATAAATACAAATTTAAAATTTACATTATAGTACAATTATATTTGATGAGGTTTTTTTTTTTTTTTGACAGGGTCTTGCTCTCTCAGACTGTAGTGCAGTATTGCAATCACAGCTCACTGAAGCCTTGAGCTCCCAAGCTCAAGCGATCCTCCTACCTTAGCTTCCCATGTAGCTGGGACCACAGGTATGTACAACCAGGCCTAGCTATTTTTTGTTTTTTTCTGGCAGAGATGGGGTCTAGCTATCTTGCCCAGGGGCTAGGGTCAAACTTTTGTCCTCAAGCAATTCTCCTGACTCAGCCTCCCAAAGTGCTGTGATTATAGTCGTGAACCATGGCACAGGGCCGTTTAACAAGTGTTTTGATAAAAAATAATTTAACTGGGCTCCTATTCAGAAAGTGTGGGCCTGGAAATTCCCTCAAGGGGGTTGGTATTCAAACTAGGACTCAGATGACTAAACCACCATGTGAAAATTGGGCAATATCATTCTAGGGTAAGGAAGGACCGCGAGCAGAAATCTGGAGATAACCAAGGCTTAGCCTAATTAAGAAATGGAAAAGGGCCAGTGTGCTGAGAGAGAACTGAAGTCAGAGAATGTGTCATTTGGATTACGTAGAGCCTTGTAATTTATAGTAAGGTTTTTGAAATGTACACAAAACATGAATGGGTATGGAAATTCTATTTCTTCATGACTAATTAGTATTCCATTATTCAATACAAATTATTAAATAAAATATGAACATATTTAATACAAACAAATAGATATCTCCTTTTATCCTGAAAAACTATAATTTCAGACCACGGAAAAGAATAAGTATTGTGACAGGACTGACATGCTGAAGAATGTGGTGATGACTTTGAAATGATATAGACTAAGATTAAGGAGTAGAAACAGGTTTAGATCTCGATTCATGTTTAATTTTTAACAAGACTATGTTGAACATCAATGGATTAGAAAATAAATCCTGGACTTATTAATGTATCGTGATATAATGTGATATTACATGCTCAATGATAAAATAGTATGACAAGCAGGATTCAGGAATTGGTAATGTAACAGAATGGGTTTCTAGTTTGGAGCTCTATACTTTGAAAAGAAGATGAAATAAGTGGAAACAAAATATTATGAAATGAATATAGTGCAACACATATGTGTCAAGAATGTTGATATGAAGAGCTGTACCATGAAATGTCTCATTTATGTAAAGCATTCACTTTTCTAGAGTATCGAGGTGAAGCATGCAGGATGGGTCAATATTATAGACAAATAAGAGTTTTCATCAAAAGCATGTTTCTAGTTGTTTGCCCTCCTTTCAAAGTGTTTTATTTATTTATTTATTTTAAACCAGCTTTCCCTCATGTCTTCCTATCCCTCAGGCTCTTTGTTTTTGAGTTCTTCCAGGAGTGTTCTAATGTATCTTTACACAGTAGTTCTTCACACAATAGTTCACAATTTATTATTATTATTTATTACTATTATTTTTGAGTCTCGCTCTGTCACCCAGGCTGGAGTGCAGTGGTGCGATCTTGGCTCACTACAAGCTCTGCCTCCTGGGTTCACGCCAATCTCCTGCCTCAGCCTCCAGAGTAGCTGAGATTACAGATGCCTGCCACCACACCTGGCTAATTCTTTTGTATTTTTTTTAGTACAGACAGGGTTTCACCATGTTAGCTAGGATAGTCTCAATCTCCTGACCTCATGATCCACCCACCTCGACCTTCCCAAAGTGCTGGGATTACAGGCGTAAGCCACCACACCCAGCCTGGTTCACTATCTTTTAATAATTGCTAGAACACTCACTATGTAGAACATATATTTTAAAAGATACTATCTGTACTCTCAAAATCTTGAAAAGGACTATTAACTGTTATCAGAAATAAAATCCACCTAACATGATAAAAACATTTATTTTGGCAAGGCCCATTATTGTGTATTTTACTGGAGGAGCCAGTCTCCCAGTGATTCACTCCCTTGTGTAGTCCATAACCACATTGTACCAAGATTGGTCTTTGGGACCAATATAATACAGAAGGAAGGATGGTATGTCACTTCTGAGATTAAGTTACAAAACATTGCACCTTCTATCTTGGTTGTTTGCTTGTTCTCTCTTGGATCACTTGCTTAGGGAAGAGTCAGCTACCATGACATGGGTAGCCCTATAGTGGGGTCTACATAGTGAGGAACTGATGATTCCAGCCAAGCCATATAAGTGACCTTGGTAGCAGATCCCGAAACCCCAATCAAACCTTCAGATGATCACAGTTCTGGCCACCATCTTGATGGCAACCTCATGGGAAAGCCAGAACTAGAACAACCCAGATAAACAGCTAAAGTGTTATTGGATTCTTGATTTTTATAAACTGTGTTAATTTATATTTAATGTTTTAAGCTGCTAATTTGGGGTAATTTTAAAATAAATATCAGTAGATAGCTAGTGCAATCCCTAACATCTAGAATAATAAACAATTTTCTATATATTAGAAAGTATTTCCATACCTAGAAAAGATTCTCAATCAAGGCTTAAAATGTTTAATAAATGAAGTGTAAACTGACTTTTTAAGCTGTTTACCAGGAGCTATTTTCTTTTACTTAAAATATAGCTCCTGGAGAGCCTAGATTATGTTCACATTTTTTTTTTTTTACAAGTTAATAAAGATCTTATGCATAACTTAATTCTGATGTGAGTCCCTGACCTTCAAATACAGATGTTGGCTGTGGGATAAGATGTAGGTTTTCAGCAGCTGGCTCTATTTTACGTACAAGGCTATTATGCTATTTTTGCTTACCACATATAATTTTTATTTTATTCTTCAGAAGAAAACTAGGAAAAACTGACTCATGAATATGTTGACTTTTAAATGCAAAATTCCTAGGTAAACATGTAAACATAATCACAGAACTCAATGTTTGGTTTCTCTTACTAATCATTTCTCATTGCCTTCCATTGTCTTTACAAGTTCCTTGTCATGAGTTTTTCGGATTTCAAACTTTAAATATTATGTGTACATAATCACAGTGAAATGGAGACTTTGGACATTATTCTGCATGTCTTGGTCAAACCTTTAATTTTAATATTTGAGATAATTGGTATAAATGTATTTGTAAGTTTTCCACATAAATTAGTGTGGCAGACCCTACAGTGATCCCCAATGATTTCCACTCCTGGATGTTTAGGCCTTTACATAATCTCTTCTCCTTGAGAGCAGACAGGGCCTGTAAGATGCTTCAAACCAATAGAACATGGCAAAGCTGATGGGATGCCACTCCTGTGATTACATTCTATCTAAGACTCTGTCATAAACAACTGGAGCTGGATAAGTCTATATATTTCCCTGACCTATGATACTACAATGTCCTTGAGGGCAGGAATATATTTGCTTTCGCCTTCTCTGTCTAGGATCTTGCTTCTCTTTTTTTCTTCCTCACCACTTTTTCAGTTGCTATTGTCAAGTACTAAAGTATTCTTGAGACAGGGTCTTGTTCTGGCACCCAGGCTGCAGTGCAGTGGCTCGCTGTTGTCTCTACCTCTTGGGCTCAAGTAATCCTCCCATTTTCAGCCTTCTGAGTAGCTGGGACCACAGGAATGTACCATCATCCCCACCTAATTTAAAAAAAAAAATTGTAAAGATGTGGTCCCACTAGGTTGCCCAGGGTGGTATTGAACTCCTGGGCTCGAGTGATTCTCCTTCTTTGACCTTCCAAAGTGTTGGGATTACAGGTGTGACTAACAGTGCCCAGCCAAGTGTTCCATTGGGTGCCCCTGATAACCTTGGATTTTAGGGTAATATTATTGCTGACTTAGAAGTGAGGCAACTTAGGCTTAATAAACATTTGAAGCAGCTGGCATTGGAAAGATCGTTGGAAAAGAAAAAAAAAAAAACAGGAAGGAAGAGATACATTATTTTAAAAGAAAAGACAGTGAGACCAGTGATAGTATGCAAGAGATTTTTGAGGGGGAAATCTGGTTTTTTTGAGCAACACATTTGTAGAGCCCTGATCTGACAGAAATACAGACTGAGGGAGGACATTGAGAGTTACTGGAACTCACAAATGGAAATTAGTTTTTTTTTAGTGGTTGGGCTACATGCTAAGCTTTGATAGATCAGTACAATATTGTAATATAGTTTGCATAGGCAGAGAGTGAGAACACTTTTTTTTTTTTTTTTTTTTTTTTGAGACGGAGTCTGGCTATGTCGCCCAGGCTGGAGAGCAGTGGCCCGATCTCAGCTCACTGCAAGCTCCACCTCCCGGGCTTACGCCATTTTCCTGCCTCAGCCTTCCGAGTAGCTGTGACTACAGGTGTCTGCCACGTCGCCTGGCTAGTTTTTTGTATTTTTTTTAGTAGAGACAGGGTTTCAATGTGTTAGCCAGGATGGTCTCGATCTTCTGACCTCATGATCCGCCCATCTCGGCCTCCCAAAGTGCTGGGATTACAGGCCTAAGCCACTGCGCCCGGCCTGAGAAAACATTCTTACACACTGGGAAAACTGGGTNTATGTCGCCCAGGCTGGAGAGCAGTGGCCCGATCTCAGCTCACTGCAAGCTCCACCTCCCGGGCTTACGCCATTTTCCTGCCTCAGCCTTCCGAGTAGCTGTGACTACAGGTGTCTGCCACGTCGCCTGGCTAGTTTTTTGTATTTTTTTTAGTAGAGACAGGGTTTCAATGTGTTAGCCAGGATGGTCTCGATCTTCTGACCTCATGATCCGCCCATCTCGGCCTCCCAAAGTGCTGGGATTACAGGCCTAAGCCACTGCGCCCGGCCTGAGAAAACATTCTTACACACTGGGAAAACTGGGTCGCCGGTAGTGGAAAAGTAAGTAAGTGTATTTGGGGAAAAGGTGAAAAATATAACAAGATAAATTCAGAAAGGAAAGCAGAATAGAAAAGGGGCCGTGCATTTCTATCCTCTTGAGGTCAATATCATAAATTTAATCTCACTCACTACCATTTTCATACCAAGTATATTAGTCTGTTTCAGTTGTTACTATTGTCAAAATAACTGAGCTAAATACACACTGTCAAAATTAGATAAAATGTTTAAAGTTCTAGTTATTCTTTTGGGTTATTTTATGTAGACATACGCATGGCTTACTTGACTACTTAACATCTGCTACTTGAGGGCAGGATCCATGTAGAGTTTATATTCGTATATATTAAAGTGCCTGCCACAGGCCACTAAACATGGCGAGATCTTAGTATTTGTGGAAAAGTCCCGAGACTGAGGTTGACGGGAAGAGAATTATATGAAAGTGGTTGAATTAGAAGTTACCTCTTGATGGGAAAAGTAAGGGAAGTGTTGAAAACACCGCTGGGCGACAGACACAGGAAGTCAGGGTTGTACGGATTTCATCCTATAGTCCTGAGCTGCCACTGAAAGTGTTTTTGAGCAGTAGAGTGGTAATGAACACAACTGCTCTTTGAAAAATCTAGTTAATCAGGTGGTTAAAGGAGGTAGGATATTACAACAGCTTAAGAGGAGGCCAAAGGGTCAAGTCCACGCAGTAGGAAGAAGAAAGATGACAACATTGAGATCCTAAGAACCAGGGTAAAGAAGTTAAATTCTAATTGCTTCTTTAAGCCTCTCTCAAGTGTGAAAATTAAGTGAGTTATTTCTGTTGTTGACAGAAATAAAATTCAAGAATGAACCTCACGTTACTTTCCTTTGGTGGAACAGGTGTTGAGTTGCAGTATGTCGATAAAATGTCATTGATCTTGTTTAGCCTTTCACAGTCATTGAGAGCTACTCATTTTGGGTAGAATGTAGCATAGAGGAAAGTGCTCAAATTTTGGTCAGGCTACCTAGGTTCAAATCGGTGCCTTCCCAACTGTGTGACTTGAAGGTAAAAGTTACCCTCTGTGGTCTCAGCTCATCTGAGAGCACATTAGGTTAGTGGGCAGCATGAGTGTAGTATGGTCCCTTTGAGGATTGATGGCGCATCCATGAAGCACTGAGTACGTATTAAGTGGTCATGCTTACTAACTGGGATGCCAGTTGTTACCCAGATTCATGTTTCTCAAATTCTGAGCAACAGATTCAGTGACAAACCAAGGAGCATCTCATCCCACTTGACACAGTCTGCCTGTGTGGATCATGTTCTCAAATGTTGGCCCTGCAATTATTTTTTACAACGGGATCCATCAAGTTCATTTTTTTTTTTTAAAGAACAAAATCAGCACTGCCCATTTTCAGTGAACAAAATACAAGATTCATTTTAAACAGTCTTTGGAACAAGAGGAACATTTGCACAAAATGGCACTATAAATTTAAGTGAAAGAATACACTTGGGAATTTACAATAGATGGCAGACTGTGTTCTTAGTCTTCTGAAGGTGTGAAATTGCAGTTAATTGCTTTGTTCTCAATTTTAAAGAGCAAAGAGTTCATAAATAATAAGCTCAAGCAGTAGTTTGCAAAGGCTCTAAAAAAATCTCTCAATGCATTTTTCATTGCCAAAGATGTGATTCTTTTGGGTGTTGATTATTCCCACGAATTTTAAAATACTCAACAGAGTCTAACTACAGAGGAAAATGATCTTTCAATTCCATGTTAAGAGAGTCGTATGTGTCAATAAGAAACCTTTGGTTTCCTGACACATGCATCCTTTAGTGGGATATAATACTTCTGAGAAGTACATGTAGGGTGCTATAATAAAATTACTAGATTGTTAGAGAGATTATGAGACAGAATCCATTTCCTTCATATTTTGTAGTTATTTTGTTCATTGAAAATATCATTAAGTGATAGCATGATTTCTTCAACATCCTAATCCTTCTGCATTATAAAGTTCACCAAGCAATTTAAAATGCTTGTGTGTTTAGTATTATACTACCTTCAATAGGATAAATACACATCTTATTCATCTCATTCCCACCAAAAATGAGCACAAACTACCTCATGAAAACCCCACCCATCTGAGGTATCTGAGGTAAATATAAATTTTTTGAAAACCCCAGCACAATAAGATTAGTTGAAAATTTCAAGGCACTATCTCTTCCTGGCCATATCGTCTTATTCTTATTTATGTTTTATTGTCTAGGAAGGTTTTCTCTTAAAAACCTCCAGCTCTAACAACGGAATCAGAATCCTTATTTTAAGTTATCACAGGTTCAGCAGACACAATAACAGAAACAGGTAAATAATTAAGCAAAGAAACCAAACCAAGACATGGGTACAACACTTGTTTTCCAAAAGCAACTCCCTGCTCTGTGAATCTGTAGAAGGGGGATAATAAGGTTTGTTACACTTAAATTACTGAGAATTCCACTTTTCACTGGATTCTTCAAACCCTACAATCTCCCACACACGTAATTAGAAATCAGACTAGAAAGCATGGTTCAGAAAGAAAAAAAACAAACAATAAATTACTTAGTCTGTTTCTAAGGTTTAAGATAATTTCAACCATGTTTTTGTCTCTGGGAAATTGCAGGAGAGGAAAAAGCCAATTTTAGGTAACATTAAATATTGCAATGGCCTTAACATGGGAATGAGGATTTTGCACAAGAAAGTGGCCAGTACTCAGGTTCTGAATATAGCATTTGTGTCCCACCCTTGACCACATGGAGACCTGCATCCTTTGGCTTCATTGCCTTGTTTGAATAATGTGTCCTTGATGAGGGATATGCTTGAAAATTGTTTGTAATTTTAAAATGCTATGTGAAGTCTAACCACTCATTTTTTCTAATTTCAAACTCTTTTAGAAGCTGCCTTTTAAGCTCAAACTGAGTGTGATCCATCCTCATTTGATATTTCAATTTTAAGATTATTAATAACACCATTGATGTAGATGTTAAAATAACACTTACATCAAATAGCTGCCATATCTGGCACAATCGTGAGTCACTGCCATTTCATTAGACTCTGTAGAAACCAGGCTTAGGGGCAGCTGCTTTTCTTTTCACTCTTCATTTCTTTTTCTTGGTTTAGTCTAAATGACCATTAGAGGATGTACTGGAAAGTATCCTGGAAAATTGCAAGATGGTTGTACTCCAACTTCAATTGTCTCCATCTTGTACATACAAGTTCTACCAAAAATCTTTTATGAAATAACATTTTCCTATGTCATGCTAGGTTACTTCAAATTTAACTAGTTGTAATGATTCCACGACAATTAATTTTATAGGACCAAACCATGCTGTGTACTTTATTTTCTTGAATCTGTATCATCTGACAATTTTTGTCTCCAGAACAATCAGACACTTCACTGTGTGCACTTGCAGGGAATAGATGACTAAAATGAGATTCGTTCTCTTTTCTGGTATTCATCAGATCCTCAGTGACAAGTTCTTATTTTCCTCCACTCTCCTGTGTTTTGAATTGCTTCCTTCATCAAAAAACGAAAATAATGTCTTAAATAAAAACTTGTACTTCAAAGCTTACAAAGTTTTCCTCATAAAATACCTAAAACTATCTCATCTCCCCAAGTTATAATATATGCATATATATGAAAAAAGTTCAAGGTCTAGAAAAAAGAAATAAGAATTGTGGAATAAATAGGATACCTTTCTGACTTCCCTGAAACCAGGAAACCTTTCTTGCTAATTTACACCGATAGGCTTGGTCCAGCTTTCCCTTCTACTCTATGCCCTATAGAGTAAGTGTGTAGCTGCAGCAGCATAGAAATTATAATATGATTAAAGAAAAAAAAAATAGGGACACACTGATGTTCAGCATAAAGGGACGGAATTTCACTTGTGCTTTAACAAGGTAGAAATAGTTTTGGCCTGTGGCCTCTCCACTTCTATTTTATATAGCCTCATGTTGAGCCACGAAGGACATAGAAAAGTTGTAACCTTTAAAAGTAGAGTTTAGTACATATTTTATACATATTTATAAATATTTTATAAAATTAAGAGAAATTATTTTACTTGCTAGGATTCACCTATGTTGATCGTATATATATTTGCACTCAAAACCCTCATGATAACCTTTATTTTGAATTTCTCCCACTTCTAGAAGTTACAAGCACGTACGACACGTTTCATCAGATTATTTCTGAATGGTCTGGACCAAATATCGACAAGTGGCACGCCTAGCCTGTTCAGCTTCTCCAAAACTTCATTAAGGTTATCATAGATGTCCTTTGCCAAAACGATCTTGCCTGCAGATAAGACAATATTCTGATTATATTGCCCAATGATACACAAAGGTTATTTTCTGACGTAACAGTTGTTCAGAGGGGGTAGTTGGCTTCAGGTCTTGGTAATGCATCCTGTTATTGACATCTCCATAGACTTCAAAGCCTTCTGTTTCTTTACTCTGTCTTCTGTTTTTCAGAACAACCTCCCCTCATATGTTGTAGGATGGCTACAGATTCCTGGTATAACATAGACAAGTTAACAATGAGTGAAGAAGAAAGGCATATCCTCCCTTGAAATTTTTTAAATTTAGGTTTAAATGACCTTTGCCAAAGCCAGCCCTGTGCTACACTAGACTGTAGCAGCTTGAACCACCTCCCAGGATACCTTAGAGAAAGCATTTGCACCTGCATCATCTCAGCATCTGCCATCCTTGCTCTAAGCAAAGCATTTCTAGCATTTTCAAACAACTGCAAATATCCACTGTGGCAGCTTCTGACTGCCTGCCTGGGCATTAAAATTTATCTCCATGGGAAACAACTATATTTTTTTGTTAGTATTCTGGCAACAAAGTTGTATGGACATGGGAACCTTATTTTTCCCTATGATTATTTAAGTTCAGAGACAAGTTGCGAACACCTAATAATTATAAGCAACAATCTTTTTGTTGCAGGCAAGATTGGCCAATGGATGCTCAGATTAGTGGGTAAAAATTTGAGAAGTATAATCTGAAAGTATCTTCCCCCTTGAGATATTAATTGCAAAAGAAAAATTAGTAAATTTACTGTGGGGAAACTCACCTGAACCAAGTAATCAAGGTTAGCATCTCTAGGAGGAAGATATATTTACATCATGTTCCCCCCATATGATACACACTTCTATTGTATTCCTGCCCAAAATGTGTAACTTCAAGTTAATAATGTAAAATCAACATACAAACCCAATTAAGAGACATCATACAAAATAACTGACTAGTACTTCTCAAATATATCAGGGTCAAAAATGAGGAAAAACTGAAAAACTGTCACAGATTGGAGGATATAACAACTAAATTGAATATGCAATTGTGGATTGGATCCTAACACAAAAAAGCACATTAGTGGAAAAACTTGAAATGTAGAGAAGGTGTATATTCTTTAATAGTATTGGAAAATTAAAGTATATAATTTAGTTAATACTGTTATATGGGCATTGATTTCTTGGTTTTGATCATTGTGCTTACAGTTATGTAAAATGTTAATATAAACGGGAGCTGGGTGAAAGGTATATAAGAGTTCTTGTTATTTTTGATTTGTGATTTTGGAGAAAATATTATGTCAGGGGTCTACAAAATATTGCCTCTGGGCCAGATCCCGCCCTCAACCTTTCTTTTGTAAAACATCTATTCATTCGCATATTGCCCATGGCTACATTTGTGCCACAATGCCAGAGTTGAACTGTGGCAACAGATAACCCAAAATATTTACTACCTGGCTCTTTACAGAGAAAATTTGGCAACCCCTGTATTATGTCATGCATAAAAAGCCTATGCATTGCCTTGCAGCTCTAAAATGGGAGTCAGGCTGTGCCAGCGGGGAAGAAAAGGCTGTGATGATTTCGAATTCATGGCTCTGTGCCACCTTTTTTCTTAAATCCATGGCGCCTTCTCAGTCTTTGCCATAAGTGACCTGGCTGGGCCTCATTGACTTTATACACCTCCACCTCATGGATCTCCTAACCTTCCACTTGCTCTTTCTAGTTTCCGAGGTAGGACCCCTTTCCTCTGCACATTTTTTAAAGGCCAGCATCCCTCAGTGCTCTCTCCAAGTCCCTCTCCTTGACTGGTCCCCAGCTAGTGCTTCTTAACTGGAGTCTCATCAGAATCACAATCACAGGGATTTGCTGATAAAGACTATAGTTAAGTAAAAATGTCTAACAAATTGCCCATGTTTCTCCAGGAACATCATCACTTCCATTTCCCAATATCCTAACATCACTTAAACCTGTCTTTCCTGCCCACAACTCCAATATGCAACTAGCTTTTTCATTTCAATGAAACATGTTTCAAATGCACTTTACCAGCACTTCTCAGAAACATGAATTTGCTTTCATGTTTCCCACTTGAACAAAAGGTATCGTTAAAAACCTATGGAGTATCCCAAGCCTGTAATTAATTCTTAATTCCTCTTTCTTCTTTACCTCCAGATCACATGAATTATTGAGACCTGCTCCTTCTACCTGCTACATGCATTTTCTTTTCTCTATCAAACTGGTCCTTGACTTAGTGTAGGCCACTCTTGTCTCTTACTTGATCTGGAAAAGCCTCTTAATTTGAGCTGTTGGCTTCCAGTATACCTCCCTCCAAGAAATAATGTTCTTACACGAAATCTAGAGAGAATTTTGAAAAATCTATACCAGATCTGTCAACTCCTCTGTCTAAAACTCTATAGGGAAATATTCTTTGACCCTGAGACAGAATTATTTAATATGGTTTACGTATTTTATATGGTTTACAAGACCTGCATGTGCCAGCCCCTGCTTAAGTCTCCAGAATCATCTCTCCCCAACCCCTTCTCCCCACAACATTCTAAACCTTACAATATGAATCTTTCATTTTTAGCTGAGCCTCACTCCCCATTGGAAACTTTCTCTGATCCCTCTATGGTAGCCCCCATGTTTCCCTAGCCCAGCACTGATCATTCCGTGGTAGAATTTCTTGCTTAATCATCTCTACTCCCCATCAGACCCTTAGGACTCATGTTGGCCAGGCTGTAATATGTGTCTGGCACAGAGTAGTCAGACTGACAAATGAGAAATATAAGAAAATGGTCTTATTCTTTGTCTTATCCAGAACACACTTCTTTCTCTCCTTGCTGTTCTCGCTTTTAGCTCTACTTTTAATACTATCTAATAAATGCCTTATTTTCTGTTCTACCGAGATACTTGCATTTTCACAATGAACACTTGAGAACCAAAAGCTTTTAAGTAACACCTAGATTAATATGTTGGGGAATTCCAGAGCTACAGAGATTGCATACTAAGATGGGAAACATTGACCAGTCCACTTGGCATGTATCCCCCAGGTGGCTGCCTGTTGGTAAAGCCACACTTGACACAAGTTTTTTTTTTTCTTTTCGAAAATGCGAATTAAGTACAAGTAACTCAATTTTTATTGCTTAATACTATCAGTTAATTTATTAATTCCTTCAGTTCATTTAACACAACTTCATATTTAGAATCACTTTGTGCTAAGCTACATGTTTGAAACTTAGAACGTGAAGTTGAAAAAAAGAAACAGCAAACTCAGACTTTGGCCTTAAGTTAATAAGCTCCTAGAATGACAAATATAGAAAACAAAATTCCAATACAATCACATAATTGCTACAACGGATCACTGCACAGAGCACAGGAGGAGCATATGGTAGGAGCGTCTGTTAGAAGTCCAGGAAGAGGAGGAGAGTACTAGTTCTATGCATATTGAATTATGAAACCATCAATTTTTTAAACTGGGTAAGTATTTGAGGTCATCTGGTGTATCCTTCCTACATTAAATTCACACTTTTTTTAATTAGTGAAAAATATGTGTCTAGGGAGATTATGTGGTTGTCTAAGATTGCCAAACAGTGTCAGAATCATAATTACCACCTACGCTAACTCCCCCAAAAATCAACTTTTAAATTAAAAAAAAGTTTTCCTGATCTTTAATTTGTCTTAGGAGTCATGTCTCTGCAAACTGCCAAGCTTTGAAAATCTTCCATTTGTATTCATGGAAAAAAAAAAAAAAAAGTCAAGGCTGTTTGTGCAGTCAAGGACAATTTACTCTTCCTTTCTACAAGTGAGTTAATTGACCAAAGAAACTGGCCTTAAGCACTGTGCAAAAATAAGAAAATGTTAGGATTTCAGCCCAATGTGCCAGAGATCTAGAAATCTCAAAAGAAGGGTTCAGGTAGCTTTCTTATGGTTGTCAGGATAATTGATGCCCATATAACTAGGAGGCTGGTTGGAAATTTTACTTCTTGATTACATTAGGCAAATATAGCTAACTATATATACGGTTAGATATAAAATTGTACATAAGTATGATACAAAATTATATACATTAATTAAAATATTCTTTTTTATTCTGTCTAATTAAAACATAGATGTTTATCCAAATTGTTGTTGTAGTTCTCAAAGTATAATGCCTGAAGAAAACACAGGTTGAGGAAACAACACCACGTAATGCACGCATTCTGTCCAGGTAATCATGTCCGGTCAGGGCGCCCGTGCTTAGGAAACATTACCACGCAGAGGTCTACGTAGTCACCTTGTGATTTAGCATCCTGAAGATATTAACATGACTTCTTTCCACATATTTGAAGTGTTGACCTCTTCCACGAAGGACTTCTAAAAGGACATGTCATTCATTTCTCTAGTACAGAAATTTTCAATTTTGCAGCCTAAGAGCATAATTATTTGCACTCACATCTCAGAACATTCTAGAAAATGCAGATATTTCAGCAGAAAGGTTAGGAGTCTTAGACAATACCAGTGTGTGGTGTAAACATGGCTATGGACCCACATGGATGTTTAAGCCTTCTCTATTCTGCTACCCTATTTATTTGGGGCTCATATTTCTATTTCAAGAAAGGTGAAATTTTTATGGCACATTATTTTAAGACCATTCCACAAAGCCAGAATTCCACCATCACCACCCCCCACACATACACACGACTCCAGGCAGGAGAAAAAGTGAGAATTGAACAGTGAAACAGGCCTGCTGGTCTTCTGCAAAGGCTGTGTTCTGGGTTGCAAGTAAAGGTCCTATAAAGGAAATCTGGACTTATCACCTCCTCTCTCTGGCTGAGTCATTAATAATACAGTTGCAGTCCTTTTGTATTAGGATTTTACCCTTGTAATATCGTAATGTTTGGTTGTTTGATGATAGAGAACCTGCCACTTTACATTGGTGCATTTCTTTCTTTTTTTTTTTTTTTTTTTTTTGAGACAGTCTCACTCTGTCACCCAGGCTAGAGTGCAATGCATGATCTCAGCTCACCACAACCTCCGCCTCCTGGGTTCAAGCAATTCTCCTGTCTTAGCCTCCCAAGTAGCTGGGATTACAGATGCATGCCACCACGCTGGGCTAATTTTTTTAATTTTAGTAGAGACAGGGTTTTGCCATGTTGGCCAGGCTGGTCTTGAACTCCTGAACTCAGGTGATCTGCCTGCCTTGGCCTCCCCAAGTGCCGGGATTACAGGCGTGAGCCATGGCACCCAGCCACATTGGTGCATCTTAAAGTTATCCTTAATGGCAACTTATTGAGAGGGGCTGCCAATGGGCTGCGGCTATGCCTTGGACTGGGGAGAGCAAACAGTATTTTGAGGATTGATCTGGGGTGGGGGTTTTTACCAGGAGAGGCATGGGAACAAACCCTTTATTGGAGGGACACTGGAAATCTTCAAGAAGTTGCTCGCATCCCAGTGTATTTCAGAGCTGACACCAGCTTCAGCTACCTTGAAAACTACCCACATGACTTCTGTTGTCACTGTGTCATGATTTCCTATTGTTCAATAAGAAATAGTGTGAGACTTCACTAAAGGGCATCTGTGCTTTGAATGAAAAGTCCTCCAATGTGTAAGGGAAGCAACATCAGCTTCTTTGAATATCTCCTTGCAAAATGTTGGTTTATAGACATTTTTATTTTGGAATTAGAAAGCATCCTGACAGACTTGAAGTGGAAGAATAGAGTTTGCACTTGGACAATCAGACTTAAATTCTAGTTTTGCCACTTACTGGGAACATGACTAAGGGTGTGTTACTACACCACCTATAAGCCTGTTAGCTCCGTGGTTTCCGCCCCTCCCCCTCCCCCCGCCCCAAATAGCTCTTCTGGCTTATAATTACTACACAATTCACTTATTCAAAATGTACAATTTGATGCTTTTTAACAATATTTGCAAGGTTATATAATCACCACCACTATCTTATTTTAAAACATTTATGTCTTCCCCTCCAAAAAACCAGGCCCATTCCATTACCTCCACCCTAAGCCAATAGACAATCATCAACTCAATTTCCAGATCTGTAGATCTACAGATTTGTCTGTTCTGGACATTTCATACAAATGGAATCAAGTAATATGTGATATTTTGAGACTGACTTCTTTCACTTAGTATGTTTTCAGGGATTCCATGTGGTAGCATGTGTTAGTACTTACTTTTGTTGCTGAATGATATTCTGTTGTATGGATAGACCTCATGTTGTTTATCCATCCATCAGTTAATGGACATTTAACCTGTCTCCACTTTTTGGCTATTATCGATAACACTGCTATGAACATTTGTGTGACATTCTTTGTATGGAATATGTTTGCAGTTCTTTTGTGTATATACCTACCAGTGAAATTCCTAGTTTCACATTTTGAGGGACTGCCAAACTGTTTTCCAAAGTTTCAGAATTTTACATTTCCACCAGCAACGAATGAAGGGCTCCAATTTCTCCACACCCTTGACAATACTTGTTACTGTCTGATTTGTTCAATTGTAGTTGTGTTAATGGGTGTGGTCTCTCATAATCTGTTAGTGGTTTTGATTTGCATTTTCCTAATGACTGATTTTAGTATTTTTCCATGTGCTTATCAACTATTCGTATATCATTTCTGGATAAATGTCTATTCACATGATTTGTCTATTGTAACTGAATTATTTTTCCTCTTATTGAGTTATAATAGTTCATTATATATTCCTCATATAAAATCCTTTATGTCTCAGATATATCATTTATAAACATTTTCTCCCATTCTGCCAGTTGTCTTCACTTCACACTTCCCTGTTTCACTTTGTTTCAGAGAACATTTAATACCTATAATTTTATAAATATACAAAAAGACATTATACAAATATGAATAAGTATATAAATATATTGCAGACTATATAGTTTTATATATTTCAATTTATCATTTTTTATTTTGTTTCTAGTGCTTGAGTTATTGACGTTTCCAACTATTACTGTTGAATTATCTATTTATTCCTTTAATTCTAGCAATTATGTTTATAACTGTTTCATCTTATTGATGGAGTGACTTATTGTAAAATGCCCCTTTTGATCTCTAGTAACATTTTTTGCTTTGTCCGATATTGGTATAGTAACTGTAGCTCTTTTATGAATGCTGTTTCCATAGTATAACTTGTTTCATCTTTCTGCTTTCAGCCATTTGTATCTTTGAGTACAAAATATGGCTCCTATAGGCAGCATTCTGATTGGTGATAATTAAAAGACTGTTGCTTTTAATATAAAATGATAATCTGTTCTTTATTGTGTTTTACTGTTACATTGGTATGGTTACATTTATATCTGTCATTTTGCTTTTGTTTTCTACATGTCTCATTTTTTTAAAATCCCTGTTCATTCCTAATTGTCTTTTTTTTTATAAGTTGACAATTTGCAGTATAACATTTTAATTTTAAAATGTTTAAAATAATTTGGGGTTATTTTACTAGTGGTTGTTCTAGGGTTTACCATATACATCTTTTAACAAAATCTACTTCATATGTACACTAAATTAATTCCAGAGATGGCTCTATTCTCCCCTATTTTTGTGCTATTACTGTGCCATTTTATCTATACATGTTACAAACCCAACAATACATTTTTATAGTTATTACTATAGTTATAGTTATTATATGCTTTTTAAAGGAGCTGAGGGGAAAAAAGAGAGGAGTATATATTCACAGAATTTTTTCTATAAACCTTATTTAACTTTTCCAGTTCTGTTCATTTATTCATGGATTTGAGTTATCTTCTTGTGTAATTTTCTTATTCCAATGAAGCGTTTCTCCAACTTACCATTTTGGTCATTGTCAAATATATTACATTTCTTTAAGAGACTCTTAGTATAGTGATATACATATTCTGACGTATAATCAGTACATAGACAACATATATAAATTATTTTATGCAATTACTTCTTAAATAAGTTAAATGAAGACAGAAGAAATACACAAACCATCATTTATAGTTACCTTTGGTGGGAGTCTTTTTTTTTTTTTTTTAATAGATTAGAATTATTTTCTGGTGTCCCTCGTTTTAGATTGACATAGTTTCTTACATATTCCTTGAAAGGCAGATCTGAGAGCAACACACTATTTATCTGGAAAGATTTTTTGTCTTTCTTGAAAGGTTGTTTTGCCAAAATAAGACTTTTGGTCGGGAGATTTTGTTTTTGCTTTTTACTTTCAGCACTTTGAATACCACTACTTTCCATCTAGTCCCACAATAGGGCCATCCCACTACCTTCTGGCCCCCATTGTCTCTGATGAGAAGTCAGCTGTTAAGCTTATTAGGTATACCTTGTGTGTGATGACTTTAAGATTTTCTCTTTATCTTTTCAACATTGACTATAATGTGTTTCAATTTACTACTTTGTGTTTATACTACTTGGATTTTGTGGAGTTTCTTGGATGTGCAGATGAATGTTTTCTCATCAAATCAGGGAAGTTTTCAGCCATTCATTCTTCAAATATTTTTTTTTGTCCCTTTTTCTTTTCTCATTCTGGCACTCCTATTATGCATATATTGGTATACTTAAGGGTATCCCACATTTCTCTGAGGCTCCATTCATTTGTCTATTTTCTCTCTGTACTTCACAATGCTTAAATCTTATTAGTCTTCAAGTTGACTGGTTCATCCTCTGCCAGCACAAATTTACTGTTGAATACTAGTTGAATATTACAAGTGAATTTTTAATTTCAATTATACTTTTCATGCCAGAATTTGTATTTGGTTATTTTTTAAAAAATGATGCTTTCTCTTTAATAATATTTTCTATTTTGGTGGCATTGTAACCATAGTTCTTTCCTTCTTTAAATGTGGTTTTATTTTTTACATATATTCATAATAGCTACTTTGAAGTCTTTACTACATTGACGGTGTAGGTCCCTTCAAAGGCTGTTTTTATTGCCTGTTTCCTGAATATAGGCCACTTTATCCTGTTTATTTGCATGTCTCAAACTTTTTTCTTGAAAACTTGACATTTTAAATAACATACAGAAGTAATTTTGGACAGCAACCCCACTCCACCCCTAATAGTTGTTCTTGTTGCTTGCTCTATTTGTTTATTGGCTTAGTAACTTGGCTTAATTAATTCTGCGAAGTCTGTTTTCCCCACAGTCTGCAACCTGTCATGTCCTTGCAGAGACTGTTTTACTCCCTTGTTATCATCCTTCATTCTAGCTACTTAGGCTTATCCTGGGTAGATTAAGCCAATACTGGTCCAATGCCAGGCTTAAATATTCTTTGCCAATTTTTTTTTTTTTTTTTTTTTTTTTTTTTTTTTTACCTTTATCATTAGATGTGTCTATAGCTTTGAGGCTGCTATTGTAGTTAAAAGGGTTTACATATTTTGCCTCATCTTTATCCAGGAACTGTGATGCGTCTATGTGTAGCTTAAGGAATGCTTTCAAGACTTCCCCACACCCTGTTCTGAATACTTCTGAGTGCAGTCTAGTGCAGGTGCATACTCTTCCCAAGCTCAATAATTGACAGTGATCCCAAGATCTTGGATGTCTTTTTTCTGGGATCTGTGTTTTAAAGTTCTAGCTGCTCTACCACTTTTATTTTATTATGAAGTTACCACGTTTTTATAAATTGGGCTCTACTAAGATCTCCATTGTTTCTGACCAAGTTCTTTGGCATGAAGTTCTCCATGATTGATTCTAAATAAAGTCAGTCCCCTCAGGCTTGCATAGCTCTTGCTTATGGCCTGCCTTTCACTTTTGACAGAACCTCTAGTCACTGTACTAGAGCTGGGGGTGGGGAACTGCTTTTCCCAGATGATGGTAGCTTATGGTCTTCTTGGCTTGCCCCTCATGAAATGGAATATTTGCCCTAGGAGTGAGATAAAATGAGGATGATTGGGGCCCCAGTATTCTTGGCCTGCAGGTCCTAGAGTTAAGCTTCCACCCTGTTGGAGTGAGAGGGTTGACAGGTGAAAGGAGATTGGTCCTCTCTTTCTCACCTAGATAATACAGACTCTGCAACATGGGATTGAAGTGAGGTGAAAAACACTGAGATCCTGCTCCCCCAACAATGGTGAGGTCTGGTTCTGTATTCCTGGAAGGCAGATGCAGGAAGAAAGAGCTTTGTTTTTGGCCACTGCTGTCCCGAGTACAGCACCACAGTTAAGATGGTGGGGAGCACATCATGACTCACATGGCACAGACTCACTGTTCTGAGATTTAGTGGACTTCCTTGAAAGCATGTTTCTCTTTACCATATACCCTTAGGACAATTTTAACAATTTTATGATTCTCACCATAAAATTGTTTTACTGAGGAGAGGTTTGCTGAGCTCCTTACTCTACCATCCTTGAAGTTTTAACTCCTCCTGAATCCATTAGCTTTAGATAACATAGGAATAATGACATTTTACTCAGAGTATTTTTCAGAACTAAATGAAGTCATATATGGTCAATATTAGCAATACTTTGCACATAATAATGCTCAGAAAAAACATAATTTGCTCTCTCTAGGCTACGAAGTTGGCTACAGTGGTTAACTTATGGATAGTATATGTTCAATGAACAAAAATCTATTGCAGAATTTAAATATATTATATATAATTCACAAATAGACATATCATTCATTTGTATATGTACATATTATATATATTGCATTAGGTTGTTCTTGCATTGCTATAAAGAAATATCTGAGACTGGATAATTTATAAAGAAAAGAGGTTTGATTGGCTCACAGTTCCAGAGACTGTACAGGCAAGCAGAGTGCTGGCATCTGCCTGGTTTCTGGAGCGGCCTCAGGAAACTTAGTCATTGTGGAAAATCAAGGGAAAGTACATACATCACAGGGCCAGAGCAGGAACAAGAGAGGGGCAGGGGAGGTGCTACACACTTTCCACAGCCAGATCTCATGGGAACTCTCTCACAAGAACAGCACCAAGGGGACGGTGCTAAACTATTCATGAAGGATTCACTCCCTGGTCCAATCACCTCTTACCTGGCTCCACCTCCGACACTGGGGATTACAATTCAACAAGAGACTTGGGCAGGGACACAGATCCAAACCATATCATACAGATACAAATATAATCAAAACTAGAGCGCAGTGGTACAGTTTTTGTTTTTAGAACTCACGTAACCCTTTCCTCCTTTCATGGATCCTAAAGTCAAATCTACAGGCGAGCTCTCTCTCTATATATATATCTATATATACAGATATATATAGATATACACTTTTTTCTCCATATATAACTCAACACACAAATGGAGAAAAACATTGGAAGAAACCAATGCCTATTTAATTAATATTGCTGAGGATATTAATGCCTTTAATGATTGTAAATTTAGATCTGATTGAGTTAATGTGGATTTTCCTACAATTTTACAGTCATCTAGTACAAGCGTTCCATCCTTTGTTCTTGATACAACTAATGAAATTCAAATCATGGAAGGTTGTTTCTGAGAATGGGCCCACTGAGCTTTCTTTGCTTGACTCCTTTATCATCTACCTCCTAAATGGAGTTTTTGATGCTCAATAAAATAATCTTACTGAATTTTGCTTTGCATCTTTTATGTATAAAAGGACAGTAAATTTGTTTGAATAAAAAATATGACCATAGTGATTTTTCAAAATATTTGATACCTTCTCACAAATACATCTCAAATGATTGCAGTGGGTCTTTTATGTGTCTCAGTGTGCCATCTAGGTATCAACATTGTACGTGGATGTAAAATATCAACATAGCACAGCTTTCTGGTAAAAAGAGAAAAATTCCCCACCGAACACCATCCAACTATACAGGTACCAACAAGTCATCCAAAGGCAAGGCCCAAATCCTTGTATCTATCACTGATTACATGAATCTGTTCTTATAATATTGTAACAGAAAGTCTGGTGAAGAATAGAAGATATGACACAGAAGCAAGGAAATATATATTGATAAGGCCTTGGTTAAAGGAAGCAAAATACCAGTATACACAATGAAATTATCCTTACAGGCACAGATATTTTCACATCATTCTGTCAGAAAAAGAAGAGCACATGCTTCGGTTGAGTCTTTGGAGGATCCAGAGAGAAATACTGATGGAAAGAACAAACCATGTATACATAACACTCCTTCAAAACTGATGCAGATCACGTTTAAACACCAGTGTGTACAAATGTCATGTCATCCCTATGATGCTCTTACATTGTTTGTGTTGTACTTTTTTGTGAGCCTTGTCATGTTCCCAAATAAGGTAGTCTTTTCAGGAAGACCAAATATATCTTGCATAGCAACAAGAGCCAATGTTGCCAAACTCACCTGAAAGAAAGTTGATGTGCAAGTGAAGAACAGGTGTGTCTGTTCCTTTACTCCAAAAATAAAGACAAAAAATGCTTCTAGCTTGGCAGCATTTAAAGTTGACTAGAAGAATTGTTTTATTCTTCATAGACATGTAATTGACAGTTACATACATATATGATTAGAGTCACATACATATGATACTGTTTAATATTTATGATGTTGCTTTATATACATGATATATAATATATATGGTATATGTAATGAGAAGACAGTTACTTAAGAAAACAGATGTTATTGTATTGCTTATAATACAATGGATAAATGCTTAAGGTAATGGATATCCCATTTACCCTGATATGATTATTACATCTTGCATGCCTGTATCAAAATATCTAATATAATCCATAAACATATACACCTACTATGTACCCACAAAAATTAACAAGAAAGAAAACACTCAGAAAATTATGTTTGGGTTATTTTAATGATGTAGTCTTTTCTTCTTCCCACTGATACTTAAAATTTAGAGCAATTAGGTTAGAAGGATAGCAAAACTGAAAAACTATGGAAAATACTAACTGGAAAGAAAACTAAAGACAAAACTAGATACAGATTTTGAAATGTGTTTTACATCTTGAACAAGTTCTAATCCTTTAATTTACAAACAAAAGTGACTCAGGACAACTTAGAGCAATATAGTTTAAAATTAACATTTAATGTTTGTGGATACTCATGTGTAGCATCTGTTGTTTGTGGTATAGGTCTGTATGTGTCTGAATTTGTGTGTTATGTGTGAGTGTACATTTTGTGATGTGTGTGAGTGCGCATTACATTTTTTTTCAGGAATGTCTTCTGAGCATGCAATGACGTTCTAGAAGATGAGTGTGATTGAGTACAGTGATTGTAAGGGGTCACCAACTATCCTGCTATATGAACCAAACGGGCTTCACTGGGAAGGTAGTGTCACAGCCATAAAATCCCCTACCATGGAGGGGCCCCATGGAGGATTGAAATTCTCTTTTCTCATAAGATCTTCTGAATAACTATAGAGGGCTTTGAGTTTGGAACGAAGTGAATAAAATTAAGCAGCTTCTTAGAGATGATTTGAGAAATGAATCTCCACTCTTGTTTCCTTAGCTTTGCATAGCGTTTTGAAGAAGATGGCTGTTCATTACAAAACCACCTGTCAAAACGGCTCTGGGTACCTGGGACAACAGTCTCAATGGGAACAAGTTTCCTAGTTGTAATGATTTTTTCTGCTGGTGGCTACATGCACCTGAAGGGAACATCACATTTGGTCGTTTAACATTGGTTGCAGGACACTAAGGAGTTTCTCTTTTATCAACACTGAGATGAACTGTCTTTCCAGGAAGTGAGAAACCAAGTTACTCATTTGGTCATGTCAACTTTTCCGACTGTTTCTGGCCAGGTTCTGCCCGCGTTAAATTTTCAATCTCAGACAGGAACCAGCAGATTTTCTCCCCCAGACCCCTAGGGCTGTGCTTGATAATGACTCTGCAATTTGTCTCATACTTCCCAGAGATAGGAGCATTTTTCCCTGCACTGTTCCATGCTATTTACAAAGCATAGGCATTGTGATTTATTTCCTTCTTCAATATTTATCAATATTAATGAGTATTGTGCGCATTTATTGGATGAGGCACTTACCTAAGTGGAAAGAGATTAAAAGTGGTGCTGTTATTTGCTATCAAGGTGGTTTAGGCCTTGAGGAGAAAGCTACCTGCTTCAATTAGCCTAACGAGATAACTTAATGAGAAAGTGATCTGCTTCAGCTACCTCCTTATCAATACAAAGAAATGGCATAGTTAGGATATTTAGCTATATTCTTATCAATATGAAGAAACAGGGTAGTTGAGACATTTGTACACAGTCATTTTCAGTAAACACACACACACACACACACATATATATGTATGTATGTATTTTGCTTTAAGTTCTGGGATCCATGTGCTGAATGTGCAGGTTTGTTACATGGGTATACATGTGCCATCGTGGTTTGCTGCACCCATCCACCTGTCATCTGTGTTTTAAGCTCTGCATGCATTAGGTATTTGTCCTCATGCTCTGCCTCCCGTTGCCCCCCTCCTACTCCCCCCACCTCCCGACAGGCCCTAGTGTGTGATGGTCCTCTCTGTGTCCATGTGTTCTCATTGTTTAGCTCCCACTTATGAGAACATGCTGTTTGGTTTTCTGTTCCTGTGTTAGCTTGTGCAGTATATATTTTATTATTAAAATTAGTTGTATTATGAAAAATACTTGTAATGAATTAAATACTATGAAAGTACATTGTCCAATCTGGTGACCAGTAGTCACATGTCACTACTGAGCACTTGAAATGTGGCTGGTCCACACTGATGGAATATAAACTACACGGTGGATTCAATAATTTTATATTGATTACACAGATAATTTTAATACAAGTTAAACAACATATTTAATATTCATCTGTTTCTTTTTTAAAAGGCAACTACTAAAAATTTAGAATCACATGTGGTTCTCACATTTTGATTTGTTTTGTATTCAAATGGTTTAGAAGAATGCAATAAGATCAATAATAAGATAAAAAAGTATCAACATAAAAAGTTCCATTTTATCATCTTCTCCCAACCCCAATGTCTCCCCTAAGAACTGAGATTTCTTCTGCATTTAAAACTCCCCACACATACGTACATAAACTATAAAATATATATAAAGCTTTGAATTTGCCTTTTACTTTTAAATATATATAATGGAGTTTTTTTTCATAAAATATACTCTTTCAAATTTGCTCTTTTCATTTAAATGTGTAAGGAAACCAGCAGGCCATGCCAAAGAGTGCATTTAGTGTCTTGAGGGCATCCTCCCAGATAGCCCTGGCAGTGGGTCCTGCTCTGTGTCTACTGCTGTACTCCCAGGGGTTTCGGCACGTGGCCTGGTACATTTATCTTCCCCTGTTCCTGTCCTAAGGCACCCAGCTCCTCCATCACCTTTCCTTCCAGAGCAGCCTCCTCTATGAGGCCCCCTACAATCCCAGGCTGTGTGTGCAGGACTGAGGTTCCTGGTGAATCCTTCTGTACTGCCTCTGAGAAGAAGCCCAGAAAGCTTTTGTGTTTAAGGTCTCTGCCAGGCCAGGTACAGTGGCTCATGCCTATAATTTCGGCACTTTGGGAGACTGAGGTCAGAGGGCCACTTGAGCTCAGGAGTTTGAGACCAGCCTGAGCAATACAAGCCCACCCTGTATCCACAAAAAATAATAAAATAGCCAGGCATGGTAGCACACACCTGTAGACCCCGCTACTCAGGGGACTGAAGTGGGAAGATTGCTCAAGCCAGGGAAGTTAAGGCTGCAGCGAGCTGTGATTGTGCCACTGCACTCCAGCCTAGGCAACAGAGTGAGACCCTCTATCAAAAAAATAAATAAAATAAAAAATAATAAAAGTCTAACTCTCAATGCCCCTGGAGTAACAAAGCTTAAGTAACCTTAAGAGAGAAGCCACTGGAAGAGTGGTTCCAAGTGTCAAAAATACAGTCAATTACTACATCAGTTAATCACATAAATGCCTCCCCATTAAGGGCATTCGTATCTAAATATTTAATGAGACCGCTAAAAAGAGACTTCAAGCTCTGAAGCATCAGATGGAAATGAGGGTAATACGAAGGAATTTTACTGAAAATTACCAAAAATAGCAGGATGCTTGGTTCCTAGTATTTTAGAGCCAGATTAGAGCTCCCAAGGCAGGAAGATTGGATGATTCCTCTTCGAGGAATTAGGTATTTTTTAACGTGTAAGGGGAGGTTCTACTTCAAGTCAAGAATAGGCTACCCTGTGAGCCCTGAGGAGTGAACAACCTACCACATCCTTGATGTTTAATTCAGGATTGAACACGTCAAATCATAAGGTGATTCCAGGGTGACACTTGATTTTGATAATTGAAACATCAGGGTTCCTTAAAAAGATAAGCTACCTCATTTTATGAAAACACTACTTTTGTTATAGAATTGTCCTCTTGGGAAGTTTCCTATCCAGGAACTCTTCTTTCTTGCCTCTGACAGCTGTGGAGACTGAAGCCCGTGCTTGTCCGACTCCCATTGTCTAATCAAATGCAGGTTTTTCCCTTGGATTAACCACGTTCCGAGTGTTTGCTTTGATCCCCAAGGCAAATATTCAAGGACATTAAGTAATAAAACTTAATATAGGAACAATTAAAATATGGAATTTATGAAATATTAGAAACCAGGCTGAATGTTTATTATCACAAACGTTAATAAAAAGTTAATTGTGCCCTTTAGCAATTAATCTATGCACAATTATCTCAAACTGTTACTGGGCCTTCTGAACTAATTATAATTGAGATATTAAAAGAAAATGCCCAAGTATCTACAAAACAGCTTCATAAAAATCGGCATGCTTAGCTTGATGTGGAAGCCCTTAGCTATGTCAGTATTATTAAATGAGTTAAGACTATACTCCAATTAGTCTATAGGAGTTGATTAGTTAAAATTAGTATGCTGTGGTTGGGTACATTTAAAGAGCTTTAAAAGCATTGCAAAGCATTCTAAACAATTATTGCCTATTGCACCTTTTATTTAAGCACAAACTCATTCTTGTATGTTATAGTTCCTGTGTTCAGTTTAATAGATGCTAAATTAATGCACTGGAATAATGTAGAAATATGCAGTACTATCTTCATAGCTACATTTTTTTTAGGCTTCCAAAGTTAAAAAATAAAAATTACGCAGCGGTTTTCAATTGGATTATAATACTATAATATTATTCATGGAGAACCTATCAGGTGTCACTTATTTTACATGTAACAAAGGACAGCTCTTAGCTCTTACATCATGCTAGGCTCTGTTCCAAGAACCACTATATACACATATGTATAGAGCCTATTGTACTGGTAGTAGTAGTTCCATTTGTCTTATTCTCTCTTCCTATTCCCCCCTTCCTTTCTCTTTCAATCTCTCTCTTCATGCACACACATGCTTTATTTTCCGAGTCATGCTGGCCATTTATAGAGTAAGTTGCAGCTATGGTACCCTTTTATCTGTGAGTACTTCAGTGTGTGCTTCCTAAGTTCAAACATATTCTGTTAAATAAACACATATTTTATTAAAAGGAGGAAATGTAATGCTGATGTAATATAATTTAGTCCTCATTCTATCATCAAATTTCGCCAATTTCAACCAAAATGTCCTCGATGATTATTTTTGTTCTCAGCCTAGCATCTAATTCAGGCTCATGCTTTCCATTTAGTTGGCATGTCTATTTATTATCTTTCAAATCTGTAACAATTGCTCAGCTGTTCTTTGTTTTTCATGACTTTGAAATTTGGAGGTTTAACAGGCCAGTTATTTAAATGTGTTTGATGTTTTCCTCATGATGGGATTCATGTTATGCATTCGAGGCAGGAACACCACAGAAGTGATGCTGTGTTTTTTCTCAGCGGATTCTATGAGCAGGGAATGATGTCAATTTCCTTCATTATTGGTGATGTTAACTTTGACCATCTAGTTAAGGTGATATCCACCAGGTATCTCCACAATATAGCTACTGTTTTCTGTAATTAATAAGAAACATTTTGGGACTATGAAAATATCCCATTCCTCAAACTAATACTTAGATAAATAAACGTAACGTGTAAGCAAACTAGGACAATTTTTTGAAATAGATATGTGATAACTGATGGAGAAAGCAAACTTACTCAAAGCTAATATTTAAGACATCTATATACAAACATGCATAATGCATTATAACAATATACAGCGGTGTTACATGCAAATATAAACCATCTTCCAATTCATTTAGGAATTTTGGCAAGTCAGGATTGTACAATTTAATTACATTTTTATCCTTCAGATGGGCTAAGAAAATTAAGACCAGGAAAAACGGACAGAGGGAGGAGAACAATTTTCTCCTCAGAGTCTAAATCTAACAAATCTGAGAGAATGAATAACCAACATCCCTTAGTTTTAAATCCTTCTATCTTCTGCTAATTATTTTTATTGGTTTTTGTGTTTAAGTTATAGAACAAAATACTTTCCATTATATTCTGCTTATTAAAGGGTCAGGCAGTCTCTAGACAAATAATATAATCAGGTCACTTTTAGAACATAAAGGGATATTAAAGATCATTTCGTCAACTTTATTGTAGAGATGAGAAAAGTTGAAACCGAGATACATCTGAGTAAGTTAGTTGCAGACTATTAGGAACTAGAATTCTGATTCTTGACTCCTCCATCTGATGTATTAACCATGCATAACCTTATTTCTTGAAGACATGCTGCTGTATTACAATTGAGGATTAAAAAAAAACAAAATGCTGGGCTGAATTTATAGTGGTGTTCAAGTATTCCTTCAAGTACATACTTTAAATACTACTTGTCCTTGCCTCTCTACTGTAATATCTTCTCTACTGGGACTCAAGGGGCACAGGTGAGACTTTGTGACAGATTCTTAATGCCATTATTAATTACATTGTTTTCTCTTTCTATAGTGTATTGTCTGATGCTGGCGAAATATATACTCTTGACTGCCCACTCCTTTTAATGAAAAACTGTATCCCCTGAACCCATCATATAAAATCCTAATGAATTTCTCCAAATAGATGTAGGTCACCTCAACTTCTAATGTTATCTCCACTTTAGGAAAATCTCTAATGAAATCTTGATTATTTAAAAAATATCATTTGGCTACAGAGTTTAATAATCCTTTTAAAGCCCAAGGTACTTGAGTCTTCCTTAGGTCTCAATGGTACACACTTTCTCCTTGGAATTGTACCAGAAAATTCATTTAAAAATCAATATTTTATTAGAAGCAATATTACTCTCATAATTTGCCTTACACCCAATTTGTTTGGAAAATTGAGAGCCCGTAAGAGAGGATCTGGTTGTACTTTATATGTCTTCTACTTTTCCAGTTGGATGAAATTTTTATAAACGCATGAGCACTGCTACCAATAAGGATTTGTCATTTTGACTATTTTGTCAAAGTCGTCACACATAATTTTTATTTTGAAGTTGAGCTTCAGATTTACGTATACTTTTCCCTCCTTTGGCCCCACTGGCTTAATGTTTTAAACGCTATAGTTATGATAATATATCTTCAAGTCCCATTTCTAAATCCATCAATAACATTATAATCCAATTCTGCAAAAGAAATTATTAGTCGATGCCTGTATATTAATCATTCAAAAACAATAAAAATAAAATTGAGGGCAGAACACTCGTTGCCTTGAAGTATTGAATCAGCAAACTCCTCTGAGAGATTTATCATCAGGATTTACAATTATTTTTCCCTGATGAAATTGAGCTTTGTCTGTTAGAATTAAAGTGAAGATCACCTTTCGTGAGTCCTGTAACCACAAAAATACAGTCTTGAAGAGAATATCTGGAACAGGAACCACATTTATTTAGTACGATTTCTTTTTGCACCTTTTCCATTGGTCAATAAGACAGAACCTATTTCTTATAAATACAGTCATTGCATAGATATTAATTTATCTGAGTTTTTGTCAGCCTGGATTTTCCGATGAATGAATATACACCTTAAATAAAATAATGAACTGAATAAAACTGTCTACAAACAGATGTCAAAGACTAATGATATATCACTGTACATCCTACTGTATAGAATCATTTAAATAAACATTTAATATCCAAAATATATCCTTCTTTTGATGTACAATGTTAAACTTATAAGTTACAAGTGCAAGGTCAAAATTCTTCAGTTGCAAACTAGGCACAGATCAGGTCACACACACAGGAAGGCAAATTCTTATTTACATAGCTGCTCCAAGGCAGATGGTTTTGGCTTTAGGAGCATTGGGATCCAGAAGTTCATGCCCCATAAGTATGCCTTCATCTTCTGTGCGTCACTGAGCTCTGCTTTTGTGTTCTTGCTTTCATTCTTGGAATTTTTCTCCATGATAATGAGTCCCACCATCCAGGCTTACATTTTCATTGATTCCAGAGAGTATATGGAGAGGCACTGTCTCCTAGAATCTGTCAAAAATCTCATGAATGTTCCATTTGGTCCTGTTTGGTCACATGCTCCCCCATTAGGTTAATCACAGTAGACTAAAAGGTGACAAAGCACAATGAATTAAATCTGGGTCAGAGGCCATGCTTTTGCCAGGAGACAGAAAAAGCACTGTGATTGACAATACCGCCTGAATCACATGAGATAATTAATGGGCGGCTGTGCAGTTGAAAGAGGAGTACTGGACAGAATATAATAAGAGATGACCACTACCTTCCATATGTAATCTTTATTTTTTAAAAGAGCTGTGCAATAGTTACTACCTTGTCTGCTACTGACATTCTCATTCTAAACAATGCATAGTTCAAATGAGCCTCCCCTTGCTGAAGCAACTTGAGTGAGGCTCTTTCTCATAATTGGGCAGACCATCTAGAACATCTGGAGGGAGTTTCTTCTTTGTACTTACATAGACTACCCAGAACAACAGGGACCTCTCTTCCATACAGCAGTGCTGCTCAACTGTACAATCTCTACTTTCTATTTCTTTAGAGTCCCTGTTTTTAGGGTATATAAATGTGGGGAATAATAGATTTTTACCCATTATCTTTTATACTCAAATCAAATTTGATAGTCAAAAGCTCAGGAATGACTGGTTTAAGCTCACATTTTTTTTTTTTTTTGTTTGTTTGTTTCCCTTATTATCTTTCTGGGCAGTTTCTATAGCTCTCTAATTCTTCAACAAATGTGAACACCCATATGAAATCAAGCAACTAAAAAAAAAGGTATTCTGGTTTTCCTCTGACCACAAGAGCACTGGAATACAACTTAGGGAATCTGGATTTCTTTTCTCGGCCTATTTCTTAGGAGAAAAACTTTAGTAAATTATTAATAAACTGTAAGAATCTTATACTTTTCATATCACAGATGTGAAATATTTTATTGATATGCCTTGAGCACCTCGTACATCCCAGGCACAGGGTAGAGGTGGAATACAGCCATAGGGGGGAAAAGGAGGCCTGTGCTCTGATGGAGGTTTCATTCTAGCATGATGGAGTCCAGAAATGAACAGTTCAATAAGCAAATGAGGTCATTTCAGTGATGAGCGCTGTGAAGAAATTGAAAAAGTTGTAATAACTGCTGAGGGACTATTGAGAACTATTTAACTGGAATTGTGAGAGAGGTCTCTTTCCTTCTTTTTTTCTTTTCCTTCTTTTTGTTTTGTTTTCAATACCGTGTCTCACTGTAGCTCAGGCTAGAATGCAATGGTGCGATCATGGCTCACTACAGTCTCAACCCCCGGGCTCAAGCAAACCTCTTACTTCAGCCTCCTGAGTAGCTGGGACTACAGGCACACACCACCATGCCCATTTAAATTTAGTTTTACTTTTTTGTAGAGATGGGGTCTCACTATGCTGCCCAGGCTACTCTTGAACTTCTGAGCTCAAGCAATCCTCCTGTCTTGGTCTTCCAAAGTGTTGGGATTACAGGCATGAGCCACTGTGCCCACCTGAGAGAAGCCTCTTTAAATTTGAGCTGAGACTTTAATGATGAAATTAAGCTGGTCATGTGCAAAGGTGCTAAGTTGGGAAGTAGGTGGGCTTATTTAAGGACTAGTGAGAAGGCCCATGTGCTTAAACCATAATGAATAATGGGAGAAAAAACTGAAGAGTAGAACCGAATTCAGGAAGCTGACAGGGGCCATCATGGGATGAGAATTCTTGCAGAGTTTTATCAAGGTTGATAGTTTTAAGGATGGTAAGATCCAATATATGCTTTTAAAAACTTTAGAAATTGCTTCTCTGGAGGGGTTGGCCAGGGAGAAATGGTGAGTCCGGTTAATGGGTTGTGATAACTGCTAATCAGGGTAAGATGTGTTGGTAGCTTGAAATAGGTTTAGAATAAAGATGGTGATAAGGGGTTATATTTAGATTTTATTATTTCCAGGGTTTTGTTCCTGAGCACCTGGGTATGATGGTTATATTAAATTATAGGAGGAAGACTGGAGGATGAACAGTTGGGGCTGGGCCTTCTTGATATAAGGTACCATAATTATATGACTGACTTTGAACTTATAATGAGCCTTGGGCAAATAAAGGCAGAATTACCTATGCTCTGTCTCTTCCTGATCATTCATGTAACAATAAACTGGAACAAATATTCAAGAGTTCAATGCTTTTCAACACCAGATTCCAATCATATTAGAGTTCCATGCTTTTCAACACTCGAGTCCAATTGTATTGTAGAAGATTTTTAACAAATATGCAAATATCAGATACCTTTTTTGGCTTGCTGCCAGATTTTTTTTTATGCCCTTCTATGATTTCTTCTGTTTCTAAATTTGTAGGCAGACATGAATTTGACAGTTGCTATAGAGATGGGAAAATTATAAGATATGATGAACTTCTCAGTGACTAGATTTATCTTTGAAATGCATTTTCTCTACATTCTTGCCTTCTAATTAATTACAACTTTGAACATTTAGGTAGCAGATAAATTGACAGAAGGCTTTTCCCCCTCTGGCTGAAATGATCATAATATAGTGAATAGTTCTTCAAATCATGCAACCCCAAACTGTGATAAATAGAAGTGTGCTTCTCATAGCAAAAAAGGGAAAGTACTTCAAAATACCCTTGACAGTGTTGAGATTGTAACAGTTGTATGATCCTGACAAAGAAAACTAATAAAGATTTCTGTTGGGAAGAAAACATACAAAAGTATCTTTAGAAAGTTAATAGAATTCAGTGTTCAAGGTAGCTTATAACTGATAACCTTAAACAATGTTTACTTGCATGCTGTTGTTTGCAATTAGGTTCTTATAACCAGAAAATTCCGGTATGGGTGAGAAAGGGGGAGAAGAGTTCTCTGAATTATTAAAATGTGTAAGTACACATATTATGTACCTCCCCTTTCCTATATCTCTGTTAACATCTAAGTTCCAGAAAGGAACACAAAGCGAGTGTTGCGGGATTATTAGCAAAGAGGAAAACAGACCCTGTCACTCAATTTCTTCACCTTTGATAATTTATTCTGCAGGACAAAATAGGATCCAAGTTTCCAGGGACTGTAAGCAATACCTTGCCAGCAAGTTGGATTCTGCACTGTGGATCCAAATAATGTCAATCGCAACACCAAATTAAGGCAGTGGGATTGGGCTGAGATTGACGACACACCAGTGATGCTGGATGTTACCCGTTTCTGTATTGTGAGTCTAGGGAGCGCAAAACTGTCTCACACCGATTTCATTCTTATATCCTGGCTTGTTGTTCAAGCAAGACATGTTTCCATGGGTTTGATATTCTAAATTTATTTTTTGAAGTATTTGTGTCCTTTGTCCTATTTTTTATCTTTTTTAAAAATGTAAGAACCCTTTATAATTTCAGAATATCAATCATTTGTGTAGCATAAGTTATAAATATCTTTCCTGGTTTTGCACATATTAATTTTATGATCTTTTAAAAATATATATAATTTAGTCTGTATGAAGTCAAAACACACTCTCTCCCTCATGGACATATTTAGGAAGTCTACCACCAATCCAAGATTCTAAAAGTATTCACCTGATTTCTGTCTAGGCCAGTTTTTTTCTTTATTTTTTTGTAGCATAATAACTATTATTTTACTATTCCATGATTGACTGTAATGCAAGGTGAGAGATAAAATTCAAATTTAATTGTTAAAAAATTATTAACCTGGTAATTCTTTAAACAATTGGTCAAGAACTGCAGTGGGACCTGTGAACGCTGTCTGCCAGGTAAAGGTGTGTGTCCTGGTCCATAGGCCTGTCCATGCACTAACGCTTTCCTGGGAATAGGACATCACCTTGTGCAGAAGTACCAAAATCGTGGTCAAGTTCTCATCTGGCATAAACAGCATTTTATATCAGCATGGCATATATCCATCTGGAACCTTTACTCCAGCGTGGAACTACGGGCTCACCTTGCTTGTAACTACTGATCTTGAGCTCACGAAATACTTAAATAACCTGGTGGAACAACTAAAGCATTGGCTATACAAGCTTTCAGTTCAGAAACTGATTGGAGTCATCTCAACAACTGAAAGTGATGAGGTCCTTGAAAGACGGCCGTTTGACCCTAAGTGTGATGAGACTGTAAAAGATCATCTTGGGCCCAGAGGACAGTCTCAGAAAACGATCCAGGATGAAATCTGTTTAGTAATCACATAGATCACAGCTACAGTGACATTTCTGCCACTGGTGGAAGCTGGTTCTTTTGATCTACTGATTTATACAGATATGTGGTTGTATCTGAAAAATTGGGAAGAGGAATGACCTTGTTCTTTTGATCTACTGGTTTATACAAAGATTTGGTCGTACCTAAAAAATAGGAAGACGAATGACCAATTCTGAGGAAGTCTCTTTCTGCATTTACGACCTAGTCCACAAAGTAAATAGCATGGTGGCCTACCAAGTTGTTCCTGTCAATGACTGAGGATGAGATGAAGAAAATAATAAAACTGTAATTTTCAAATGTGATTTTCCTGAAGCCAACTCAACCATAGTTGATGTTTTATTTCACTGGTTAATTTTTAGATGGGAAAACCCAACATTATACTTTACTAAACTGCATGTAATTTTCTGTTCTTTGGTACTTGTTTGACCTACCTTAGAGTCAACGTAATGAACTGATTGCAAATTGTTGAAAAAGAACTGGTAGATTTTTGTCAGCGTTGTAATGTTACTTCCTTTGGTGGTAGTAACTGTAGATGAAAAAACTTTTGCTATAAAGCTAAATGTTTTCTTAAATCAGACATTTTTACTAAGTAACTTTACACAGTACAGGTAGAGCAATATATAAATACAAAATACAACAACAGAAGTCTGAATACTCAGAATCTTTGTTCAGATCCTAAAACTAATTCATAAGCTGTGAAATGTTCTGGTAGGTGTTTTTGTCATTTATTTCACTGTATAGCTTCCATATTGAATGAAGTTTCAATTATTAGATTTTAATTTGTGTAACTTGAATCTATGAAGCAGTAGATATTTATACCATTTAATTTCTTGTGATACAGAACTCTTTTTTTTTTTTTTTTTGAGACAGAGTCCTCGCTCTGCCGCCCAGGCTGGAGTGCTGTGGCCGGATCTCAGCTCACTGCAAGCTCCCCCTCCCGGGTCCACGCCATTCTCCTGCCTCAGCCTCCAGAGTTGCTGGGACCACAGGCGCCCGCCACCTCGTCCGGCTAATATTTTGTATTTTTTTTTTTTTTTTTTAAGTAGAGACGGGGTTTCACCGTGTTTGCCAGGATGGTCTCGATCTCCTGACCTCGTGATCCGCCTGTCTCGGCCTCCCAAAGTGCTGGGATTACAGGCTTGAGCCACCGCGCCCGGCCCAGAACTCTTAAAATTTTTTGTATTTGTGTGTTTTATAAAATTAAGCTTTACATGAAAAATGAAGAAACAAAGTTAAAGTTTCTGTAAGTTTAAAAAAGGTTTTTAAATAAAACTGGTTAACCATGTGGGACCAGGGAATCTGTCTCAAGACCTGATGCAATGTGCAGCACATGGTGGACTCTAAACACTTCTGAAAGAATGAATGAAAAATAGCACATCTAGCACCTAATGGCTCCCTTCAATGGTATACAGGAGTCATAGACTTGCAGGTTTACAGTAATCTGATAACTATTTGATTACAGAATGAATTCTGAGAGATCTATAGTATTCAGTTTAAAAAAAAAGGAAGAAATGTTTAAAAATACAGAATCTAGATACTATACAGATTTCTTTTTGGATTTATTTTTTATTTTTATTATACTTTAAGTTCTAGGGTACATGTGCACGACGTGCAGGTTTGTTACATATGTATACATGTGCCATGTTGTTGTGCTGCACCCATTAACTCGTCATTTACATTAGGTACATCTCCTAAAGCTATCCCTCCCCCCTCCCCACAATAAGACCCAGTGTGTGACGTTCCCCTTCCTGTGTCCATGTGATCTCATTGTTCAATTCCCACCTATGAGTGAGAACATGCGGTATTTGGTTTTCTGTTTTGTGATAGTTTGCTGAGAATGATGGTTTCCAGCTACATCCATGTCCCCACAAAGGACACGAACTCATCCTTTTTTATGGCTGCATAGTATTCCATGGTGTATGTGCCACATTTTCTTAATCCAGTCTGTCACTGATGGACATTTGGGTTGATTCCAAGTCTTTACTATTGTGAGTAGTACCGCAGTAAACATATGTGTGCATGGTGTCTTTATAGCAGCAATGACTTATAATCCTTTGGGTATATAGCCCAGTATGGGAGGATGGGTCACATGGTATTCCTAGTTCTAGATTCTTGAGGAATCGCCACATTGGTTTCCACAACGGTTTGGAACTAGTTTACAGTCCCACCAAAACAGTGAAAAGTGTTCTATTTCTCCACATCCTCCTCCAGCATCTGTTGTTTCATTCCTGATTTTTTAAATGATCCCCATTCTAACTGGTGTGAGATGGTATCTCCATTGTGGTTTTGATTTGCATTTCCTCTGATGGCGAGTGGGATGAGCATTTTTTCAATGTGTCCTGTTGGCCTGTACGAATGTCTTCTTTTGAGAAGTTGTCTCTGTTCATATCCTTTGCCCACTTTTTGATGGGGTTTTTTTTTTTTTTCTTTCTTATAAATTTGTTGATTCCTTTACAGGTTCTGGATATGGTAGCCCTTTGTTCAGATAGTAGACTGCAAAAAATTTTCTCCCATTCTGTAGGTTGCCTGTTCACTCTGAATGGTAGTTTCTTTCGCTGTGTAGAAGTTCTTTAGTTTAGTTAGATCCCCATTTGTCAATTTTGGCTTTTGTTGCCATTGCTTTTGGTGTTTTTAAAGACAGGAAGTCCTTGCCCATGCCTATGTCCCCTGGGAAAGGTGTTACCTAGGTTTTCTTCTAGGACTACCATGGATTTTAAAGTCTTTTTTTTTTTTTTTTTTTTTAAATAAAAAGACACATCACATTTATTCTAAACAAATAAGACAACATGGAAAGGGGAAAAGCTGAGTGAAGCATTTAGGTTGAAATTCTAATCTCCTAATGTATTGTTTTATAATCTAGATTTAGTTACTGATCTTCTAGACTTGGTTTTTTTTTCCATCTTTAATGTGGGAATAAAGTGCCTTTTCAGGGAAGTCCTGGGAACCACATGTTAACATATACAAAACACTTAATACAGTGTCTGTTAGAATAGATCTTGTATGAATTCTAATTGTACTTTCCAATGCTTCTCTAAGCATTCTTCTAGGGTTTTGGGAATTTGAGAGTGCTGTCATTATGTGACAGCATGTAAGTTTCAAAATTTGTGCTCCTTATATCAACTTTAATATGTGGGTCATTTTAAACTCTCGGTGTTTACTACTTCTCTCATCTATTATTATAGACCAAGTGTAGAATTAGGTTGAATGAAATGCAGACTACAAAGTTTCAGGTTGTTGGAATTAAATATGTTGTTTTGCAAATTACTCTCCCACTAATGAAGTTGTGAGGAATCCTGTGCACCACCACCACACTGCTACAGACGGGTATGTCTGACGCTCCAGTTAAATGCATATTTTCTCCAATATGTGGATAGTTAGCAATGTTTAAATATGGCTTTTGAATTGCCCCTTTTCAATGAGGCAGTTATATGTTCACAAGTTCACATAAACTAAGATGTTCACATGATACTTTGTTGCCCTGGGAAAATGCTAAATGAATTGCTAAATGATCTGAAGTATAACAAAAATCAAAAGAAACTAATTGTGTGCCTACTGCATAGCTGTGATACAGTCACTGTTGAGAACATGTGCCAAAGAAATAAATTACACACTAAAGCGATTCCTCTTGTTCTTCTCCATAGACAGATGGACCAGTTGATATTACCCTACAAAAAGCATACTGTGATTAGGAACAAACAATATTCTTACACCCTTTTTCTAAAAGGCTCAACATGGTTCTTTTACATAAAATAAAATCTCTAACAAATTAATGAAACACAGAAAAGAATATCATCACAAGTTAAAAACAAAAACTGACAATTTCTGTCACTCTTCTTGCTGTAGATGTCAGCTGTTAAACTTTCAAAAGGAAACTTGACAAGATTAAGTGCTGCCAGAAATAACTTAGACAAACCAATCAGGGCTTCTGCACATTTTACAAAAACATCCACTCCCAAGCAAAACGCTGAGCCAACCTAGTTTTCATCTTCTGCTGCATTTCCTTCCTTTTCAACAGTGTGTGCTTTCCATACAAATGCTTAGAACTCACTTCTGTTGGTAAACAAAGGTAATTTGTTCTACTTTGATTTAAATCAACTTTTCCACTGAAACCTGCATGTGTCTGCATTTTTTTGAGATTAACAAATTAAGATCTGAATAAAAGCAACCATCCCAAATGCCTGAATGCTGGCCTTGAAAAAAATATTTATAGATGTTTGTTATTCTTTATTTTCTTTAGATATAAATAATTTGAAATAGTGGAGAATTTAAAAGTATACTCAATTTTATCTGAAATATATTAACATATTTACTCATTATTAATGAGCATGATTGTTTTTCTGATAATCCTTAAAATGCTAATATATGTTACACCAGTACATGATATTGGTCAATCTTTTTTTCATGCACATGATACTAATGTTTTAAGGGTCATCAAAAAATAGTCAAAACTTTTTTTCACATTCAAATACCTATTTAATCAGGATTATTTGGTCCCAACTTAAGTTATTCCAACTGGATTATCTGCAGGTAATTATCACACACAACTGGAAGAACACTTAAATAAAGAACCCTACAGGTGAATAGTATTCATAGCACAAGATCATACAGTAGTCCGTATTATCCTCGTATTAGCTTAAGACTGGTATTTACGTATAAAGTTTCAAAAAGTGAATTTGACCTTTCATTTTGATGTGTTTATCTCCTACCACATTTGACACAATGTCTCGCACATAATAGGACAACCATTTGTTGAGTGGATTAATGAGTGAATGAAGAAAACACAATAAGCCCCAGCCACTTTCACAATCTTCGGTCTAAGCTAACCAGTATGACCCATTCTCTTATTCTATTCTGTATCATTTGATAACTAGATATTTGCCAGTACAGGAAATCAACTTCGAGTGTCAATAGGCAATTTCATGTACTTTTATTCAGAAAAGCAATATAGAAACTATGTTTCTTTAATATACTGTAATTTTAGCTAAAATCGGTATAACGTGTTTTTAATATTCTTTTTTTTTTTCTCGAGCCTAACCATACAAACCTAAAACCAAACTTTTAAAAAGTGGGACTTTCTTTGTTTCAACAACAATATGGTGGAAACTGAGCTGTAATTAAGTGAACTTTCTTCCCCATTTAGAGATAGTCAGTAAAATAAACAAGAATTATTAATAATTGAGATTAAAATATACTTGCCTAGATGAGTATATATATGTATGTATTGGGCAGGCATTGCCATAAAAGTTACTTTTGAGGAACGGATTCTCAGCACATATATTAAAGTACATTTCAACTGAATTCTTATTTCTTTTGTGGTTTTCTTTACCATGAGCCATGTAAGAATTCTGATCAAGGTGCTTGGTGATATGGTGCTGAATTCCCAAGCCCCAGGACAAGGTTGGTAAGACTTTCTAATGCCCAAATAAAGATAGTGGCTTATGGTCTCTATTATCTCAGTTACATGGGAGTCCAGAAGAGCTGCCTTTGTTGGCATCTTTGGTCTTAGCTGTCTTCCCTACTGTTTTCTCTTCATGCTGTGATGAGCATTGTGTGTCGTACCACCCTCCAACAAGTCCCAGTGTGTTATGTTCCCCTCCCTGTGTCCACGTGTTCTCGTTCAACTCCCACTTATGAATGAGAACATGCAATGTTTGCTTTTCTGTTCTTGTGTAAATTTGCTTAGAATGATGGTTTCCAGCATCATCCATGTCCCTGCAAAGGATATAAACTGTTCACAATAGCAAAGACTTGGGGCCAACTCAAATGCCCATCAATGATAGGGTGGATAAAGAAAATGTGGCACATACACACCATGGATTACTACGTGGCCACTGATTTTTCATAAGGGTGCCGAAAAAAAAATTTAATGGGGAAAGAGCAGTCTTGTCAACAAATGGTTTTCAAACAAGTGAATGATTTCAAACTTGGCTGCCTCCATGCCTCAGCAACAGGCCTGGTCCGAGTGAATGAAGAAAACACAATAAGCCCCAGCCACTTTCACAATCTTTGGTCTAAGCTAACCAGTATGACCCATTCTCCACATTTATAGGGACCATTTGTGGTTCTATTAAATTCTCCACATTTAAATGCATCCACATTTATAGGGACCATTTGTGGTCCTAACCCTGGTGCCTACACCAGGACTCTGTGGAGGGCTCTCATTCTTCTCGTGGGTAAAGATACTGCAGGCGAAGTCACCCAGCACCGAGTGCACGGTGACGGTCAAAGAGGATCTGAACCCAGAACTGCCAGAGAGAAACTGGAGAGTTTAGTTTTGTTTCAAGAAAATAAAGGTACCAAATTCAGCCACAGGAAGGGCCTATTTCCTCTACAGAAGCAACCACACTTCTGGAGATGACTGTGGATTGAAATCTGTCCCCAGGAAAACCTAGGAGTCATATGTTGAAGATTGCAGGGCCATATGATAGGCACATCTTGGGTCACCGAGTCAACACTGAAGAGAGGTAGCACCATCCAGAAACACTTGGTTTGAACAGGTTCAAACTAACACTGGGGAAAATTAGTGAAATTGTGAGATATTGCCAATTCTGACTGATTTCCCTCACGTTCTTGCAGTTGAAATCTAGGTCGGTGATTGATAATTTTTCCAAGGTCCTTCAGGCCACTGCCCCGGCCTCCTGGACTGAGAAATACAAATAAGGAATGGAACCTATAAAAGGAAAATATATTTCTGGGAACTTTGTGGCCGGGATCTGGCTACTAAGCTGTGGATGGAAACTTTAAATCAGAAGGAGGTGTCTCACCCAGAGACCTAGGCAGAGAGTTCCTTACTGCAGTGCATCCCCACAAATCTGCCCTGACATGGTCACAAGTGGACAATGGGTGATAGCATGGCACTGCTTTGGTCCACAATTCTTGTAAGACCAGGCAGGACCTGTGGTTGGATGTCATGGTCGTTTTTTCTCTGGCTACCACTAGCTGCTTCCATTTCCCCAGCACACTGTACAAATGTCATGCCTTTCTATTCATTGACTGACCAGGGCAAAGTCGGAGATCACAGTTTCATTGAACTTGACCTCCCAGGTGATGGCTCTCAGTTGAGCACAGCCCTTGGCTGAAAAGTACTGCCATGTCCAAAGTAGCATCCCCTTCTGGAAACAGCATGCATTGAGCAACTAGTCTATGATTTGATAGAAAGATTCATTCCTAAACTTGAGATGGGAAAACTCAGAACCCTCCCATTCCCCACTGTAGATCTAATAGTATTAGCTGAGATTTTTACTGCAAATGCATCACAGCTCAATTTCTCCCTTTCCTGGTCTTACTCCCTTCCCAGTGCTGTAAGAATAGATACCAAGAACCCATTTCAAATTCATGCAGGCAAAGCTGTTTTATAGCCTGCATCCCAGAGAGTCTGACCTAAGCAGACATGAAGCACGAATAGACTGGAGTAGGGGGTTTAAACATAGGAGCTGAAGGTAGCATCAGGCATGGCCTGGCCCTGTCAATTACTAGCTGTGTGATTTTGTTCCAAATTATTTAACCTCGGTATGCCTCAGTTTCCACGACTGCAAAATGGAAATATTAATAGCACCTTGCTAATTGAATTATGAGGATTACATGATGTAACAACCAAAAATAATGTAAAAATGTCCTGGTCCATGGCAAGAAGTATAATTGCTTAATTAAATGAGTTAATAAAATAGAGTAGAAGAAATCTGTTTTTTCTGTCCTTTGTCCTCTGTCTCTCATCTTTCTTTGCCTCGGGGAGAATTCATTTTCTATTTCTATTTATACTTTTATATCATTAGCCCTTGATATTCAGTTAATATCTTTACATACTTTCCTTTGATTACCACTAAAGACAGAACAAGTGGGAGGGGAACTTGCTATTGAAATATTCCTCCTAAAGGATACAATAAAAAGCATTTATTCATTAAGTTCAGAATACCACTCTTTATACATTATTTCTTTGTAATTGTCTCTTTATTCTGTAGACATATAAAGAACACTCGAATGCTACAGAAAAGAATCAACATGCATTTCTTCACCATTGAAAATAATCCAATCATGTGTCATGAATCTAAAAACCACCATGTCTTTCATTTGCATTAGTTCTCAACGAGGGGAAATTTTGCCACCCCACTCCAAGGGAACATTCGGCAATAGCTGGAAACAATCTGAGCTGTCGGACTAGGGGGAAGGTGCTACTGGCATCTAGTGAGTAGAGGCCAGGGATTTTGCTCAACATCCTACAATGCATGGGACAGTCCCCTCACAATAAAGAGCCATTCTGCCCCAAAGGTCAATAGTGCCAAGGTTGAGAAACTCTGACCTACATGGAGCATCTGCATAATTTGTTTACTCCCTATGAATTTTGTTTACTCCCTATGGTGACTATCTTTTAAAAAAGATATGCTGATAACATATTGAACATAATTATGTCAGAATTTTGATTATCAAAATGTTAATGGCTCCAGTCTGATGTTAATATTGCCCTTCTGTCTAGCCAAACAGGTTTTCTGTCTTTTTGCTCTCCTTAAATGCAGGATAATCCCTTAAATTGTAGATTCTTATCTATGTGCTGTGCAAGTAGAGATTTGAATTGATTTGAATTACATGGACACACAAGTTGGAGACAGAACCTCGCTTGACTTGATAGTGTTGTATGTACAGTCTGAAATGTCAACGAAATCTGAAATGTCAAGAATATAAATACTTTCCAAAGACAAGCATCAAAAGCCTTCTTGATCACTTCTTAAAATGCCAATCATGCATTGCCCCACTTGAGCTGTTATGATGTTGTGATATGGCTGAATAGAAAAGATACTGGGAATGTTCTAACTTGGTCAGAGGTCACATATAAAACCTTCATGTATGCTCTGGACTCATCCTTGAGACAGGGCATCCTATGGTGTCCCTGGGCATTATTAGCTTAATAAAATTACCCTAAGACTCAATAATTATTTTGGAATCAGTCTTAAGATAGTATCTTCTGAGATAGGATGCCCTATCACCTAGCCTATCCCAGATCACCTAGGTATTACACCCCACATGCATTAGCTGTTTATCCTGATGCTCTTCCTCCTCTCGCACCCCTAACAGGCTTCAATGTGTGTTGTTCCCCCTCCCTGTGTCCACGTGTTCCCATTGTTCAGTTCAATTCTTATTTTATCTTGATTTTTTTTTTTTTAATTTCAGAAAAGCCAGTCAAGGACTTTAAGCTAAAGCATGATATCTCTGGGCATTATTTGTTTCATAAAACTATCCTAAGACTCAGTAATAATTCTGGACTCAGTGTTGAGACAGGGCATAGTTAGGCATAAACCAAGTCATCCTAAGAATCAACAATTCTTTTGGTTTCTGCCTTCTCTATTACAAGCTGGGTGTCTAAGAGACAGAGACAGTATATGGTGGTAGAGGGACAGGATATCCCAGTGCCAGGAAAAGCAGGCACAGGGATTTCATCTATGATGGTAGAATTTGGGAAGACTGAATAGTCCTTAATCAAATTAGAGCATAGCATTTTGTAGGTGAAGAAAATGAGATGCATCTACCTTTTTATTTCAGTCAAAAATTAATAGTTCAATTCTAATAAGAATTTTAATTTAATTTTATGTTCTGGGGTACATGTGCAGGACGTGCAGGTTTGTTTCATAGGTAAACCTGTGCCATGGTGGTTTGCTGCACCTATCAACCCTTAACCTACATATTAGGCTCTGGATGCATTAGCTATCTATCCTGACGCTCTTCCTCCCCTGGTGCCTCCAACAGGCTCCACTGTGTCTTGTTCCCCTCCCTGTGTCTGTGTGTTCTCAGTGTTCAGTTCAATTCTTGTTTTATCTTGATTTTTTTCAATCTAAGAGAAGCCAGTTAAGGACTTTAAACAAGAGGTGGGCAGCAGTGGAAGATGGGTAACTTGAGTTTTATTTTCCAAGAATATGGTAAATAACCCCATGAAGAAAAGTTGGAGGAAAACAGGACTGGAGTAATCCAAATAAGTGATGGAGACTCAAACTCAAGTAGCTGCAGAAGTGGAAAAGAAATAGATTGGGAAATTATTATAGAATTAGAATGTATAGGTCTTGGCAATCAATCAAATGTAGAAAGTGGAGAAAAAGAATGGGTATGGAATGTGAGGAGGAGATGAGGCTGAGACTGGCTAAAGAGTCAAGATGTAATGCCACTTATTAAACAGAAATTGGAATCGGCCTAAGGACTGAAGGGAAAATGACAAGTTGAACGGAGATGTTGATGCAGAGATGACTATGGAACCCTTCAGCAAAGATAATGGAACATGCAATTCAATAAGCATCTTTGCTACTTAGAAGAAATGTCTGGGATAGAAACTTTGGAAGTCATCAAATATAGTCATTAATCAAGCTAAAAGGTATTAATCGACTCATCAAGGTCTCAAACCATTAGAGATGAAGACTCAGGTCTCTTGACTTGGCTACAACTCTGCACAAAATAGCTAGTGTTACATTTACAGAAATATTAAGAAAATGTAAGTCTATGCTTTAAAGTGAATTTCCCCTTCATATTTCTGGAGATATTTAAGATTGCCATATATCTTCTTAGTTTTAAATATTTAAATCTAACTATTTAATACTCAATAAATGTGTCATATTTTATCTTGTCTTTTATCAGATGTTTTGCTATTTTTGTTTGCGTTTTATCATAATGTAATTCATTTTCATAGAGTAATGCCTACATTTATAAAAAGAAAAATCACTACTTGAAAGACTTGTTGTCCTGTTTGTTCAAGAATGTTCCTGAGACAATCTTGGAAATGTGAGAAGTGGGATTTGGCAGAATCTGGAAAGTTGGTCTTCAATCTGATTATAACCCACTTGGAAAGAAAAACTTCAACCAGTGTAAAACTTAATGTATATGCATGAACGGAAATCAATCGAACAGATATTTAAGAAACTTGTTCCTTTGCTGCCATTTCATGTAATGTTCTAGAATAGGTCATTACAAAGTTCAACAGAAATAAATAAAGTTTTACTAAATGCATAAAGATTATACATTTGCAAAAGGTTTTAATTATGTAAGTTTTCACAATTAGGACTTGCATATTATAGATTTGTGAAATTTGAAGTTTTAATTTAATTACAAATCTATAATATGCAAGTCATCATTGTGCTTTTCAGCACTAAGAAATCTATTCTTCCACTGATGTGTGAAAGATTTAAATGACCAGAAACTCCTAACAGTAATAGCTTTGCTCTTTTTCCCTCATGCATCTGTACTAGATATTATTGCCCAGAGGACTCTGAGCAGTGTTTCTGTGCACATTTAAGAATTAAAACGCTAAAATTCTACGAAATCATAATGACAACATGATAAAATATCTGCAGTAATTATGCCCATCAGATAATGAAAATAAAACATTCTTTATTCCATTAAACTAAGGAGAGAAATCAACTACGATTTGTATGCAGGAGTATTCATTCTTACAAATTTTAAGAAGTATTTGTTTACAAGTGCTGATAGTTTTAAAAGTTAACCAAACTTCTTAAATTGTATTAGTAACAATTTCAGGCTTATTAAATTGTTTGTAAGTACCGCAGCTTTATCATTTTTAACCTGGGGCTGTAAATATATAATATAAACATGTAAGTGTGTTTGTATGTGTGCTCAGGTGATAAAAAATAAAAAAGCAAACAAGAAAAAAAGTCACTTGACCATTTCTATATAAAGCAGTAATGTCAACTGAACATCAGGATAAATTCAAGCAACCAGAAGACAGACTGTCACATAGGATATGTGTTATTTGTATCTAGAGAGTATATTCCCTTCAAATCTCTTTGGGATGACAACTTCAGTCATCCCTAGAGAATAGAGATTTCACAGCACCAAAACTTCTGCTGCCAGTGTGTAACACGTGGAGGCAGCTCAATGTACTAGCGGAGAGCATGCCTACTGCACGGTGCACTCCTGCCCATCTCTCCATGCCAACATAATGGATCACTGTCTCTCATGTCAGCCAGAACTGCTTTAGAATAAATCCTCTTTCTGAGGACAGCATGATTCTCCTCTGCATGAAGCTAAATTGGTTCTGCTGTCCAAAATTACGTCCACAGAACATCCCTGGTTCCTCCAACATTGAGGGGCCTCGTTGAACTCTCGAAAAGAAAATAAAGCAATCTTATAATCCAGTATGTGGTACCTTCCACCAAAAGGCAATTGATAATGATAGCAGGGAAGAAGAGGGAAAAATACCTGTAATATACTCAAAACTCTTGATGGGAAGCCAGTATCGTGCAAGGCATGCAACATATTTTAAATCTATAATCACATTTAACCTTCATAAAAACACAGTGAGATGGGCATCATCTCCATTTTCCACACGATGAAAACTGAAGCTATGAAAGTTAAGTAGCATATCCTGTTTATATAGCTAAGTCAGGGCCAGGGCAAATTCAAACTTTAGATCATCCGGCACCAGAACCCATGTCCTTTAAGTTTCATTCTTTTGCTAACATGTCAAGTCATTTTTTTAAATTTTAAAATAGTACTATGTATTCTGACTTAAGTATGTTACTCAAAACAGATAGAGCCTTGTATGTGGATAGTTTAAAATTCCTGCTTGTTTTAATTGTTTTTATGCACACTAACATTTCGGAAAAGCAGCCCTTGCCACTTTGTCTCCATATTTGTTGCCTAAAGATGACTGGAATAAATTTAACTCTCTGCTTTCTCTAAGTGCGAAGCCATCGGCACTGCTAATAAGTGATGAGCATGGCAGACAGTCCCTTCTGTCAACAGCAAGCAGCTTAAATTAAAATCACTCATTTCCATCTGAGGCCACCCTCATTCACGTCAGATATTCAGCTTTCTCTCTCAGCCAGGGATTCAGACTCAAACCTGTAAGTCACTTGCACTGATTTCGCCCTGTTTGCCAGTTTACACGTAACTTTGGCCCTGGACTTGCAGCAATGACAACAACATTATGCTTTGGTGCTATCCATTTTCTTGGTTTACGTGGGAATACTTTTCTGATTGTCTCTAAGACTCATTATAAGGAGTGTGTAGCCCAGTCAATTGGCAAGGGTACCATGATATCGATGGGATCACAGTTTTCTTTCTCCGGTTATTCCCTGCAAGTGATGAAAAAAATATAGATGCATTTTCTCCTACCGCTCTTTCCTAAAATTCCAGGTGAAATATGAAATACTTTCATTTGTTTTTACCAACTTACTTAGATTTATGGACTCTGCTCAAGCTCCAAACAAAATTTTAATATGGTCTAATCTTTATTTTCTAGGTTTTTATTAACCATTATATGTCTGAGATAATTTTATAGCTAATCTGTTATAGTTAGGGGAAGAATTATAAAAAATAAGTCATCTCATTTAAACACCAAGATCTGCCTAAAAATATTTTACTAAAAGCAATAACTTGTGATTAATATCACTAACAGTCCTGGTAAATAAAAAGATATGCAGGAATTATATGAAGAGGATACAATAATAGCAATGATTCTATTTCAGAGATCTACAATATGCACTATATTTTCCTGGTAAGTAAATATTAATACTCTAGCAAAAAAAAAATAATGGAGGTTATCAAAATGTTTGATATGGCCTGGCTGTTTCCACACCCAAATCTCATCTTGAATTGTAGCTCCCATAATTCCCACATGTTGCAGGAAGGACCCAGTGGGAGATAATTGAATCATGGAGGCAGTTTCCCCCATACTGTTCTCTTGGTAGTGAATACGTCTCATGAGATCTGATGGTTTATATAAAGGGAAACCCTCTTTGCTTGGCTCTTATTCTCTCGTCTGCTGTCATGTGAGACATGCCTCTTGCCTTCTGCCATAATTCTCCCCAACCATGTGGAACTGTGAGTCCACTAAACCTTTTTCTTTATAAATTACCCAGTCCCTGGCATGTCTTTATCAGCGGTGTGAAATTAGACAAATACAATGTTGTAGGCCAGTTGTCTAAGCCTGGTATTAGGAAGTTAATGTCCCTATCCTTTGAGAACTTACATAGGTAGAAAATACATGTGTGTGTGTATATATATACACACACACACACACACATAAAATCTTACGATGAACCAAATACATATTGTAGAGTCAAAGTGAGAGAAGACGATGACTTGACCATAGAATCAGGTCAAGCTATGAATTTAGAAGCTTGAAAATGGAAGAAGGGGACCCTTCTTCCCCTTCCAGGCAGCCTTTAGAAGCAGAAGTCGTCAAGGAACATTATGGACACACACACACACACACGCGCATATGTGTGTGTGTATATATATATATATACACATACATACATATACATATATACACACACACATATATTTTATGTATACACACATATAAAATATTTCATCCAATCTATAATAGATCATTAAAAATTTTTGAATGAAAATATATTGTTGGAAGTATGAAATTGGTGGGCATTTGCTGTTCAGAATGAAAAAATTATCTGTCTCAATTGCTGTGGTGGTAAACCACACGCATACATTTATCAAAACTCATCAGATAATATATTTTGTAAAAATCTAATGTATACTTAGACTTAAGTCTAAAAACATTTTCATAGTCACAAAGGGGCAACTGAGATGCTCTATTAGTCATCTTACACTTTTTTCCTTATGCTGACTAACGATTTGAATAAGAATCTCCATCTTTAATTCCCTTTCTTCTCCACACTTTCCCCTTGAAATCTCTCTATCCATGTGCATTACAACTGCCTGTGATGTGGTTGGCAGCATAATGACCTCCAAATAGGTTTGATATGTTTATGTCTCTTTGTGAAATTTTCTTTGGAATCCCCAGAATCTGTGATTATGTTACCTTACATGGCAAAAGGGACTTTGAAATACAATTAAGAAACAAAATGGGGACATTATCTTGGACTACCCAGTGGACCCAATGTAATTACAGGGGTCCCTAGAAGGAAAGAGGGCAGTAGAAGAGTTAAAGTGAAAGGTGTGACCATGAAATCAGAAGTCAGAGTGTTGCATCTGCTAGTTTGAAATTGGAGGAAGGGGCCATGAGCCAAGCAATGCAGGCAGCCTCTAGAAACAGGAAAAGCAAAGAAATCTCCTCTGTAGAGCTCTTCCCAGCTTTCCGAAGGAACACAACCTTGCCAACACATAGATGTTAGCCCAGCAAAGCCCATTTCAGACCTCTGCTATCTAGAATCCTAAGAAAATTAATTTGTGTTAAGTGACTATGTGAATTAGGGTTCTTAAGAGGGACAGAACTAATAGGATACATGTATATATGAAAGGGAGTATATTAGAAAGAATTGGCTCACATGATCACAAGGTGAAATCCTATGATAGGCCATCTGCAAGCTGGAGAAGGAAGTCAGCAGTGGTTCACAGTCCAAAAGCCGCAAAAGCAGGGAAGCTGGCAGTGCAGCCTTCAGTCTGTGGCTGAAGGCACAAGAACCCCTAGAAAACCACTGGTGTGAGTCCAAGCATCCAAAGGCTGAAGAACCTGGAGTCTGATGTCCAAGGGGAGGAGGAACCAAAGGAAACATCCAGCATTGGAGAAAGATGAAAACCAGGAGACTCAGCAAGCCAGCTTATTCCACCTTCTTCTGCCTGCTTTGTTCTAGCTGTGCTGGCAGCTGACTGGATGGTGCCCACCCACATTCAGGGTGGGTCTTCCTCTCCCAGTTCACTGACTCAAACGTCAATCTCTTCTGGCAACACATTCACAAACACACCCAGAAACAATATTTTACCAACTATCTACGCATTCCTTCAATCAAGTGACACCTAATATTAACCACCATAGTAAGTTTGTGCAAATTTGTTTCAGTAGCAATACAAAAAATATTGCCCCAAACTTTAGAAAATCCATTCTGCCCTGACAATTATGATGCTGAACTTTCCCAGGTTTTACCTTTACCTTTTGTTATCCTCTGTCTTTGTGAAATTCTCTTTTGAAAGAGGGATTTAAAAAATCCTAGATATCTAATATTGGATAAGTTGCCATCACTTCAAACACAGCATTCCAAATCTTATCTTTTATATATTTTAAAATTTGAGCCCCTTCAATCTTCCTCATTGTTATGATTTGGCTCTGTCCCCACCCAAATCTCATCTCGAATGTGTCAAGGGAGGGACCTGTAATAGGGATTTTTACATGGAGGCCTGTAATCACCACGTGTGGAGGAAAGGAGGTGATCGGATCACGGGGGAGGTTTCCCACATGCTGTCCTCATGACAGTGAGTCTTCACAGGATCCAATGGTTTCATAAGGAGGTCTTCCCCCTTTGCACACTCTTCTCTCTCGCCTACCATATAAGATATGTATGATTCCCCTTCAGCCATAATTGTAAGTTTCATGAAGCCTCCCCAGTCATGTAGAACTGTGAGTTAAACCTTTTTCCTTTATAAATTACCCAGTCTCAGGTTTTTTTTTTTTTATAGTAGTGTGAAAACGGACTAATAAACTCATTCTGTAGATGGCACCATCACTTCTTATCACGGTTAGGACAAGCAGCAAAGCACGTGGGCCCCTCTCTCTTGACATGTGCTTCCTGTGAGAATGGCCATGTGGTGTCACTGGTGATGCGAAGAAGAGTACTATGTACAAAAGGGTATTTGTCACTATGAAATAAGATAAGAAGAGGCATAACAATCATTTGAAAACTCTTAGTTTTTTTTGTGCACATATCTTGGTCCTTCTGTAAAATAGATTTCTAGAGGTAGCCTGTTCTAAATATGCAAATAATATGGATATCTGGAAATTGCCTAGTGATTTGCATTACTCAGATCCCAGGCATTATTTTACAAAATGTTTCTATGATTATGCCATAATTTTATTGCCAGATTATGTGAGCAAAATAAATTTGTATCTTCCCAAAGGATTTCAGAGATAGATTCTGTGTACTAAAGAATTTTTTTTTCCTTTCTTCGGTAATGTTTTAAAATAAATCATTCAAATGAGTTCTGCTGCATAATGTGTTTTTTATTTAGCTTTTTACTTTTTTTTCCCCCATAAGCCATGCTTGGATACATACTTTTAGAAGATTTTAGCAGTTGAAAAATATTCAGAGCAAAATTGGAAAGAAGCATTTGCCAGCCGCCTCCATTAATTTGCCAACTTAATGCTGGGGTGTCTGAGGAATATTGTTAAAGAAAATAAGAGCCTCTGAAGCTGATAATTAGACAACTTTCTTGTTTCTTCACTGATTTATTTTTTTACTCAAGGTCATATTCAAAGTCTTACCCCACTAACTGCTAATTTTTGCTGGAGTACACACTACCAAGATAGTGATTAATATCTACAATATTCATGACAATAGATTGGTCCATCAGGAAGCCAATTTTATCATTTTAACCGAGTAGTAACAGAGCTTATGAGAGACCCTCAGTCAATTTAATGTTTTCAGTGCATTGCCTTTTTTTTTTTCTGCCTTTCTTTCATTTTCAGATAATTGGTAATTTTTAATATTTTCTAAATAAAGCAATACTAGCACAGTCCTTTAGGATAATATAATTTGCTTAAGTTATCCTACTTTCAAGAGTACTCTCAATATAATTTGTAGCTGGTTGTTTCTTTTAATGACTTTTTAAAAAGTCAATCTCAAACTTACAGAAATGTAAGTATATTTTGTGGATTTTAAAATTTTTCCTAAAAGTATGTGTAAGTTGCCGACATGATGTCTCCTCATTCTCCAACACTTTGGTACGTATTCCGTACAATAAATACATTAATCTACATAACCATAGCACAATCAGCTATATCAGAAAATTAACACTGATGTTATATCATTGAATTCTCAGACTCATTCAAGTTCTGCTAATAGATTGAAAGGTATTCTTTAGAGCAAAGGGAATCAGTTTAGAATTTAGTTCTCCTATCTCTTTCTTCTCCTGTAACATAAAATGTTCTTCAGTCTTACTGGGTCCGGAGTTTGTTCCTGTTGGTAGGTTTGCGGTCTCGCTGACTTCAGGAATGAAGCCGCGGACCTTCAAGGTGAATGTTACAGCTATTAAAGGTGGTGCGGACCCAAAGAGTGAGCAGCAGCAAGATTTACTGTGGAGAGAAAAAGAACAAAGCTTCAACAGCGTGGAAGGGGACCCAAGCGGGTTGCCGCTACTGGCTGGGGTGGCCAGCTTTTATTCCCTTATTCGTCCCTGCCCATGTCCTGCTGATTGGTCCATTCTACAGAGTGCCAATTTGGTCCATTTTACAAATCTCTAGCTAGCCACAGAGCACTGATTGGTATGTTTTTAGACAGCACTGATTGTAGCTAGCTAGAGGTTTGTGAAATGCACCAGAGCCCCGATTGGTGCATTTTTTCTAGAGTACTGATTGGTTCATTTTACAAACCTCTTGTAAGACAGTAAAGTTCTCCAAGTCCCCACTCGACCCAGGAAGTCCAACTGGCTTCACCTCTCAATACCTTCCCATATCATGACCCTACTACTTTTGAAAATCCAGGACAGGTACATTAGAGAATGTCCCTCAATTCGGATTTATCTGATAATTTCCTATGATTAGAATTTTTCCTATGATTAGAATTAGACTCAAGGTAGATAACTGTGGCAAGAATGTTAAAAGCGATGCTGACATCTTCTCACTGCATCTTATCACATGATGTTCGCTATTTGTGCCATTGCTGGTTGGTGGTCACTGGATCCCACGGAAAGATAGTGTCTAGCTTGAAGTATACTTAGTTTTCCCTTTACAATTCATAAGTATGTAAGGGGGAGTTACTTTGAATCTGTGCACATAGTCCAGTTCTTCTAGAACTTTCTGTAAGAAATGTGTTTATTCATTCAAATGAAAGTGTGAAGTTGTTGTTTCATTTTTTATTGAATGGCTAAATTTGTTATTTTCATTACTATGTTGATTCTCAAGTTTTCCCTTCAAATAAGCCTTCTGTATCCTTCTATGAAATTGTTTTTATGTCAATCGATTTAGGGGTACAAGTGGTTTTTGATTACATGAATGAATTATATGGCATTGAAGCCTGGGATTGTAATGTAACATTGACCTAGTAGTGTACATTGTACCCAACAGGTACTTTCCATCCCTTGCTCCCCATTTGATTTTTCTGATCCACGAACACAGGATATATTTCCATTTGTTTGTGTCATCATTTCTTTCTGTTGTATTTGATAGTTCTTCCTGTAGACATCTTTTACCTCCTTGGTTAAGTATATTCCTAGGTATCTTATTTTTTTTGTAGCTATTGTAAAAGGAATTGAGTTCTTAATTTGATTCTCAGCTTGGTCACTGTTGTCTTATAGCAGTGCTACCGATTTGTATACATTAATTTTGTAACCTGAGACTTTACTGAATTCATTTATCAGATTTGGGAGTCTTCTGAAGGAGTCTTTAGGGTTTTCTAAGTACAAGATCATATCACCATCAAATATATTTGGATGCACTTTATTTCTCTTGCCTGATTGCTCTTAGGACTTCTAGTACTAGGTGGAATACAAGGATTAAAAGGGCAGCCTTTTCCTGTTCCACTTCTTAGGGGAATGATTTCAATTTTTCTCTGTTCAGTATAATTTTGGCTGTGGGATTGTCATACATGCCTTTTTATTATTTTGAGGTATTCTCCTTCCATGCCTAGTTTGTTGGGGTTTTATCATTAAGGGATGCTGGATTTTATCAAATGCTTTTTCTGTGTCTATCTTTTGAGATCATATGGTTTATATTTTTAATTCTATTTACGTGACAAATCATATTTATTGACTTGCATATGTTGAACCATCCCTGCATGCCTGGGATGAAACTCACTTGATCATCATGAGTTATCTTTTGATGTGCTATCGGATTCAGTTTGCTACTATGTTGTTTAGGATTTTTACATCTAAGTTCAAAGATATTGGTTTGTAGTGTGGGGGGGTTATTATGTTCTCCCCTAGTTTTGGTATCGGAGTGATACTTGCTTCATAGAATGAGTTAGGGTGGACTTCTTAATCTTTTGGAATAGTTTCAGTAGGATTGGTACCAATTATTTGAATGTCTGGTAGAATTTGTGAATCCATGTGGCCCTGAGTTTTTTAATGTTGTTGTTGGCAATTTATTTATTACTGATTCAGTCTCATATCTTGTTATTTGTCTATTCAGAATTTCTATTTCTTCTTGATTCAAGCTAGGAGGGTTGTATGATTCCAGGAATTTATCAAATCCTCAAGATGTTCTAGTTTGTGTGCATAGAGATGTTCATAATAGTCTCAAATGACCTTTTGTATTTCTGTGGTATCAGTTGTAATATCTCAATTTTCACTTCCAGTTAAGCTTACTTGAATCTTCTCTCTTCTTAATTTAGCTAGAGATCAATTTTGTTTATCTTTCCAAATAAACAATATTCTGTCTCATTGATCTTTTATTTTTTTGTTTCAATTCCATTTAGTTCTGCTCTTATCTTTATTTCTTTCCTTCTGCTAGCTTTGGGTTTGGTTGGTTCTTTCTCTGCTTCTTGAGGTGCGATGTTAGGTTGTCAATTTGTGATCTTTCAGACTTTTTCATATAGACACTTAGTGCTATAAACATTCCTCTTAGTACTGCTTTTGCTATACTCCAGGTTTTGATAACTTTTGTCACTGCTTTCATCTAAAAAGAACTTTAAATTTTTTATCTTGATTTCATTGTTAACCCCCAAATCACTCAGAGCAGATAGTTTAATTTCCATGTATTTGCATAGCTGAGGGTTCTTTTAGTTGATTTCTAGTTTTATTCCACTGTTCGAGAAGATACTTTATATAATTTTATTTTTTTTAAAAAAAAGACATTTTGTAGCCAAAAGAATGGTCTATCTTAGAGAATGTTCCATATGCTGATGAGAAGAATGTATATTTTCTGCAGTTTTTGGATTAATGTTCTGTAAATATTTGTTAGGTCCATTTTAGAGTACAGTTTAAGTTCAGTGTTTCTTTGTTGACTTTCTGCCTCAATGATCTGTCTAGTGCTGTCAATGAAGTGTTAAAGTCCACTACCATTATTGTGTTGCTGTTTCTCTCTTCTTACTTGTAGTAGTAATTAATATGGGAGCTCCAGAATTAGGTGCATATCTCTTTAGAATTGTAATATTCTTTTGAACTGACCCTTTTGTCATTACATAATGACCTTCTTCATCTCTGTTTGATTGTTGCTTTAAATTCTGTTTCATCTGATTTAAGAATACCTATTCCTGCTCACTTTTGGTTTCCATTTTCATGCAGTATTTTGTTTCACTTCTTTCTCTCAAGTCTGTAAGAATCCTTATAATGTTTGGTCAATCTCTTGAAGTTGGCAGATCTTTGGTTTGTGATTTTTTTTAAACCATTCTGCCTATCTGTATGTTTTAAGCAGACCCTTTACATTCAGCAATGATATTGAGATTTTAGGTACCTGCTCTGTCACCATGTTGATTATTACCTACTGTTTTCTTCATTGTATTATTTTATAGGCTCTGTTTTATGATTTCACGAGGCTTTATTATGGTACATATTGACCTGTTGTTTCAAAATTTAGAATTCCTTTTATCATTTTTTGTAGGGATGGTCTGATAGTGACAAATTCCCTTAGCATTTGCTTGTCTGAAAAAGATCATTTCTCTTTCATTTATGAAACTTAGTTTTGCTTATACTAATCTTTTGACTGACACTTATTCTGTTTAAGGCGGCTAAAGATAGGACCCCAATCCCTTCTGGATTGCAAGGTTTCTGCTGAGAAGTCTGCTATTAGTCTGATAGATTTTCCTTTATAGGTTGGCTGATGCTTTTGTTTCACTGCTGTTAGAATTCTTTCCTTCATATTGACTTTAGATCACCTGATGAATACATGCCTTGATGATATCCTTTAAAAATGAATCTCCCAGGAGTTATTTGGGCTTCTTGTATTTGGATGCCTAAATCTCTAGAGCAAGGGGCCAAGGGAAGTCTTTCTGAATTCCCTCAGACATGTTTTCCAAACTTTTTCCTTTTTCTTCTCCTTTGGGCATACCTGCAATTCTTAGGTTAGTTCATTTTACATAATTGTCTATTTTATAGGAGTTAGTTCAATTCTTTTTTCTTTCGTTCGATTGGGTTAATTCACAAGACCTGCCTTTCTGCTCTAAAATGCTTTCTTCTAGTTGGTCTAGTGTTAAAACTTTGCATTGCATTTTGCAGTTCCCTAAATGTGTGTTTAATTTCCAGAAGTTCTGATTGGTCTTTAAGATAGCTATCTCTTTAAGAAAATATTCATTCATACCCTGAATTGTTTAAATTTCTTTATGTTGATTTTTTACCTTTCTCTTGTATCTCCTTGAGTAACAATCTTTTGAATTCTTTATGTGGTATTTCAAATATTTCATCTTGGTTTGGATCCACTGCTGGAATATTAGTGTGATCGTTTGGAGCTGTATAGAACCTGGCTTCTCCATTTTGCCAGACATACTTCTCTTCTTCTCATTTGGGTAGACTATTTCTAATTATTTTTAATTTATTGTTGATTGATTGGAATTTTTAATAACTTTTTTCCTTTTGAGGATGTGACTTTAATGTTTACAGCTTCTTGTCATCTAGCTTCAGCTCTCAGTGCTCTCAGTGATAAAAACTCTGTATGAGTTTTTGGCTATAGAGAATCTTTGTGTGGTGGCTTTCTCAGATATTATCTGTAGTAGCAACGTGCTGGTTGTGTGCACAGCTTCGCCACATCCTGTAGGAAGTTTTCTGCTTGGTTCGTGGTGTAAACTGCTGCCTGCTGCCCTTTCAGAGGGTTTGAGGTTTCTTTCAGTTTTTAAGTTCTTGGGTGGCTTCTTGGAAAAAACATTACAGTGGGAATTTCTACACACTATTTTGTCTTTCCAAGTGGGAGAAGAATGCTAACAATACTTCCACAAACCACCCTCTTGGAAAAAACTGTAGCCGGTTATTTCACTTTATGAATTAGAGGGCACTAGGCCCTTCTCAATAAGTGCTAGTTTCTAATGGAAGTAATCAGAAGAGTTGTGAGAAATATTAGAATACATGTAATTTATGATAAATAATAATCAAATCTGGTCTCAATTATATTTTTGGAGTTTTAATTAGATTTATTAGTTTTTCATTACTAAAATTCTGCATACCATGTAACACACCAACTGTTTGAAGAAGTAAAAATTAATAACATGAAAAGAACACTGAAAGAGAGTTAGATCTGTTGGGATTTTAGAAAACCTCTGATTTGGGTTTATTGTACAGGTAGAGAAGATGAGATTCAGAGGGTGAAACACATGACCCCAACTGGTTTTTCCTACAGGCTAAACGTTAGTGACCTAGTATCTTAAATGAGTGACTAGATCCAAGGATGTATCCTAGAGGTAGAGAAGGGAGCCTGAAATTTATCTCCCACTATGGGTGAGCTATTCAAGTTCACACTTAAGCATCTTACATGATTGTTTAAAAAAAAAAATCCAAAGGAAGACTTTGTTTTCAAGTATCCACTTTAAATGGGGAAACTGAAAATCTGTTACTGTGAACCGAATGTTTTGGTCCCACTAAAATTCATATATTGAAGCTCTAATCTTACCACTATCATTATATTTGAAGATAGGGCCATCGGGAGGTTATTAGGGTTAGATTAGGTCATGAGGGTAGGGTCCTTATGATGGGGTCAGTGGCCTTTTAAGAGGAGGAAGAGAAACCACAGTATGTGTTCTGTCTCTCAATCTCTCTACCATGTATGGACATCGCCAGAAGGAAGTCATAAAATCCAGAAAGAGAGCCCTTTGAGAAACCAACCACGCTAGGACCCTGATCTTGGACTTCCAGTCTCCAGAACTGTCAGAAAATAAATTTACGCTGTTTAAGTTATCTAGTCTATATTTTGTTATGACAACCAGAGCTGACGAATACATCCGTCAAGTAAGTCTTCCAAAGTGTCAAAAATAAGTGCTGAGTATGCTTCCACAGCAGATGGACCTCTGTGCACCATGTCAGTCTGTTTCTGGGGGCTTAGCCGTCATGCTCTGAGAGGCTATTCAGCACTTTCTCTGGATAGTCATCACTACTTCAACTATTATGTCATTATAAAAATAACACAAATAAATTAAGACTCACATTTGTAAAGTCTCCACTATTGCCAAACATTATACTTACAAGTTTCTAAAAGTTTTCTCACTTAAGCTAACTTCTTGATTTTCCTACTTGTAATTTGTTTTCGTCACTCTAAAAGATAGAACCTTACACTTCCACCTTCTTCAATAATTTATCTAATCTGTTTTTGGGTGGGGGTGGAATTACAATAGGGTCTCTAGGAAAGAAAACAGTTCATTGAAAGCTACAGATAAATATCATTATGATTTTCCTATAAAAACACCCTGTGTGCTGTTATGAATTTGTGTAGGTAGTATTTCTTTAATTAAAAAACTCTACTCTTTAGCACATTTTAGGGTTTACTATGAGCCATAAACTAGGAGAAACTGGACAAATTATAAGATTTATTCAACATGTATAATTGTGAATAAGTAATTTCGTTTCTTGATCTTCCCCAATTGTACTATCCATCTATGGCTGCTTCTTATAAGAGATTACATGAAAGAGAAATACTGCATATAAATGTTTAGCCAGCATCTTTAAAATAATGCTTCAGAATAGGCAGTGAGGAGAACACCAGTGAAGGAAGACTTTCCACACACAACAGCAGAGAGTCCTATGCTTTGTCACTCATATCTTTCCTCTGCCTGGGTTCAGGATTAGCAGATACACCTCAGGGAAGCCCTAGGCATCCCAGAAAATTTAAGTAACCTGCCTGGTAAAGAAGCCTTTTAACAACTTCCTAACCAGAGCCAGCAGAGATAAAAGGCTGATTAAAATGACTAGATAGAAGAGCTCAAAACAGTGTCCATAAGCAAAGGAATTATGATTTATGGTGAAGAGTAGAGATTCGCCCATATATTCAGCACACATGCATTGGTGTTATATCAGGAGTTGTGCTAGCAGCTGGTAAGGATTGAGCAGTGAAAAACGCACGACCCCAAGGAGTTGTGGTCTGTTGCAGCATTTCTCAGAGTTCCGCAAAAATCTGTTTAGGAAGAGCTGCTTTCTCACTCTTATCTGTTGGGAATGAGTTTCATAAAATGATTCCTGTGGACTTCACAGCACTCCAGTTTATACCCCGAGATAGAGAAGTTTAAACAGCATCAATTAGGAAGATGAGTTCTAAAGTCACATAGATATAATGCACATCTCAGTATCACATGTGAGATCTTGAGATAGTTAAATAGCCTTAAACTTCAGCTTTTTGTCCATGCAATATCGATAATCCAGTTGCAACCTTTTGCTGAGAAGATTAAATAAGATGGGTGTAAAATGCCTGTGATAGTAGAGATATATTATACCTTCTTGGAAAAAAAAAGACAGTGCTACTATTGGAGTTCTTATTATTGGCTGATGCAATTTTTCAAAAGAGACAAGACAGGAAAAATATTGCTGCCTTACTTTGGGTTGCCCCATAAGCAGATCCTGAGGCTCTGATGTAAGTGCAAGTAGTTCGTTTGGAAATTGATAACAAGAAACATTGGAAAAGACTAGGGAAGTAAGATTCAGAAGGGAAGGAATTCAATAGAAAGGGTATTAGCATGTCTATCCTGTGGGCTACTCGAGTTTGGCCCTGCCAGATAACTGTGAGCACTAATGAGAAACACAGGGCTCAGCATGCATATGAGAGAGCCAGGGTATGTATCTACCAACTGAGACTCCTCATCTACCATCAGTTCCCTGGTACATAGTTATGCCTTATAGCCCTGCTAGGGCAGAATGGGCTCTGGTGGCCACAGAAACCTTAAGAGAAAAATGTGACACTGCCAGCTGGAGGGTGGTCTGAGTATTGGTTTTCTCTGAAAAATAACTACAAAACTACAACCACTTATCTCACAGTTCTGTAAGTTAGAAGTCCAGGGACAGTGGGGCTCAACTGTGTCCTCTACTTAGAGTCTCACAAAGCTGAAATCGAGGAGTTAGCTAGGATGCATTTTTTTTCCAGAAGCTCTATTAATAGTTTACATGTTCATTCAGGTTGTTGGACAAATTCACCCCTCTGCATTGTAGAAGTTCCCTTTGCTCCTGGCCACATCCCTTCTTAATCTTTCCATGTAGCTTCCCATTGGTAATGGTGTGTGAGGGCCTCTCTCATGCTTTGAATCACTCTTTCTCTTCTGCCCCATCTGTCAAGACCACAGCTGGATAAATTTCTCTGCTTTTAAAGGCTGATACAATTACATTGCATCCGCCAGCGTAGTCCAGGATAATCTCCCTGTTTTAAGGGATATTTAGGGTCTGTAATCTTATGGGCTGGGTCCCTTTTTTCATGTAACATAATATATACAATGGTTGCGGGGATCGCCACGTGAACATCATTCTACCAGTGTCATGCACCGAAACAGTAAGGCCTGGGTAACTGCAATGTTTGAAAGTTCTAGTAGATGCTGTTTGTGGAATGCACTTATTTATGGTGACACAACAGCAGCTACCAGATAAGTACATTCCACAAACAGCCATCTACTAGAACTTTTAAACATTGTTCGAGCATCAATATATGCTTAAGCTTCAAGGTACAAGGGAAAACTATCAAATAATATTTCATCAGAGAAAAGGGTAACAAAATGTGGTCTTTCCGGTCTGATTAAGAAAAATATTATTTTGCAGAAAGGAATATAGCAAATGACTTTTACATGGGAAACCTAGGAAGACAAGGGTCTAGAATTCACAGAAACGTACACTTTATTCCTAGTTTTGTTGCTGGGAAGCAGTCATTGAAATGTCAAAATTAAAGTGGAGAGAATCCATTCCAAGATGTTTTCATTATAGAACCTGGGGTGGGATACACTGAGGACCACCTCTGTGAATTCTGATAGGTATTTCTAGAATAGATTTGTACCACATGTTCTAACAAGTTGAAAATAAGGGCTGGCCCACTTGTACCCACTCTAATTTATGTTGTCTCCATGAATGTTTGCTCTCTAGTTGCAATCACTTGAAGATGTCTTATCCAAACCTACTAGTGGCTAGGATAATGTACAACAAAAACTCTCCCCCACCTTTGGAGAGGAGGCCTAAGTAGAAATTGTTTGAACTTTGAGCATTTTAAAATGTTTTACACACAAAAGGTAAAGAGTGGGTTAAAGCTTTCTTATTTCTTCCCACTTGTAACTATGCTGGACTCAAAACACCACTGAGACTTCATAAAAATGTCCCAGAAACGTGAGAGTTCCAGCAAAGAGAGGTATCATGTAATAAATAGCATGTCACTATAAATTGATTACCCAAATGGGTGAGGGACAAGAAAAGTTTTGAAAAGTACGAGAACAGCATTTCCTGTTTGTTACTGCTGGAGACTCACTTTATTCCCCATTTCATCTGACTGCACCAAAACGTAGCCTCTGCAAAGCTTTTATCATGCTTTTAAAAGCATAGTTTTGATATACAAATGCTGGTTAGCATTTTCATACCCATGTGTAAACCAGTTGAAAGAAAATATCAAACTAAAACTATGTGTTTCACTGTATATCTGAACAATTTTGTACGTATCATTAATTCTGTTGACCTTAGTATATTTCTAGAAGCAAATATAAGAAAGATGTCAATGGTTTTTATCTAAGGCCTCCTATGGCTTAACACTTTGCTGGAAACATTCTCTCATAATACAGAGTTTATTCTGTATGCTCACTTGTCCTTACTTAAGTCTCTGATGTATACTTATTTACCAGCTTGTTTGGTTTGCTTATTTCTTATTCCCCCTCAGGGGAGAAATCTAGACTAGAACCACCACCACAGCAATAAGTACAAAGAATAAACAAGGATAAAACTTCAAACCATGAAAACATTGCCAAGTTCCCAGCTAATTTTATCCCAAGAGGGAAAACAAAAAGAAAAACTACCCTTAAAGTAGAATTAAATACACCAGAACACTGAACGGGAGTTGGCTTAATAACTTGCCTATTTGTCCATAAGCTTTGCTTTCACATATGTGAACGGATGTGAGCAAGATGCAAATGCTGCTACTGACAAACATTCACTCTAGCATAATCGAGTTCAGATTTCCTTGTGCTGTCAAGTTTATTTCCAAACAATGTAGTCTGATTCAAGATGCATATTAAAACAATCCTACGTTTTACTCCTTTTATTATTTTCAACATCATAATGAAATGTGCCTCCGAGCCAGAGTAAGTATGTTACCTACAATCAGATTTTGTTTATACTATAAGAAAGCTTTAGAGATAATGCTCGTTGTAATGAACTAGATTCTCTTCAGAAATTGAACTTTATTAAAATAATGCAAATGGATTCACAGGTGGCAATACTACCTGGATCAAGACGAAAACATCATAGACGTATCCCATTAGAACGTGCTTTCTTTTTATCAGCTTTCCCTGAGCAGCCTGATTTATAAGGAGTTAACAGGTAGCCTAAAAGAACCTACAATACACACATGTTGTAACATAATTTGTGACCCATCCAAGAAATGTCCCTGTATGGGAAGCTGTTGAGGGTAAAATAAAGAACTGGATGTATTTTATGTCACTGAATGTGAAGTAATTATTAACCAACATTTCTCCTTTCAATGTTTTATAATTGATATTTTGTATTGCCAAGTTTTAATCATTCATGATCCCTTAAGGGGGAAAAAGGAAGGACATTCAACATGGGTTTCTTACCGAGAAGTTCAAGTACAATCGCAAACCCTCTGGCTACACTTGTTCTTTTACATTTTTTTTTTTAGTTACTCAAAACAAACCTTTCTCATTGACACACTATTTTACATTCAGCATGGCACATTTATGGGTGAAAAATGGGAAAGTGAACGGTGAAGGAAGAACATATTCTAATAATTAATATGGTGAGTCGTCCATCAACCCCGATTTGAAGAACTCAGGTCTTCCTCACTTTCAAATTCCCTGTATCTGCTGGCTTTCTCCCCCTTCTCTAATGAGGACTTCCATTGGTGATTATCCTAACATTTGCCACCAGAAATTTTTTTTTTTTTTTTTTTTTAAAGAGCAGACATGCTCTCCTTAATCAGATAATTAAAGACATGCTCTCCTTAATCACCTGAAAATTATCAGAATCATATTAGACTAAGATAATCTCATCTAAACATACAGCATTTTCATCTACTTCTATTTTTTGTGCTTTTACAGTGTGAGTAGGAATCTGTTTTGTATATATGTCCTTATAGAAAAAATACATATATTATGTATGTATATATATAAATACATATATATAAAGAGAGCTATCTTTTGTTGTAAACCATTTTAAGTTCAACTTGAGGTTCTGTGAATGGTATGACATCAATTATAATTCTCCACAAATTGAGACTTCCAGAGCAAATAACTGAAGGCCACACACAAGAACCACATGAGGGAATCTACTTTGGAGTAAGAGCTGTCTCGCCTAGAAACCTGCTGCTTTAGAAATTAAATTTTCAACAAGAACAATTGTTGTATGTTTGACTGGGGCCTAAACTTGAGCCAATTTAGCACTAACTCAGCTGCCCTTTTCCCTCTCAAAGCAGGTTGATAGAAAAGCTTGAGATGAATGTTACCCACATTCTTTGAAGAAGGTACAAGCCGAACTAAGCACAGAGATAAAAGGAGAACTCTTAACCCATGCCTTCCATAAAATAATCTGTGGTGTTGATCCGAAGTCAGATCCTGCAAAATCTGAAGCTTTTCTTTCCTATTTTATCTTTGATTGAAAATTAGACGTGACCTATATTCATGGTTATGTACAACACCACATCAGTGAAGGTGGGTTGTGCTGCTGATGGATTCGTCTCTTTGAAGGTGATCGTGTCACTGCGGTCAGGGAGCTATTGTGACAGCAGGTGTGCTTCTGGAAAAAAACATTTCACATGTGTGTTTGCCAGTGACCACTGTTTAGGTCAGAAAAGGAAGTATTAGAATAATCACATTTTCCTTAGTCCTCCCTCTTTGAGCTCCAGGCCTAGGTTCCAAAATCAGCCATGCTTAATGAAAGTTAGGGCTCCTAGGCCAGCCATCACTAAGCCTTTTCCTTATGATTTCAACACTCTTATCTTGCTACACAGAGCTTTGCTACCCATCTAGTAGCCCGTTGCAGAAAGTTGGGCACTTTCCTCAGCTAAACTTCATTCAGCTCCTGAACCCAAAGGGCAAAATCTAATGAGAAATTATGTGTAAGAGAGTACGTTCCTAGTGGACCAGTGTATAAATTATGATACAAATGTCATAACTACGTGATGTGGTTTTGAATGGCATCAGGTTTGGGTATTCTCACTGTTTATCTATTTTTATTCCCTCAATGTTCAAAGCTCAGTGATACTATCTGTATTTTCAGCCCTTTCCTGTCTCATCAAGTCATAATCAAACTGTACCTTCAATCTTTCCTTTTATTCGAGTCCCACTAGGCTGGTTTCAGGGCATTATCACTGGATGGCTGGAGGAATGTACTGGCCTCACAATGGTTCAAGGTCTTTGGAGATTTTCATTAACTTTGGAATATCTGAAAAATTATTTAATGTTATATTTTTTGAGCAGTGGTCATCACATACCATTTCACATACTGGTGATAAATAGGTAAGAACCCCAACTTCAAGGAGTACTAGCAAATTGACAGCTTTGAATATACTTAGGGGAATAAATATTTTAATATAAGATTTACAATGTAGAAGTTGCACACAAATTTGGAAGTTGAGCCTGGGGTATTGTAAGGGAAGAATGAGGACAGAACGTGGATTGAGATATCTAGGCAGGTAAGAAGCATTGTGTAAGTGCCGAAACACTTGAGGAGCTCAGGACAATGGGTAACTAAGATGGGTCTTACAATGGTGATGTGGGGTACTGCAAGGGATTAAAAAAGTTAATACTATTAGTTTAAAATGTTACTATTTCCTCTGCCTATGCCCCCATTCCTGCCTGAAATTTCTGGTTAACATTAGCTGGAAAATCCAACAGAAAGCCAAATTGAGTTGAGCTCCTTATTCCTCAGAACAACAATGTCATGGAGAATCTCAGGTCATTCCTTCTGTCCTCTGTGGCAATGTCAGCTGTGACATGGGTAATTACTGCTGACAAGGATTTGGGAACAGTCAGCATAATGAAACTCTCAGAAGCCATTGGAGAGATTCACCCTTATGTTCTTTTACTATGGAAACGTATTTAAGTTAAATGTTAGTTTGTAGGTAGATGAAGTTGTTTATCTAAAGCCAGTCCATCAGAATTACGATGAGCTGTCAAAATCAAGTAGACCCATGTTTTTTCATAGTTTCTCCTACATTGGCATAGAATAAAATTAGTTAGAGACAAACCAAAACATAGCTTCACCAGAGGAACTTCTACCTCCAGTGCTTTTCAAGACTCTGACAAGTTTGCTGGGGGCTCAAGAGAGTATGTCTGTGCATATGGCTTCTCTTTATCACTCCCAGAACTGCCAACTGGGACTTCCATTTTAAATTATCTGAGGTGCAGAGATCGTTATTTCTGCACTACCAAATCTTAAAGATGTGAAACAGCTTTCATCACAGCTCCAAAATAGAACACCAAAATGGAACTAATGAGATCATGGGCATTTTGAAATTAGGGAAAAAAAGATCAAATGGTTTATTTTGTTCTTAAAATCAGAAGGACTATTTAAGATGTATCCTAGGGATTGGAGGTGGGGGGCGGTCTTCAGGTTTAAAAACAGCTTTATCCCTTTGCTTATTTTTCTGTAGAGTTTATAAATCAATATAAAGTTTTGTTCTTATTTTCTCAGATACTCATTATCTTATATTTATTCTGGTTTTGGCTGAGAAAATCAGATCATTTTCAACAATAAATGTGTGTCATATACTTTTCACAAAAGCAATCACCTCAGATTTTCTGATTCATTTTGCGGTAGGCAAAAGAGACAATAGATATCAGTTTTAAAATAAATTTTGTTGGCCTCCATATTTTAAGCATAACTCTGAAAAGGGAGGAATTGTTAAAATATATGAATTTGTGTGTGTGTTTAGCCATTGAGAAGAAAGCATCTATATTGAAGCCAGGTCTACGGAGCTGATATTTAGGGTTTACTGATTAGCTTCCCACTTCCCTCCTCCTGCTCTGCCATCAGACCCTACAAACCCAATGGGAAAAGGAGAAAAGTAATAAATAGGGAGAAATAGCAGAGACATATGCAAGTAGAAACGTGTGTCTGTGCTTCTGTGTTTTGATGTTGGGATGTTGAGGATTAAATAAGTAAAAACCACTGAATAAAGTAACTCTTTTCACTCATCTCATTTCACACCCTGAACAAAAAATGTGTTGTATGTGAAGGGCTATTTACTTTGTGAGTTCTGGTAGACTATAAATTATCTGGGAACAGAAAAATGTTGGTGGATACTTTGGCTCACACCTGTGTTCCCAGCAATTTGGGAGGCAAAGGTCGGAGGATTGCCTAAGCCTATGAGTTCCAGAGCAGCCTGGGCAACATGGGGAGACCCTGTCTCTTAAAACAAATGATGTGTAGACCTCACAGAAGCTTGTATCTGGTCTTCATACAAATGCCAAGAAGACTCAATTTACATAATAAAACAAAGTCGGGGGGAGGGGGGGCAAAAGATCTGGACTTTAACATTTTAAGTTGTATAGAGGATAAAATGGTTAGGAAAGGGCTTTGCATTTTAAGAGGGCATATTTTGGCAGGAAGTAAGTCAAAGGAAAGAATCTGGTACTTCTTTTTTTTTTTTCTGAGACAGAGTGCAGGGTCGCCATCTTGGCTCACTGCAAGCTCCGCCTCCCGGGTTCACGCCATTCTCCTGCCTCAGCGTCCCGAGTAGCGCCCACCACCATGCCAGGCTATTTTTTTTTTTGTATTTTCAGTCGAGACGGGGTTTCACTGTGTTAGCCAGGATGGTTTCGATCTCCTGACCTCGTGATCTGCCCGCCTCAGCCTCCCAAAGTGCTGGGTTTACAGGTGTGAGCCACAGCACCTGGCCCAGGCACTATTCCTTTTTGATGTGACCACCTCATCCCTAACTTCGTTTGCCTATTTCCCCGAAGGCAGTGACCAGAAAATGACTGAGGGGTATTGGAGAAAAACACCTTTTAAGACTTGTCTTTCATGAGAGCCAGGGCTAGTAGTGCCACTGCTTGTCTTACTGAAGTGCAGTGTAACTTTTTGGCAAGTATCTTTTCTCCCTCTTCCATTTGGTCTAAGAGCGCACATTTAAGAGTACTTTTCTCAGAAGACGAGTATTAGCTGCCTGAAGGCCAAGTACATGCCCAGAAATACAAGGGGCTAGACATATTTCCTAAAGAAAGGTAGATGGGATGAATGCATTCTTGAAACTTCCATCTTACATTTACTTTTATACCAGTGATAATATACTATTAATATCATTATCTAATCTGTTTGTCTGCTTAGTTGTAGTGATTACATAGTTATAGTTCTATTTTGAAAAATTAAATGGAAATAAAGAATATCCACAAATCACATATTGAGAGCCAACCACCATTTAAAGTATCTGCAACACAACTTAGGTAATATATTCAAAAGCTGTCTTTAACCATCATCCTTCAACAGTATAATCCTAAGGAGGGCATGATAGGATTTGTATATAATATTAGTATTGCTTTGTAAAGAGTTTATATGAAACATACATCCTACAATGAACCTCCCCTCTGGTCACAAATTAAACCTAAAATCAGGAAAGAATTATGATGTTCACTTCTCATTTCACAACTGATCAGGAACTGATCAGTTACATAGATCACAACTGATCTATATACATATATACCAATACCCCATATATCCCAATTTGTATCTATCTTCTCTTCAAGGAATACTTTGTTGAAAACATTAGAATTCAGTGAATAATATTCAGATGCAAATTAGAGACTTTAATTTTGTCATGCTCTGAAAGCAGTTCAAATATTTTTTGACCTAATTGCTTTTGTGCCTATGATCACAGTAATTAAAGAACTTTGAATAACTGCTTCCAGAGTTTCACTGCTTTTCCTTGAAAAACTACACATTTAATGTGTTTCTTAGCAGTTAACGAGTTATTTGTATTAGAAAAGTTTTTCCAAGATGATATAGACCAAATGGTGTAATAACTTCTCTAATCATTTTAAAACTGGGTCTGTTGATGCTACCTGCCAGGATTCTCTAGAAATGAAATCTTAGACAAAGTTTTGAGTTCTCTTTCCTCATCCAGGGTCTCAGATTTTCTGGGAGCTTTCCTGAGTGAAAATGTGCAATAGGCCTGTCGTTATAGTTGACAGTGTGACTGCCACACTATTGATTTTTGTGCCAAAGGATGAAAACTCCCGTCCAATTTCCATCTGCCCTTTGTATTTATCAGAGAAATCCCACAAAAATCAGATTAACCGAAAGTGGAAGTACTATATAAAATTATCCCAGCTTATACTTTGCTGAAAAATATATTTTAATGAAAAATGCATGGTATTCCCAGAGCCTGGTTTTACCTTGACTGTAATGCATTTATCACAAACCTCAGAAAGATGGTGGACCAGAAAGACGCATGGAGAGTTGAATCTCTTCATTAGCTCATTTACATTACACCTCAAATGTATGTCTCCATGGGTGAAGTGTGGAACAGCCATCAGCACTAATATACCTGTATGAAGATTTCTAGAAAAACTGAGCATGCACTAGCAACTTTGACAGTGACATCTATTGTCCTACTTCTGAGAATGAGTCTGGGCACTAGCATGCCACTCTGATGTACTTATACTTTCTGCTTGTTTTCTATTATATACATACTGGACAATATCCCAAGTGTTTTATGTGTGACCCTTTCTCAGACAAGGTATGGACTTACTGTAGGCAAGTTGGATGAAATATATACATATGTGGGTGTATATATACATGTATATGTGGGGGCATATACATATATGTGTATATATGGGGTATTCATATGTATATATGAGTATATATGCATGTATATATATACACACCCATATATACACATATATGCAAAATATTTTGCATAATATATATATATATATACACACATACACACACACTCTAGGCTTCCTGGGGTTGGAGTAAAATATTTGTCTCTCAGTGGTTTAGGATAACCTTTCATACTTCATAGCACTTGACAGTTTTTTCTGATAGAAATGCCAACATTAGTAGAATCTAAGACAGCTACGACCTGAATTTGAATGGTAACATGTTAGCAGCCCCATGTTAGCCACCCTGCTGATATGTATAGGTTCTCATAGAAAGAGGGAGGAAATTATAGCCAAAAGCTCAAAAAAGATGCAAGTGCTTTTCAGAAAATATACTGTCCAACTCTCCAATCATACTAGTTAATTTGTAATTATGTGTCCTCAGTCTCTGTTCTCTTTTCTACTTTGAATCACACTTCTCCTTTTGGATGCTATTCCAATAATGTGTCCCCAAAATGAGTTGCTTTTAGGAGAGCATAGGTCTAGTCTATGTAACCTTGGCTTCCCTGAGGACACGAATATGAAGTGACTGTATGTGCTATCTTTCACCTTTTCCAACAATGAATTAGGAAGATAGAATAGTATACCGGCTCTAACACCAAGCTACATAATCAGGCTAAGATTCAAATCCAAGGTCTTGTACTTTGAGACAAAATAGTTAAGCATGATAAATCTGTTGTGTTTTCCATAAAAAGACAGTAAATATATTTGTAGGTAGAATGTTAGGAGGGATTCAACTAGGCAAATATATGCCACCAATGGTGTGAACATGCATTCGCAGATGCTGCCACCCTTATGCTGTTGATGTGTTTTTGTGAGCATGGGCCCTGCAACCAACACGGCGATCAAGTATTTTTGCCAGCACCCCCCCATCAGAGTGTTCTTGCTAGCAGACTGGGAACGCTTCAGCCCATCCAGCACAGCAGGTGCTTCACGTCAAGGAGCAGAAAATGAAACCATTGGCCTGGTTCTCAGTTCACTAGTGTTAGAGCATGTAGCCCAGGAGTGCTGAGCTGAGCCTTGGCCCCCTGAAATCATCCAGAAATGAAGTCAGTCAATTGAACCCAACTTATAAAACCACAGTCAACCCTCAAGGGTAGAAAATACAAAAATGAGAATCTTCATGCAAAGGACAGTAACTTCAAAGAACAAAACAACAGTCCACATGAAAAGAACCAGCATAAGAACTATGGCAACTCTAGGAGCCAGAGAATATTCTTACCTCCAAATGACCACACTAGTTCCCCAGCAATGGTTCCTAACCAGGCTGAAATGACTGAAATGACAGACATAAAATTCAGAATCTAGATGGCAATGAAGATTGAGATTCAGCGGAAAGTTGAAACCCAAACCAAGGAATCTAAGGAATCCAGTAAAATGAAACAAGAAATGAAATACAAAATAGCCATTTTAAGAAAGAACCAAACTGATCCGATAAAGCTGAAAAACTCACTACAATAATATGTTTTTGAGACAGTGTCTCACTCTGTTGTCCAGGCTGGAGTGGTGTGGTACAATCTTGGCTCACTGAACCTTGCCCTCTTGTGCTCAGGTGATCCTCCCACCCCAGCCTTCCGAGTAGCTGAACCTACAGGTGTGTGCTACCATGTGCAGCTAATATGTTGTCATAACACAGTTGGAAGTATTAACAGCAGAACAGACCAATCTGAGCAAAGAATCTTACAGTCTGAATACCAGTTCTTTGAATCAATTCATTCAGAAAAATAAAACTGCCAAGAAACAGGATTATGTAAATAGGCCAAACTTATAACTCATTGATGTCCACTAAAGAGGGAGACAGCAAGCAACTTTGGAAATATATTTGAGGATACTGTCCATGAAAATTTCCTCAATCTTGCTAGAAAGGTCAATATTCAAAATTCCCAAATTTGTAGAACCCCTGCAAGACACTATATGTCAGAGAACCATCCCCAAGACACGTAGTCATGAGATTCTCCAAGGAAAATGCAAAAGAAAAAAATATTAAAGGCAAATAGAAGGGGTAGGTCACCTACAAAGGAAACCTCATCAGGTTACCAGTGTACCTTTCAGCAGAAATCCTACAAGCCAGAAAAGATTGGGGGCCTGTACTCAGCATCCTCAAAGAAAAATTTCAACCAAGAATTTTGTATCCAGCTAAAACAAGCTTCATAAGCAAAGGAGAAATAAAATCCTTTTCAGATAAGCAAATGCTAAGCAAATTTGTTACCACCAGACCTGCCTTATAAGAAGACCTTAAGAGAGTGCTAAACATGGAAACAAAAGACCAAACAAAACACCGTTAATGGCCAACACAAAAACACACTGAAGTACATTACTGAATTTATGAAGCAAATGCAAAATTAAGTCTACATTACAACCAAGTAACAACAAAATTATAGGATCAAATCCTCATATCAATAGTCTTGAATGTCAATACACACTCCAATTAAAAGGCATCGAGTGGCAAGTTGCATAAAGAACCAAGACCCAATGGTACACTGTTTTAAGAGAACCATCTCAAATGCAATGACACCCGAGGCTCAAAGTAGTCATGGAGAAAAATACATCAAGCAACAGAAAACAAAAGGGATAGGGTTGCTCTTCTGATTTGAGACAAAACAGACTTTAAACCAACAGTGATCAAAAAAGACAAAGAACATTGCATAACGATAAATGGTTCAATTCAAGAAGACTTAATCTTACATATATATGCACGCAACATCAGAGCACCCAGATTCATAAAATAAGTTCTTAGAGACCTACAAAAACACTTAGATAATCACACAATAATAATGGGAGACCTCAATACTCCACTGACAGTATTAGATGATTGAGGCAAAAAACTAACATATCAGGGATCTAACTTCAACTTTTGACCAAATAGTCCAACAGACATCTACAGAATGCTCCACTCAAGAACAAAATATCCCTTCTCATCTGCACATGGCACTTGCTCTAAAACTGATCATGAAATAATTCTAAGCAAATTAAAAACTAAAGAAAAGGTGAAATCACACCAACCACCCTTTAGGATCACAGTGCAATAGAAGAAGAAATCAATATAAAGATGATCTCTCAAAACCATACAATTGCATGGAAATAAAATGACCTGTTCCAGAATGACTTCTGGATATACAATGAAATTAAGGCAGAAATCCAGAAATTCTTTGGAACTAATGAAAAAAAATATTGAAGACTAGAATCTCAGGGACACTAAAGTAGTGTTAAGGAGGAAAGTTGACAGCACTGAACACCCATGTCAAAAAATAGATCAAATTAACAACTTAACATCACACCTAAAGGAACTAGAAAAACTAGAGCAAACCAACTCCAACTCCAAAGCTAGCAGACGAAAAGAAATAACCAAAATCAGAGCTAAACTGAATGAAATTGAGATGCAAAGAAACCATACAAAAACGTTTGGAATGGAATTACACAATGAAACCAAAAGTTGGTTTCTTAAAAATAAGTAAGATTGATAGATGACTAGCTAGACTAATAAAAGATACAAATAAATACAATCAGAAATGACAAAGGGGACATTACCCACTGACCCCACGTTAAATATAGAAAAAGAAAAAGCCCTCAGAATATGCAAAACACCTCTACGCACACAAACTAGAGAACCTAAAAGAAATGGATACATTCCTGAAACATACAGCCTCCCAAGACTGAACCAGGATGAAACAAACCCAGAACAGACCAAGAACGAGTTCTGCATTTGAATCAGTAATAAAAAGCCTAACAACCAGAAAAAGCCCTGGACCAGATTCACAGCTGAATTCTACCAAATGTGTAAGGAACAGCTGGTATCAATCCTACTGAAATTATTCCCAAAAACTGAGGAAGAGGGACTCCTACGAGGCCAGCATCATTCTGATACCAACGCCTGACAGAGACAACAAAAAAAGAAAACTTGAGAACAATTGCCTGATGAACACAGACGAAAAAATCCTCAATAAAATTACCAGCAAACTGAATCCAGCAGCACATCAAAAAGCTAATCCACCATAATTAAGTAGGCTTTAATCCTGGGATGCAAAGTTAATTCAATATATACAACTCAATAAATGTGATTCATCACAAAATGAACTAAAGACAAAAACTACATGATTATTTCAATAAACTCAGAAAAGGCTTTTAATAAAATTCAACATCCCTTCATGTTAAAAGCCCTCCATAAACTAGACATGGAAGGATCATACTTCAAAGTAGTAAGAGCCATCTAGAACGAACCCACAGCCAACATCACACTAAATAGGCAAGAGCTGGAATCATTCCCCTGGAGAACAGGAGCAAGACAAGTACACCTTCTCTCACAACTCTTATTCAATATAGTACTAGAAGTCCTAACCAGAGCAATCAGGAGGCAAGAGAGAAAGAAAAAGCATTCAAATAGGAAGAGAGAAAGTTCAACTCTGTCTTTGCAAATTTCTCAATATGAAAATATTGAGTAAACTCCATAGTCTATTCCCAAAGGATCCTAGATTTGATAAACAACAAACCCAGAACAGACCAATAACGAGTTCTGCATTTGAATCAGTAATAAAAAGCCTAACAACCAGAATACAAAGTCAATGTACAAAAATTAGTAACATTTCTGTAACTCAACAACATCGAAGCTGAGAACCAAATAAAGAACATCATCTCAATGACAATAGTCACAAAAAGAATAAGATAATCTAGGAACTCAGCTAACCCGAGAGGTGAAAGATCTCTACAGTCATTTTAAAACTTAAAAAAATCATAGGTAACACAAACAAATGGCAACATTCGGTGCTCATAAACAGGAAGAATTACTGTTTTGGAAAATAGTCATACTGTCCAAAGCAACTTACAAATTTTAAGAAGAGCCTGAATAGTCAAAGCAATCTTAGCAAAAAGAACAAAGCCAGAAGCATTGCACTACCCATCCTCAAACTATACAAGGCTACAGTAACCAAAACAGCATGGTATTGGTACAAAAACCAAACACATAGACCAATTAAATGGGTTAGGGAACCCAGCAATAAAGCTACATACCTCCAACCATATGATTTTTGGCAAAGTCAACAGAAACAAGTAATGGGGGAAAGGACTCCCTATTCAATAAATGGTGCTGGGATAACTGGTTAGCCATACACAGAAAATTGAAACTGGACTCCTTCCTTATACTGTTTACAAAAATTAACTCAAAATGGATTAAATACTTTTATGTAAAACCTAGAACTATAAAATCTCTAGAAGACAACTTAGGAAATACTATTCCAGACATAGGCCCTGGCAAAGATTTCATGACTAGACTCCAAAAAGCAATTGCAACAAAAATAAAACTGAGAAATAGATCTAATTAAAGAGTTCTCCACAATAAAAGAAACAATAAACAACTTGCAGAATGAGAGAAAACATTATCAAACCATGTATCTGACAAAAATCTCATATCCAGAATCTGTAAGAAACTTCAACAAGCAAAAACCAAACAACCATATTTAAAAAATGGGCAAAGGATATGAACAGACATCTCAAAAGATATACCTCCAGTTAACAAATATATTTAAAAAACTATCACTAATAGGGAAATGCAGATCAAAACCACCACGAGGTATCATCTTTCATGTGTCAGAATGGCTATTTGTAAGAAGTCAAAAAATAACAGATGCTGGTGAGGTTGTGGAGACAAGAGAATGCTTGTATACTGTTGGTGGGCATGTAAACTAGTTGTCTCTGGGGAAAGCGGTTTGGAACTTTCTCAAAGAACTTAAAACAGAACTCCCATTCAACCATATATTGCCAAAGGAATATAGATCATTCTACCATAAAGCCACATATATGCATATGTTCATCACAGCACTATTCACAATACCAAAGACATGGAACTAACCTAGATGCCCATCAAGGGTGGATTAGATAAAGAAAATGTGGGATGTATATACCATGGAATACTATGCAGACATAAAAAGAACTAAATCATGTCCTTTGCAGGGACATGGATGGAGCTGGAGGCCATTATCCTAAGTGAACTAACGTAGGAACAGAAAATCAAATACCACATGTTCTCTCGTATAAGTGGCAGCTAAATATTGAGTACACACGGACACAAAGAAGGGAACAGCAGGCGCAAGGATCTGCTTGAGGGTGAAGAATGGGAGTGTGAGGATTCAAAACCTACCTATTGGGAACTATGTTTATTATTATCTGGAAGATGAAATAGTCTAAGCAAACTCCTGTGACACATAATTTACTGCATGTAAAAAATCTGCACATGTACCCCATGAACCTAAAATAAAAGTTTGAATGAAAAAAAAGGCAATGTAGGACATTTAGCAACAGTACTCAAAAACATAGTCCTTGTTGAAAAGGAGCAGTAATAGTTACTTAAGAGACTATTTGGGGTGTTGGAAATGTCACAATGGCATTCGCTTGAATTAAAAATTATTTGCATAATTTAACACTTTGTCAAATAGTTACAATTATAGTAATTTTGTTTTCTGAGATTTCAATCTGTTTTAGTAAATTCTGTGAGTTTATTATCAATGTAAATATTTGCCTTTTAGAATATGGTAGGCCTTTAAAAAGTGTTACATTTATATCCTACAGTACATATTTATTGTACATTAGGAGGGTGATAAAGCATGATGGGGAGAGAAATACACAGGAAGTAAAAAGAGGTGACATTGATTTTGTTTTCTTTTCAATATCAAGGTGAAAGGGGATATTATTGATCTTTAATTATTCTCTGCCAAATAAAATTACCTTTTATTCACATATCACGCTCCTGAACCTTGAGTATAATATTCCCAAATAAAAAGTAAACAACTTCTTACATTGTCTATCTGTAGTAAGTTAACATCTCTATTATATAATTTGTATGTGTTACAGCTACTGGAAGACACTGAAAGATACCGTTCTTTATTATCATTCTAAACAAAATGTGTCTCCTAAATCTTCTAGCAGGATTTAGCAGCCAATGGATTTCTGCTTTAGGCATGTATTTTAGATTTCAGATATTTTAGATTTGAAAATCGAGTAGAAATTAATTAGGACCCTATCAATTATTCTAAGATTTAAACTGACCTCTCAAATTCAAGCTAATGATTAACTTAAAATATAAAACACATTGATGAGTACATTACCTGGTAACTAGCTATTACTATTTTTTAGACATTAAGGTATAATTGCACTTTCAATGACAAACGGTCAAGAAGTCTGTTAAAACTACACATATCTACATTTAATTATGAAGTTTTTAAATTTTTGAATCATAATATTGTTATCTTTGTTATACTATTGATAACTTCCAAAATAATCATTTCATCCCAGTATTTTTCCTACTTTGAGCAAGTATTCAGCAGTTCCGTATTCCCTGGATATTAATGAAGTATCTCAGGAGTGTAGTTTTCTATGATGACTGGTGTTAATGTCTCGTATTATTTTGTATTACTGGCTTCATGTATTTGATCTTATACTTTCTGCAACGGTTAATTCCACCCTTATCTATGATGTGTGACCAATGATGGACCATTTGATTCTTGGAAAACCTACACAGCTATTCATGTTGATTACGACAGTGAAGTAGGTTCATTTTCACTTAATTATGAGTAAACCTCATTGGGTAAGATTTAGTTGACTTGCTATGCTGCACAATGGCTGTCCTTGCTTACAACCTAGCCATTTATAATTTCATCTATTAGTTATCACTTTTTAAAATTCTTTAACTCAGTAGAAACACACTGTCACAGGACATTCCATTCATTTCATATGTGAATTGATGGTTTCTATTAGAATTCTCTGACTTGAAATTTATAAAGCAAAAATAATTGGGATCAGACAGAAATAACAGGGTTGGCAGGAATGTAGGTCATACATTGCTGGTGGGGATGGAAAACAGCAGAGCTACTTTGGAGAACAGTTTGGCAGTTTCTTAATAAAGAAATACATACACATCTGTTATACACCTCAGGAATTCTACTCTCAAGAACCTACCCTAGAAAAGAGAAAGGTATTTCCCCACAAAGGCTTGTATGCAAATGTTTACAGCAGCATTACTGTTGATAGCCAAAAAGTAAAAGCAGTCTAAATGCCATCAACTGAATGAATAAACAAATGTTTATAGAAGAGAAACACTAGTCAACACTAAAAAGGAAAAAAATACTGATGCATGCTGTGATATGAATGAACCTCAAAAACGTTATACTACCTTAAAAGAATCAGATGCAAAAGGCTATACATTTAGGTAAGTGAATAATTCTGGAAATATTTTAGAGCTATACCAATACATTGGATATAGGAAATGACAGAAAATAAGAATGTAGATGACTTCTAAAATATGGCCAAAAAAAGGCAGATGTTGAACCCATTTAATGAGATGAAGACAACTGTGAAGGGTAGAGTTACACCCGAAAGCAAGAAGTTTGAGATGCCCTACAGAGATCTAGGTGAGAAGTCACAAAGCAGTTGGACTAAGAGCCTCCAGCTGTGACGAGTCATCAGGGATCAAAACATAGGGATGCTATTTAGAGCTATGACAGAATTTTTTTTTGTTTTTTTTTTTGTTACAGACTCTCTCCATGTCTCCCAGGCTGGAGTGCAGTATCGTGATCTCGGCTCACTGCATCCCCTGCCTCCTGGGTTCAAGTGATTCTCCTGCCTCAGCCTCCCGAGTAGCTGGGATTACAGGCACCCACCACCACACCTAGCTAATTTTGTATTATTAGTAGAGATGGGGTTTCACCATGTTGGCCAGGCTGGTCTCAAACTCCTGACATCATGATCCTCCTGCCTCGGTCTCCCAAAGTGTTGGGATTACAGGCATGAGCCACTGCACCCAGTCCGACAGGATTAATTTTTATAGGAAATGTATAGATGTTAAGAAAGATTGAACCCAGAATATTAGGACAGACCAGCAGGTAGAAGCCATATGAAGAGAAGTCAGCAAATGAGTGAGGAATGAACAGAGAAGTAAAACCTGGGTCTCGTGGTGAATAAAATAAAGAGAAGACATTTTAATGGAAGAGAAGAGAATAAATACAACTATAAAACAGTAGAATTCTGCTACATTTGTTTTAATTGACTAATGTGTTTTTAATTATTTCTTACTGGTAAATATATTCCGCTAATTAAGCTTTGCATTTTGACTTTTTAATTTAACAGAATTTTCCCTGCATTCATGATGATGCCATAAGCCTGTTTTAGAAATAAATCATATGCAATGATTACAAGTATTCGAAAATTCTCACCAGTCTAAAGCTTCAACAAATTATCAGTTCCCTTATTTACATAATATATTCAAAAAAAGGTGCCAGTATGACAAAGTAATTCCTGTAGAGAGGGCAAAAACAGGTGGGAGCCTTAAATGAATTGTGAAGTCTTCTTTTGAAGAAAAATTCATCTTGAATGTTCATTACATTTTTTAGATTAAACTGTGTATAAAAATGAAGATCACGGCAGGCAGTGGCTCACACCTGTAATGCCAGCACTTTGGGAGGCCGATGCCGGTGGATCACGAGGTCAGGAGATCGAAAGCATCCTGGCTAACGCAGTGAAACCCCATCTCTACTAATACTACAAAAAATTAGCCGGGCGTGGTGGCGGGCACCTGTAGTCCCAGCTACTCGGGAGGCTGAGGCAGGAGAATGGCATGAACCCAGGAGGCGGAGCGTGCAGTGAGCCGAGATCACGGCACTGCACTCCAGCCTGGACGACAGAGCTAGACTCTATCAAAAATAATAATAAACAGTGGATTTTTTTATCTTTTCACATACAGATTTTCAATCAGCTACTGTCTAAACATGCAATCAAATTGTTATAGGTTAAAAAGCCAGTAAACAAATGCACTCAGAGGGAAGCGGTGTGGTATTTCCCCTCATTCTAGTTTTCTCTGTGCCTGGTATAGAATGCCTACGTCCTTCTTGCCCACCCCTCAGAAGCAAGAAAAGATCATCACGGACCAGAGAGGAGCCGCCTGATGTCCCATCCATTCTCTTATCCCTTGCTTCAGTTCTCCAAGAACTAGTCACTTGGTCTTCCATGGAATGATCCACATGAAAGTGTTACATTCTTATTATTTTTAACTATTTGAGCCTAGCAATAACTGAACAAGGAGTAACCATTAACTATTTCTGGTGAAACAAATTATAATACAAATTAACAAAATCTACTTGCTTGTTATTGAGCAAAAGCAGCTCTTAACATAATGCATACGTGGAAAGAATCCAACCATCACCACTGAAAGGAAAAACGGGAGAACAGAGAAAGCAAATTGTGTGTCTGAATGTGGTATTTTCCCGCCTTTTAATTATTTCCCCAGAAACGCACTCCAGGATAAACTTACGCTATGAAATACAAATTGTTTGGCATATTATACTTTCTAGAATACATATAAAATTGGCCCTTAGGGCTCCTTGGAGAAATGTCTGATTGTATGTCTGAGGCAGGAAATATTAGATGAGCCTGGAGCATCTAGCAATGCCAGAAAGTTAGAAATTGCTAAAGAAAAATATGAGCCACGTGAAAAGGACGTAGGAGTCAACCTGAAGGAGCTCCCAATGGCCAAAGCTGAACAATGTTGAGTAATAAAACAAATTATGATAGCATTTTACTATAACTCAAAGAATACAATAAAATCTCTAAGTCAATATTGGTATAAATAAATGATTGGATAAGTAAATAAACATCAGAAGGGATAAATCTTCCTTAAAGAAAAATTCTAAATAATATATGTAGATTTATTCCAAGTGGTATGACTTAATTCCCCTCCTGATGAGTGAGGGCTGGATTTATTCACTAGTTTCCAAAGAATACAAGGAAAGGGAAAAATAGAAACATTACACTGAAAAACCTTGGCAACGACCAGTATTATCACCATTTAAATGTCATGTTGATGTCATTTGCCCTGAGATGATGCAATGAGTAGGCACCTCACTCACTCCTGTAATACTGTTTTCCAACTCATAACCCCAGTCTAATCATGAGAAAACATCAGGAAGTCCAATTTGACAGCTACTCTACAAAATATCTCACCAGCACTCTTGAAACCTGTCAAGGTCATGAAAACAAAGAGACCAAAAGTCAAGAGAAGCCTGAGTGTAATGTGGCATTCTGGGTGGAATCCTAAGATAGAAAGAGGACATTAATTAAAAACAAAATGAAACCCAAATAATGCTTGTAGTCACCTAAGAGGATTGTACCAATGTTAATGTTTTAGATTGAACAATGTACTGTGTCATGTAATATGTTATTTGAGAAACTTGGGTAAAGGCAGTATGGAAATTTTATTTGCAACCTTATGTAACACAAATTATTCCTAGCTTATTAAAAGAACATGGCTTTATATACTACATAAATAGATGTTTGTCAAGAAAGTCACAGGAGTACCTTATTTCACGTTCTCTGGAGGTAAAGGCTGGCAGGGAGTAAGGAAAGCAGAATAGACAGAAAGCAAAAATGCGGTCTCAGGTGAAGTCTAGCCTGGCCTCCTCCTAGTGGATGGCTTTGGGGCATGAGTTGCCCTCACACAGCTGTCTCCACCTTGTATCAAGGGGCTTGGCCTTTCATACACCCCCTATCAGGTAGGCAGTCATTGGCCATTGCTGCACCTGGGAAGTCATGACATTTCTGGCAAGAGGGCACACATCACTGAAGGGTAACTCCAGAGAAGGGGAGTCACTGTAACACCTTAGAAGCCAACATTTACAGCAGCCAGCAAAAGGCTTCCTTCCTAAGGTGATCAAGAGTCTGGGCTGGGCTCCCCTTGCTCTACAGAGATCCTTCTGTCTCTCACATGAAGTTCAATTCGTCCAGGCATAGCTTCTCGGAAATCCATTTGGTTGTAATACTTACAGAAATTTGTAAGAGTAGAGTGGGGCAAACAAAGGTTCTATTGCGGCAGGTGATTCCGAAGCTATAACTGATTCTCACCATCTTCCTCAACATCCATTGGAGTAATTGCCATTTTGAATCAAAACCAGGTTGTGAGAAATGCATTCAGATTTTATTCATCTGTTGAGCAAGAGAGACAAATAATGTCATACATAATGAACCAAAGTTATATTCTACAGAATATCCAAGACATCTTAAGACCATAGTGTGACGGAGAGAATGAACCTCCTGGAGGAGGCAGCTCCTAGCTGAGAGCAATACCCAGGAGGTGAGCATGTCTGATGGTTGAGTGGCCAAAAACAAGAGCGATTTGCAGGTGGGTGCACTGGGGACCTGGAAGGGCATTAATTATACCTACAATGAATACCACGAACAAAAAAAAACTCAAGAAAAAAACGTGAAACAAGAAGAAATGAATCACCCATGAATTAAAATAGAGAAGATATTTTAGGGAAATGAGTGACAATGTTATAAATACCAGAAAGAGAGAACCGTTTACTTGTGCTTCAGTGAGCCATAATGAATTTCATGAGGTTTCATTTATATTTACATTTGTAGAATGTGGATTGCTTATGACATTTTAATGCTGATAACTGGAATGAAAAAAATCATACAGGATAGACACTGAAGTTTTAATAATAGTTCAGTATTCCAGTGGCAAATATTTAGTATTTTGAAAATCCTGCTGTGAAGATTAAAATGTGTCTTGACAATTTAAGTGTCTAATTCTCAGATCAAAGACCTTTTTTAAAGTCTGTGTTACATACAACCCTGAGATAACTCTTTATAAGTTATAAAGTTGTTTCAATGGGTACATCACTGGAAGGACCACTGACTGGGCAGAAAGGATCAGCTCTATGGACATTTTAAGCATTGAGAAAAAAAATAAGGTGACTCTTGAAATGTGCATGGCTTGACCATAGGATGAGAATCTGGGTGCCAATATAACTTTTTAATTAATAGTGACCTTTTTTTACAGTGGTTTGCTGGCCATTTTAGTGAGCCTATTACATAGCATGCATGAACTCTACTGGAGCAGCTGGGATTTTGTGGATGATTGCAAAGAACTTTGTCAAAATTTGTGCGTCATCCAGGCCACAGTAAGCACTTTGGCCTATGAAATGATGGCAAACAGGAGATTGCACAAAGTCAAGCCCAGGCCTTAAAACACCTATGTCTTTCCTCTTCCTGTCCTTCTGTGTCTGCCCTCACCATGAGTGGAAGATGCTATGGTCATCACCATTCAGGAAGGATGGATGACACGTGGAGCCAAGCCACCCCAGTGACTATAGTACGGGGCAGAGCTCCTCAGCTGAGCCCAGCCTCGGTTCGCCAGACCCCAGCTAACCCGCACATCCATGGAAACAGATGTGTATTTCCATATGCTTCTGCAATTTGGTGTTCATGTTTCATGTAGCCAACACTAACAGAGTCAGCCGATTTTGCCCATGTCTACTCTCCGCACCGATACCTTGCTATGGATCTAAGTTTCCTTTGATCTGTCTCTTTCAGCCCTGCCTCTGCTCCAGGTGCACCACTGAGAGTGCAGCCATCTCAGGCCTTCTGATCTCCCATCTTTTCTGACGACCTGATATTGAGGCCTGAACCTGGTATAACTTAAGTCTTTATAGGAATTAGTTGCAGAGAGAGGAATTGCAGTGATTACCCAGTAAATATGATGCTAAAGGATACTTTTTTTTGCCTCTTACCTGTGTGGGATGGCAAAGTAAATAACCTTTAATGAGTACCTACTGTTGATGTGTAGGTTATTTTGTGGTGGGTACTAATACCCATTATCTCCTGTAATGCTTTCAGTAAGTCTTCCCATGGGTATCATCACCCTCAGAAGGGAATCAAAACTCAGAGGTTATATTATCTGGTAAAGGTCAAACCATCTGGGAACTGGTGGACTGAGCTGCAGACCCAGGGCCATTTGGAGCCAAAGTGCATTCTTTCGCCACCATCCCAGTATGAACTTCGCAATGATGCTGTGATTGTGGTTTACTCGAGTCTCTAATATACTGACTTGCAAAAAATCTCATATGAGATGGAACAGGAAAAATAACTCTCCATTTTGTTATCTAAAATGATATGTGAAAGTAATTTATTCTAATACCTGGTTCCTAATTTGCTAGCTACCACTAAGGGTTAGCCCTCAATATTGTCTGCTAATATTAACACAAATTCAAATAAAAATGTGCGAAGCAAAGTCTTTTTCCCATGTTGTCTCCCTTTAGCAACATGACAAATACATCTAATGATCTAACATCAGGATTTCTCTTTGGAAGAAACTTTTGTTTATAAAGTATTCACCACACTCTCCTGGATAGAAGAAAATCCAGGGGCCTGAATGTTAACAGAATGCTAAGAGTGCACAAAGGTGAAGCTATTTTACTCTACATGGAAACAATGTAAACTGGTAACTGACACTAGCATGGCGCTGGCCATGTGCCAGGAAATGAACTGTGCGTTTTATGCTTTAACTCATTTGATCCTCAAATATCCAATGCTTTAGGTGCACTTTTACTCACTTTTCCAAATTGGAAAAGTAGCCACAGAGAAGTTGAATAACTTTCCCAGCAGTATAGTGCTACGAGTGGAAGGATTAGAACTGACAACCAGGCATCCAAGCCCCTGCTTCAGATAGTTACTCCAATAACTATTATTTGACTTGTCTCCTTTGGAATGCAACTTTTTGCAAAAGGAGGTGGCAGCGGCAGGTGGAGAAAAAGAAAGCGGGAAAGGGAGAAGAGGGAAAAAGGCAGGAGTAAGAGATGGAAATTGAATCTACAGGAGAGAATACTGAAGAGCTGAGTCGGATAAAAATCGTTAAGAAACACTTGGTAGTTGGAGAGATTTAAAGTATGAAAAGCACAGTAAAAATCACCGGCTAATATAAAATTGGATTCTTTTTCATTGATACAAAGAGAAACCTTGGTAAATTCTGTATGTGCAGTTGCTTATCTTAAAGAGTGTTAGGTTTATTTGTGAAGAAAGTAAATGAGATGTTGAATTTCCTCTAAGCTCACATAGTCCATGTGAACAGTGAGTCCCTCAATGCCATACCATGTGCATGAAGTAATATGAAACTAACACAATGCACGGCAATACTTCAAAAAAAATAAGCTGAGGTGTTTCGAATGAAAAGAATATGAAACTAATGAAAGCATTTTTTAGGTACCATCTCTCATCTCATTGGGAATAGATCATTAGTGAAATAATTTTCTCATATGAAACAAGCATGTTTTAGGAAATGGTTATAATCTATTGTTACTGAGATAGACGAGAATACATCTTGAAGGGAATAAGAAAAATCTGGAGAAAAAAGGAGGCAAAAAAGATAACGTGAAACTGCTAACAGACCACATACAAAAATCATTGGCAGCAGGAAACAAGACGTAACAGGAGTTCATTCCTCAAGAATCTGTTTGGTATTCTCTACCATCAATCTTCCACTTCTCAAGGAAGAATTTCTGTTAACAAGGAATTTCATAATAGTTCCTGCTTACACAAAGATCTTCAGTGGCAAAGGCCATCAAATATTCTTTCCTAAAAATTTAGGAAGGGCAGAAGTACTTCTACATTGTGGGGAAGCAGGGCTTTCCCCCCGGCGTATCTGTGACCACAGAGATGAGAGAGTTGATCCTTCCTGCCACAGCAATGCTCACAGCCCTTTGTAAATGAAGGGCCTTCAGTAAGTGGCCATAGGTGAACAGGACTCCATGCTGTCAGTTAATTCTTTCCTAAGTACGAGATCACCAAAGCAGGCAGAATTTGCATCATGAATCATCGTAATTTCTTACTCTAATTTCTACGGGTGATAGAGGCAAATTATGCCCAAAGTAAAATTTCTAATTTCTCAATTTTTAAAGCTTAAATTGCCCAATTCTGCTGATGACACTAATTAGAGACAAGTTTTATTCTGCCACAAAGGCAGTAAATTAAATCAGCACAAACCACCCATATGTTGACTTTTCCAGTGACCTTCTGTATTTTGCTAATTAGTAATCTATAATCCATCAACAGGGGATTCCATACTTACTACACTGAACCACTTTCAAATATATGATCCAATTTATTTCATCTGCAGTCAAAAGGCTTATGTTTGATTGCAAGAAGTTTGTTTTTTGTTTTTTAAATCAGCTAAGTTATACAAATCTACTTAAACTGATAATGCTAAACACTACAAAGACACAAAGCAACTGAAAGCCTCACACATTGTTGGTTGGAATGATGCAAAATGAGACAGTCACCTTCTAAAGAGTTTGGCATATACTACACATACGATCCAGCAATGACACACTTAGGTATTCACCCAAGAAAAAAAAAAAAAGCCATGTCCATAAGAACATTACATGTTTATTGCATTTTTATTCATAATTTTGAAAAAGCTGAAAACCCAAACATCATTCAATGGGTGAGTGGTACACACATGTAAGTCAAACACTACTCAGCAATATATAGGAATAAACTTTTGATACACACAGCTGTCTTAGATACATTTCAAAGGCCTTATGCTGAGAAGTCATACTTAGGCTACATATTTTATGCTGTCATTTATGACAACCCAGAAGAGGGAATATCAAAGGAACAGATCAGATTGGTGTCTGTCTGAGGAGTGGGGAAAGGGGACTAGCTATGAAGACTTTAGGGGGATGTCAGATATATTTCTTGATGTGGTTGATATTGCCTGACTATACACGTTTGTCAAAATTCATAGACCACACCAAAAAATGTGATGACTCTGTACTTACCACTCTTAATATTTCTCTTTTCATATAGGAAAATAAAAAAGAAAAATTAAACTTCAGTTTCTTCCTCTGGGTGTTACCCAATGGTAACTTCACAAGGTTGTCATGAGGATCAAGCAATATAATGCCAAAATATTTCCTAAACAGTACATTACATGCAGTATCTGTTACCTGGGTAGATAATAGGTCACACGTTGTTGCCTCTTTCCCAGAGGAATTCTGTTACTTGCCCATCTGCACTTACTGGTACAGTTTGTCGTTTGAACTAACCTCTAGATTCCATTTCTGTGAGTTAAATATTCTCTTTGCATCCATCCTATGCAGTAAAAAATTACCCAGTAATTTTAATCTTAATTCCTTTGAAAAGGATATTTTCTCCATAAAATTGAACATATACATATAAACTTTTATATTCAACTATACATGCTTCACAACAATACTGGGGGAGCCCATTTGCTTGGTGATGTGTTGTTCCTCGTAAAGTAGTCCTCTCTTAACAGTGGTTTTGCTTTCCATGGTTTCAGGTACCCATATGTTCAACCATAGTGTGAAAAGAAATGGAAAATTCCACAAACCAATAATGCGCAAGTTTTAAATTGCGTACTTGAGTGGCTTGATGAAATCTTGTGCCATCTTGCTTTGTCCCTTCATCAAAAGAAGCATGAGATATCTCGAGAGGGAGATCACATTCACATAACTTTTATTAGAGTATATTGTTATAATTGTTCAATTTTATTGTTCATTTCTGATTGTGCTTAATTTATAAATTAAGCTATCGTAAGTATGCATGTCTAGGAAAAAAAACTATATACAGGGTTCAGTACTATCTGTGGTTTCAGGCATCCACTTGGGGTCATGGAACGTAACCCCATGTGGATAAGGGAGAGTACCATACTCATGAATTCTCCCCTCTGATGGAAACACCCTCTCGTATCCATCTTAGGCAAAGACTTCCCCCGCTCTTTCATCCCAATTTTTTGTGGTAAGACGACTTAATGAGACATATCCTTGTATCAAATTGGCAAGTGCCCAATGCAGTACTGTAGGCAGTGTCTTAAAGCAGATCTCTAGAATTCATCAATCTTGCATGACAAACTTTACACCTGCGGGACAGTTACTTCTATTTGCCCTCCCCTCAATCCCTGGCAACCACCTTTCTACTTTGTTGTTATGAGTGTCGCTATTTAGATGTTTCATAGAAGTAGAGTCATACAGTATTTGTGCTTTATGTAACTGGCTTATTTCACTTAAGCATAATGTCCTCCAGATTCATCCATGTTGTAGCATATAGCAGGCTTATCTTCTTTACGGCTGAAAAATATTCCATTATGTATCTATACTACATTTCTTTATTCATCTGTTGATGGATATTTAATTGTTGCCATATCTTGTCTGTTGTGATTGATGTGGCAATGAACATGGGAGTACAGCTATCTCTGGAAATGTGATTTCAATTCCTTTGGACGTATATGCAGAACCAGAATACCTGGATAACTGCTAGTAACTCTGGCTTTATTTTAAGAACTGCCATTCTTGTTTCCATAGTGGCTCTACCATTATACAGTCCCACCAATGCTATGCAAAAGCTTGGCAGTGATTTCTCCGATATAACACCAAAAGTAAAATTAGACAAGTAGGACTACTTCAGAGTCTAAGCATTCTACAAAGAACAGGGAGAAAAGGCAACTTACAGAGTGGGAAAAAATATTTACAAGTCATAATCTAATAAGGGATTAATATAAAAGTATAAGGACTCCAATGACTCAAGAATAATGACCTGATTAAAAATGGGCTAAGAACATGATAGACATTTCTCCAGAAAAAGACGTATAAATGGGTAACATGTACATGAAAAGATACTCATCACTAATCATTAGGGAAATCAAAATCAAAATCATGAGATACCACCTCTCACCAGTTAAGATGGGCATTATCAAAAATACAAAAGATCAAAAGTGTTGAGGAAGATGTGGAGAAACAAACCCTTCACCCCACCTTGAATGATGTGGTTTTCCTAGGGATTGGCCAGGAGATAGAAAAACCTAGGGCTGCCTTACCTGCTCTAATTAGAAGTGAGGAGACAAGGAGCCTGTATTTTAAAGCCTTTGCGGCAGTGGGGGGTGGTGTTCACAGGCTACCAAGGACAGAGCCTATCTCATAGAAAAAGCCAGGAGAGAAGACAAGCAAGCCTGCAGACCATGGAGGAGAAAGAATCCTGAGAATCTGAGTTCTACTACACCCTTGCTGTCCTGCACGTCACATGGATGACATATCCAGTGAAGATTAGCTCCATGCCCTCTCTTTAGAATGGTTTGTATCTTATGAGTTAGGTTTGAAGAGGGTTTTTTTTTTTTTTTTTTTCAACTAAATGAATCTTGAATAGTCTATAGATCCTTAATAATCCCCAACGTAAGTCAGAGTCGTGAACTCCTATATTGAAAGCTAAGATGTTCCATGCAATCACCTATCATTACTTTTAACAAATAACCCTGGAAGCCTATGGTTAAGTAATTATCCTATCACATGATATAAACAGCATAAGCAGGATTTTAATCAATTGCTTTATTTTCCTATTCTTCCACCAGTGCATATAAGCGAGGAACATGTGTGTCACCTCAGCCTCTGAGGACTCAGCAGGTGATAACAGTGTGCATAATCTCTTGTCCCTTGTTGCCAATAAGGATTTTTAATTAGGAGAATTGGAAATTGGGTTCTATATAATCTGGCTCCATTTCCTCTGTGATCTCAATTCTGTTACCCTTCAATTGCTCACTTCACTCTAGCCACCCAGCCACCCCATTGTCTGTTTTACAAACCTGCTAGGCATGATCCACCTAAAGTCCTTTTCATTATTCCTTGTTTCTTTTCCAAGTTCTCTGCCATCAAGTTTTCCTTTAGGCTAATTCCCTCAAGCTTCAGCATCGTTTTGCCAAATAAAGGCTCCTCTGGACACCATCAAATAACGCAAACGTCCCCTCTAGTTTTTCCCTGTTCTCTTCCTTAATTTTTCTCTAGAAGATATCATTAACATCCCTCACTTCTTATTACTTGTCTCCCACATTGGAGTGCAAGCTTCATGAGGACAAACATAATTTGTCCATTTTGTTTATTGCTATAACCACAGCCCCTAGGAAAGTGCCTAGAACATGAGGCATTCATCAGAAAGTGGTGAATAAATGAGTAAATAATGAATCTGGCATTTACATTACAATTAGTTTTTGTTCACTGAATACAGAACTCACTGATGAAATATTTGAGGGTTTCATAGCAGTTCTAGTAATAGCAAGACTGCAATTCTACCCAAATTCCATACAGTCAAGAGTATCCTTATGGGCAGGAGTATCTGTGGAATCCAAGGATAGAATACAAGGTAGGTCCAGTCCTGGTCTTACGTGGTCTGTTCGAGGAAACAGGAAATACATCAGGACTGAAGCAGCTCCGCTCCCTGCCCAGCCCATTCTAGAGCCTCAGGGTCTCTCACTCCATTTCTGTGTGTATACATCCCACTCTTAGCTTCCTGGTAGGCGAGTTTGCTACATAGTTACTCCTAAGCAGGTTCACAGAACAACAAAAAAGGGTAAGTTATATGACTTCCATTGGTCAGGTATCCACCCCTGTACAATCATCGACGACCACCACTGGTGAGGAGGAGGGAGTGTCACAGGAAAACTTAAGAACGCCTCTAAGGAATGGGGGCAAGTCACATTCCCTACAGAGCACTATGGGTAGATCTGAAGAGCTGACAATGAAAATATACTGAAGCATATTGTCATTATAAAGTCACTGCTGTAATACAAAAACATAAGTCGGTGATTCTCAGCTGTCTGATGAGGTGGAGAAGACCTCAATAGATGACATGCATTTTCCCTTCATCCTATGAGAGAAGAGGAATTTCTAACTCAGAAGTGCTGAATGTCAATGTTCTCACATTACTGAGCTTGGCCATTAAGAAATTCACCTAAATATCTTAAAGATCTCAGTGTATCAGTGAAATATGAATTCTGAATTTCTTAAACACAATTAGCTTGAAATAATTTCACCAAAAATGTTTCCTACCATTTTCCCACTATTTCTGTCTTTGAAAGATACGATTTTCCTCTATTTGCCCATGCTTTCTACCCCCCTCCATAAGTGAAATTAAAGTCTTAATTTTTTAAGTGGTGAAAAAGCTCAGGAAAAGCAGTACCATAACACAAGGAAAGATTTTGATTCAGTAAAGGCAAGTGTAGGAGTTTCACACAAATGGAACAAGAGTTTGTCAACACTTACAAATACATATCCACAAATATATTCGCACCCTTAACATGGTTCTTTTGTGAAGAAAATAAATGTAGCACCTACAAGCTTTGTTTTGATTTGCAGGAGCAGGAAATAGTTTTTCTGTCTTTCCTTGAGATGTATCTATTTACTTTCCATTTACATTGATATGCTTTATTCTGTATATTTTTTTCTTGCACACATTTACTCCTAAATGCCTCTTAAAATCACCAAGGACACTTAAAAAAAAAAAAAAAAAGCTGCCAAAATGGCGTGCACTGAATAGTCCTTAACGCAAATCAACTTTAAAGAATAATGTAATGCAACAAAAACAAACCCTAAAGTGAATGCCATCAGGCAATCTGGAATCTGATTTATCTGGGAAAAATTACAGAAAGTAGAAACGAACTCCACAGCTATGGTTACAGCTTAATAGACCTTTATACAAATGCCAGGGTATTTCTTTGCCAACAGTGATAATTTTGACCACTGTCACATATTACTGAACTCTGAAGTTGTAAATATTTTTTTCAGACTGTATGCAGCTTAAGAAGAGTTAGATGTTGACCTCTTAAATACATGGGTCAATATTTTTATGAAAAATAAAATAAACTGCTTAATTTCACATGTTTCCTAGTTACCTGGGAGGTTACACATATGAACATTTACTTTCCCTGAGTGACTTTGGGGATGTTACCTAACCTTCTTGAACCTAAATTTATACACTTCCAAAATAGATGCCAACTATTGTTGAATAATTCATAAATTTTTATATTCAGAAACCTTAGCACAGAGCCTGGATCACAGTGGTCAGTATCTGTCATCATTTCTCTAATTACTATAGCATTAAGATATTTCTGTGGAGTCAAATGGTCTCTATAATAATCAAATTTTTGACGGAATATTGTTTCCAATTATAGTTGGAAAACTAAAAATACTAAATTTCCCTTTTTCACATGGCAATGAACAGTTCTGAATTACAAACTAATATATGTCTTGAGATTGCAAAGAGGATGTCGCCTTCAGTGGAGAATGAACACATATACTATGGTCAGGACTGCATTTACACACAAAATACATGGCTGAGTTTCTGCAGAGGGACTAACGTGGCCATAGCAATTAATCTGTTCAAGTCACAGCTGTAACAAACTTGCCTTGATGAAATAGTTCATACTACTTAAATTTAACCACATCAGATCATTCCATATTTCATTTTATCCCCATAGTAGACAGAGCACTCTAATTGCACACCTCTGAAATTTGACCTTTTCCTCGCCTTTGCATTTTTCTGAGTTCTGTGAGGAACTTAATACATATGAGTAGCTTAAAAGAAAATAATCAAAACAAGTTGCTACATAATCCTGTCCTTTTCTGTTTTCTCATGGCCATCTTTGACTTGGAGAACAAATCACTTTGAACATTTATCAATACAGAGTGGTCAACTGAGGGCTAAGTGGGGGGATCTGTGTTCATAACACAAGTCATTAACCATCTCCATGGTTCTCTCTAAAAACAGGGTTTGGTTCGCTTCTCGCTCCCACGCTGAATCATTTGCAGACTACATGTACACATGTCTTTACTGAAGTTTCAAAGATAGATAAGAATGACTCTTACGTGACATATTTCTAGACCATAGAATTTCTTGGGGAAAATATAATCTAAAACCAAAACAAAAAGAAACCAAAGGAGTAGCCACTTAATTTACCCTGCTGATTTTTACAAAATGTCTTCATTTACCTTCATTGATAAAACCAACCAGAATCCCCAGTCTGGAAGTGTTTATTAAAAATGTATGTAAGTATTAGTAAACTATTGTATTTAAGAACTATCTTATTTTGGTAGAATGCACTATTTCCAATACTCCTACATCCTTCTTTTCTGATATGAGAAATGTTTTCCAGAAGCAAAACCGAATGCACACCATATCATTCACTAAGTTGGTATTTGATGCCAATCTCTCTAAACATGTAGACACTGCGGGCAATTAAATTCCTGTAAGATAAGCCATAAGTTATTCGTCATAGTCTATGCAATTTAGTTGCCACAATAAGACTCTTAGGGCTAGAAAATTTTGCAAAGAGCTGTAGGCTCAAGCATCCAAAAATATGAAAGCAACGTAAAACATTTAACATGCATATTTATATTTGCATATGCATGTTTAAAATATATACAGTCAGCTGGTCAAATCAAAAAGAGAAGCAAGTTGGTGCACCGGCTGAGAAAAGCAAGATGTCATCTCAGGAGTATACAGACCTAAGAACAACAACAAAAGCATGTTTCTAAATACGAAGATTCAGACTAGGGTTCCCCTGCTTCCCCACTTTGCTGTCATGTTTTTACCAGGCCACAGAAATGTTCCAAAAGGTGGCAACCATTGAAATTGTCTTCCATGTGCCAATACTATGTTTACCAAGAAATGAAAAGGCATTTGAGCCAATAATAAAGTAAACTCTGGCCAGGTCCAATGGGCTCATGCCTGTAATCCCAGCACTTCAGGAGGCTGAGGTGGGAGGATCCCTTGAGCCCAGAACTGAGATTAGCCTGGGCAACACAGCAAGAACCTGTATCTACATTTTTTTTTTCCGATTAGCTACGCATGGTGGTACATACCTATAGTTCCAATTACTCTGGAGGCTGAGGTGAGAGGATTGCTTGAGCCTAGGAGATCAGGTCTGCAGTGAGTCATCATTGTGCCACTGCACTCCAGCTGGGCAACTGAACACGCTTCTATCTCAAAATAAAAATTAACTTGGTTTGGCACAGATTCTTGTGTCAAATTTTCCAAAGAACTAGTATCAAATCCAAAGGGTATTTTTGGTTCATATTTTAAAGGGTTCTCAGGATACTATTAGCTCTTTTCTACAAAATGGTTCTTTCATGCATTACCTAATAACAAACAAATGGAAGAAAAGGTTATTCTTTCTGTAGAATGCCAATTCTATTAATATTGGGACTATAGAAAAACCATTATATGAAACTAGCTTAGAAATAACTAATGCACAAAAAGTTCATTAATGGATGTTAAAACCATTAGGTGAAAGTTGATTTCAGAACAGGGTATTTTTGTAGTTTCAAGATTTCTCACCACAGAGCTTAACAACAAAAGGCACAATGTATCTGTAGTGGAGAAATTCGGTGGACACCTTAAAGTGACAAAAGATAGCATTACCACTGGTGGGATAAAATGACAATAGGTGTTTCCTGATATGACCTAAGGACACATCACTTACGTAGTAGTCTGCTAAAAAACGTGTAACTCGAATTGAAACAAGAGGAAAGATTCAGCTAAACTCTGAACAGACCACCACACAATGAATGTCAATATCATGAAAGACAATGTCTGAAGAAATGCCCCAAATTAAAGCACAAGACATGACAACTCAATGTAAGATGTGACCCAGGTTGGACCATGGGCTGGAAAAAAAGAAGTTGCCATATAGATAGTATGGAATAATTGGAAACATTTGAATATGTAAGTATATTGGTAACATCACTAATTTTCTAAATTTGATAATTTCACTGGTTATGCAAAAAATTGCCCGTTGTTTGATAAAACGTGTTGAATTTAGTGAAGAGTCATGTTCTCTACAACTTTCACATGTTCAGCAAAACAATGCTGAATAGAAAAGTAGATATGACACAATGTTAGCAGTGAAGGGAGACGTAGAAATAAAAAAGTGCTTATGAAATTTTCTGCAGGTCTTTTTCCAAAATAAAAGTATTAATTAAAACAAGGCCAGGTGTGGTGGCTCACGCCTGTAATGCCAGCACTTTGGGAGGTTGAGGCGGGCAGATTATCTGAGGTCAGGAGTTTGAGACCAGCCTGGCCAGCATGGTGAAACCCCAACTCTACTAAAAATACAAAAATTAGCCAGGCATGGCAGAACACGCCTGTAATCCCAGCTACTCAGGAGGCTGAGGCAAGAGAATTGCTTGAGCCCAGGAGATGGAGGTTGCAGTAAGCCAAGATCATGCCATTGCATTCCAGCCTGGCCAACAGAGCACGACTCTGTCAAATAAATTAGTTAATTTCAGTGAGAAAGAAAGGAGAGGAAGATCAGTCAAGGACTTCATGTTGTATTCTATAACCTGCCATGCTGGAAACCTAGAAAGAATAGAAATTGACACTTAAAAAATAACCACTCCTGGTTATTCTCAAACAGGTTACTTAACCTCTATTATATCCTCTGACCTGATAAAGGTAAAAGAAAAAAAAATTAAAAATCCTTTATAGATTGTCAGAAGTGCAGGCTTCTGATGGGCAGGACCATGGAGAGATGGAGCTTCGTTGCAGAAGCTTTTCATTGCCAACTAGACAGCTTCCTGGAGGTCAGGAGGCAGCTGCAGCAGCAGAGGCTGCTGGATCTGACTTCTCTGGAATGCAGTTTCCTCATTCACTTCTCCACCAGCAGTGGCAGCAGCTTGTCTCCAGCCTAGGTCTAGGTGCAGCCTCAGTGATTATTATCCTAGAACAGTAATTCTACACTGGAAAAAGTCAGTGATCGGTCTTACCCTAGACACACTGAGTAAGAAACTGGTAGCATGACCCAGCAATGTGTGTTTTAACAAGCCTTCCGGGTGATTTAGATGGAAAGTCAAGTTTGTGTCACTGTGTCACCTCATAGGGTCAGTATCCAGAGACTGAAGGATTGGTTTTAGGACCCCCTTTCCCAACTCACGGATACCAAATCAGAAAATGTGCAAGTGCCTTACATAAAATGGCATCGTATTTGCATATAATTTATGCATTTTTCTGTATCCTTTAATCTGTAGATTACTTATGGCACCTAATACAATGTAAATGCTATGTGAGTAGCTGTTACACTGTAGGGTTTGGGGAATAATAAGGAAATAAAAAGCCTATAATGCAATCGGTACAGACATAACCCAGTGTCCCATGGAAACAGAGGGACACCTGTATGCTGTGTGCTGTTCTTCCAGGACTTGTAAGGAAGGCCCATACCTTCGGATCCCTCCAGTGGATTTGTAAACTCCAAAATCCTTGCATTAAATTCCATTCTGTTCAAAATCAGTCAGTCTATCCAATATATTACTGTTTTTAGAACAATTGTGTAGAGTAGGATGTTATACTGTATTCATAGTTAAAAAATAATGAATTTGTTAGTGATGTTTGGCTGTGTTTCCACCCAAATCTCACTTTAAATTGTAAGGATCCCCTTGTGTCAAGGGCAGGGCCAGGGGGAGATACTTTAATCATGGGGCAGTTTTCCCCATACTGTTCTCATGGTGGTGAATAAGTCTCATGAGATCTGATGGTTTCATAAATGGAAGTTCCCCTGCACATGCTCTCTTCCCTGCCACCACATAAGATGTGACTTTGCTTCTTTGCATTCTACCATGATTGTGAGGCCTCCTCAGCCATGTGGAACTGTGAGTCAATTAAACCTCTTTCATCAAGACATACCCAAGACTGGGTAACTTTATTAGCAGCATGAGAACAGACTAACAGTTAGCATACAATTATTATTGTATCTATAAGGATGAATTTGATCTGTATTCTTATATCTTATAAATTGTGTCCCTTATATTTTCTACAGATCAATAAAGGCTGGAGAGTATTTTTAAACCCACTGTGCTTTCCACTTGAATACAGCCCTTCTTAGAATAGTGATAACAGATGTAGATGGAGGAAGTAGAACAGATCAGGTGCATTCCAGATAAAACATTAGCCCTGGGTTTCTGTAAGCCTTTGTCTGGTGATAACGTTATTACCTATTAAACATCTACCATTAGTTTTGGGTGTGATGGCTCGTGGCTCATGCCTGTAATACCAGCGCCTTGGGAGCAAAGTGGGAGAATCACTTTAGCCCAGGATTTTGGGATCATCTTGGGCAAACATAGTGAGGCCTTCTCTCTGAAAAAAAAATTTTTTTAATTAGCTGGGCACGGTGAAGGTGGAGGCTGCAGTGAGCTGTGATTACATCACTGCCCTTTGGCCCGGGCGCAACAGACCCTGTCTCAAGAAAACTAGCATTAGAAAATTGGAAAGCAATCAACTACCCTTATCCCTAAATAACTGGATATTTTTGTCATTGCTTCATATTCATAGGAAGGATCTACTGCTCATATATAGATTGTCATTATGGTGGTAAAAGATCTGGCTATTCTCATTTGATGTTCAATTTTAGAAACTAAAAATTTTCCAATAGTAATGATTTGAAAGTGGGACTGTTGGGGTTTTTTGTTTAGACGGAGTTTTGCTCTGTTGCCCAGGCTGGAGTGCAATGGCACGATCTCAGCTCACGGCAACCTCTGCCTCCCAGGTTCAAGTGAATCTCCTACCTCAGCCTCCCGACTAGATGGGATTACAGGCATGTGCCACCATGCCCGGCTAATTTTGTATTTTTAGTGGAGACGGGGTTTCACCATGTTGGTCAGGCTGGTCTTGAGAACTCCTGACCTCAGATGATCCGCCTGCCTCGGCCTCCCAAAGTGCTGGGATTACAGGTGTGAGCCACTGCACCTGGCGCCTGGTTATTTTTAAAGATTAATTTTAATTGCTTTTGGTGAATCATTTTCAATAGCCTTAAAAGTTGTTGCCAAAATAAACTGACACTTAATATGTGTATGAAATAAAAATATAATTTTAAGATCCCTTAAAGTGCTCCACTGAAACAAGAAACCAAGAAACCATCACTTTACCTGGGACAAGAGACAAATTCAACTAAAGGCAGCATTCCTTTTACACTGAAGACTGTTTTCTAGAGATGGGATTTTATGTACATTTTAAGCCCTTATATACCCCCTAGACTTCCTATCTGTTCAAAAAATGCTCAACTCCTCTTTTAGGCTGGATTTCTATTAGCCACCACACACTGGGGATGGGGGTGCATTAAATATTTTGAGAGTTAACATATTAGGAGAGCTAAAGAGAGATTAAATAAATTACAATGCATTATGAAGGCACATCTAAAACGTTTTCTCATCATTAATGCACTGTGAGAATTCATTTTGATTTACATCTCAGTTTAGTCTATATGATCTGCAGTGAGTGGTCCCAGGAGTCTCTATTTAGCATGGAAGCAAAAGGGACTCTTTCTGTGCATTCATGTGAGGAGGTTTTCTAGTTTTATTCCTGTTCAATGAAAACGGTAGGAAGGAATGTAATAAATCTGAGCACATATGTTCTGACCTTGAATCCAATGACTGCCAGTCTGATGGCAGGCTAAACACTTAGTACCTAATATCTGCATCTGTGCCTCCCCACGTTAGCTTGTTTTTAATTCTTACGTTGATTAGGTAGAATCACAGTATAATTCCCCTCCTGCAGACTACTCATTTGTATTGAAAATTGTTAATAACATCTTAAAGTCCAATAATATCTTTACAGGGGCCCCCATAGCCTTCATATTCACTTCCGCGTTACTGCACTAACAAGCGGGGATGCGGGGACAGCTGCAGCTCCTGGTGACGCTTATGCAATCAGTGCTGACTTGCCCAGTGGGGACCTCAACCTATTAAAAAATTGTAACAAATTGGGTGAATCTGATGAGTAGAGGTTAAAGTGTTAGCTCATTTGTCCTTTCTGCTGGTACACACGGTATCAGGAACGCTGAAATATCCTCGAGAAGATGAAAACATTCCATTTACATTTATATTTATGTACATACTCAGTAGTTTCCCTCCCAAGCTAACTCAGGGTAAATTTATTGAATAGTATATACAATAGATGTGCCTTTGGGCTTTGGAATCAAATACACTTGAGTCGAATTTTGGCTGCTCTAGTTACTACAGTGTGCCTTTAAACAAGTTTCTTTTCACTCTTTGCTTATTTTCTCATCTCAAAAACATAAACAGCAGTAATCCTTTTGTGTATTTCATGAGCTGTATTTAATGAGAATGCAGATTAAAGTGCTTGTGAACAATAAATAACAGCTACCATTAGAGCTAATTAGGAAAGTTTTCTGTGGCAAGAATATGCTGTTTCTTGGATTTCAAGTGAAATACATATATTATGCATTCAAATGCATTAAATATATACTAATACTTTCTAAATTATATCTTTCATGTTGGGATCTTGAGGGGCCAAATTAATGTAGCTCCATGAGTCATTTCAATTATCCAATCAGCAAATAATCTCGTTTGAAATGTGGTCATACATTTACTTAAATATTTGAGATTGATGATAATTTTGTCCTATCAATCATGTTCTTTCATTTTTATGGCTTATTTTTGGACTCAAGAGACTAGTAATTGAAGATTTCTGCTTCTGGTGATGGAATAGTTTGCAGCTGACCAAAATGTATGCCAAGAACACTAGAAAAGGAAATATAATAAAAAACACATTTGTGAAGGTATCAGAGAGCTGTCAAGGCAGTTAGAACTTCTGAAGCCAAGAACCTGGAGAGAAGGAAAGCACATTGGAGACGAGCCCAACATTCCGTATTTTTAGAGTCAAGACACTTGCAGATTGTTCAACAGCATAGGGTAGGATGTAGAAAAGCTGAGCAGAAAGTAGCCACTAAGCAGTGTTCAACAGTCTTACAGGAGGCGGATTCGAACATCAGGGCTCAGATTTCTTCAAGTAGCCAGGACTTGAGGGGGCAAATCCTGCAGGGAAGGGAAGAGGTGCGAAGTGAACCTGGCTGCTCCAATTTTCATCTCTAAAGCTGTTTGTCAATGGAAAAGGACCACAGGGTGACAGGCTAAGTGAAGATTGGTCTAGATTTCTAAGAAGAAAAATCAGAACTTTGCAGTTTCACAGTTTAGGAAAGTGCAAAACTAGAATTTAGGTTCCCTAAGTAGTAAGGCATCCTGCTAAACAACTTGTAAGTACAGTAAGCAGAAAACAGGCCAGGTTTTATAAAATATCTAAACCCACTCTCAACTCCGTGCAATCTCGACTCGCATACGTGATGTTGTAAATTAACTACATGCAACCATATAAATATATATGTATATAATTATACATAAATACATTTATATATACATATATACACACATATATATATATTTAGACTGGGTCTCACTCTCACTCTCTTCATTGTTCTGGGCTGAAACCATCCCCTTTCTCAGACTCCGGAGTAGCTGGGACTACAGGCGGGCAACAGCACCATGCCTCCTTTCTTTTTGGAGAGTTGGGTTTTTGCCATGTTACGTACACTGTTCTTAAACTCATGAGCTCAAGCAATCCTTGCTTTGGCATCCCTAAGTGCTAGAATCACAGGCATAAGCCACTGTGCCAGCCATTATCTTAAGTGAAACAACTCAGGAACAGAAGTCATATACCTCACTTATAAGTGGGAGCTAGATAATGTGTAGATGTGGACATCGAATTGGGAATAACATATTGGTGACTAGGCAGGGCTGGCAGAAGTGGGGAGGGTAAAAGTTACTTAATGGGTACAATGTACATTACTCAGATGATGGATACACTAAGAGCCAAGACTTGACTGCTAGGCAATATATGCATGTAACAAATTGCACTTGTACTTTAAGTTTACACACACAAAAACCATAGCAGTTTCCAGGAAGGAATATGATATCATCTAGAACCTGGAAGTTTTTTCTTACAAAATGTACATTTAAAAGTGTAAGAAATCGTTTCAAGAAAATAGCAACAATAGTAAACAGTCTGCGATCACTGTATTTTGGAGTTCACAGAGAAAGTTTAAAACCGATTTATATCAAGAAAATATTGATCAGTGAGAGGAATTCTGCAGAGAACTGGAACCCAAAAAACACTTTTCATGATTTTGGAGTAAGCAAAATTTTCTGAAACTAGATGCAAAAAGCAGTAGTCCTACAGGCAAAGTTTGATAGATGTCATTTCATAAACATTAAGAACATTTGTTTATGAAAAGACACCAAAGACATTAGAGAGGCAAAGAGTGGAAGAAGTTACTTGCAATACGTAACCAGGGGCTCATATCCAGAATACATCAACAACTTTTAACAAATCACATTTCCCAAATAAGAGCATCCAAGAAACAGTGGATGACAACAGCAGATACAATTGAAAGGATGGCCACATGTTGGCGAGAATGTGGGAGAAGGTAACTGGTATTCTCCTGGTGAAAGGGAAAATGCTTACTGGTACTTTGGACATTTCTTTGGCCATATATACTAAATATGAATATATATTCACATTTAGTGTGTGTGTATATATATATTTCATGACCCAACAATTCAACCAGGTATATAATCCAGTTATAATTATTTATCTTTTAGTATGTATAAGATTCACGGAAACATTATTTGTAATAACCCAAGCCCCAGATATCCACCACTTGTAGAATGGATAATTTATATTGTATTTAAGCTAATGGAATATACAAAACTAATTTAGCTTCTCTACTTCAAGGAACAACTATAATCTCAAATCTAATGAACAGAAGTTTGACACAAAGTATGCTGTGTCATGACGTTTGTAAAAATTTCAACAACAGTCAATTGGTTTAGAAGTCTAGATAATGGCTTTGGCTGTAGTTTTGAGCAGGAAGAGCCAAGGATGGATTTCTGTGGTCATGGCAGTAGTCACATGGGTAGGCTTATTTAAATGCATCAGCTTGTATACTTGTGATACGTGCATTTATTATCTAACAAAGAACCCAGTCCCTGAGAGTCCCTCAAACTTGCCATTTACAGTTATTTATAACGCATCAAACCAAATCACCAGTTTTTGTAGCTTATCTTTGCACATAAAGAACATTTTCTTTCTATCCAGGGTTTATCTCTTTCTTAGCTCCCACTAAGTGAAGCCTGCTTTACAATCTTAACTTTCTCAACACAGAACATTGGGAATTTCACCATCTCTTATGTTAGAATAATTTTATTGTTATATAAAACTAGTATGACTTGGCCTGCTGGATGTAATATAAGCTAGATTATGACACTGGTTCTTTCGATTGCCTGAATTATGCCACTCTACTCTGAAGCTTTCTCACAGCCTTCCCTTCATTTGCCAGTTTCATTATTCACCTATCTGCAAAAATCTGGAAGAGTTATGTCCAGGTGGGGAAGGATATGAATACAGGGATACCATATTCTCCCCACAATTTTAACAAGGACAGTGATTTTCCTAAATTTCAACTGTTGCTTATTTTGCTAATTATCAGCAGAGTCAACCTAAGCTAAAAGTTAACATTCGTATTCTACCAGTGTGGTTTTGTTCTTGCTTTTTAAAATGTGTTTATCAGGGTTAACATACCCTTGGTTCTATGCAATAACACTATTTCTCCCCAAAGAGAAGTTAACATGCTCTAGGAAGATGTTACTGTTACTATTTTTTAAAATCCTCCAACAATCTCATCATGCTTTATCTATTCTTTTACTTTGCAGCTTTGATTCTTATTGTAAATTATTACTATCCTCACTATCTGTACTTACTCTAAAAGTTTTCACTCAAAAAAATAGCGCCTTAATTGTCAGCAAACAATATTGCAAGCCAGAAGCTATTATCACCTTGTCTATCTGTGAATCAATATCCAAGAGGTACTATAGCTCAAATCAAATGAACTCTGCAGTCTGGTGTTGTCTAGGGAAAAGAGTGAGATGTAGGGAAACAGGTGAGACCAGCCAGTGAGTTGTTCCCTTCAAAAAGCAGTGTGTCTAAACACTGTCAAATCTTTTAAAATCAGAAAAGGAAAGTTTACTTTATAATGACAGCAGACTAGTCTGTGTCTCCAGTAGTACTGGAATAAACTGGACCCCAAGACCTAAGAAACAAAAATGTCTGAAGATATTAGAGAGCTACCTTTAGAAGGCCATGAATATTTGTAGGGCCAAGATCTGGAAAAAGAAAAGTCGAGGGATGTGATTGATATACTTGGTTCCATCTCCACTCAAGGCAATGCCAGTTCTGAAAGCAGTTGCTAAGGGACTGAGAGGAGTAGAAATGGCCACAGTTCTATGCAACTGGGAGGAGGAAGCAAAGATGGAGTTTATATTCACCCACGAAGAAGGGACTGGGGAAACCAACCAGGCTTTTCGTTGGGTTCCTGAAATCATCTAAGGTTATTAAGCGAACCAGAAACTAGTGCTCACCAATGTTGAAACATCTCATTTAAAATAGACTCAATTCTCAAAGACATTAAGGCAACCTACTCCTAATTAGGTACTTGCTTGAAGCAGAAATAAATCTTGAAGTCTTATATTTAATGTAAATATACAGAATTCAATACAACTTGACATGAAAGATGACTTGACTGTAAAAAAAAAAAAAAAACAATAGGTGCAAAAGAAACGCAATGAAAATATCAGATATGTACCTCGAAAAAAGTGTTAATTAGGACTGGCGTGGTGGCTAACACCTGTAATCCCAACACTTTGGAAGGCCGAGGGTTGGGTGAATCACTTGAGGTCACGAGTTCGAGACCAGCCTGGCCGAAGTGGTGAAACTTCTAAAAATACAGAAGTTATCCAGGCATAGTGGCGGGCACCCGTGGTACCAGTACCCGGGAGGCTGAGGCAGGAGAATGGCTTGAACCTGGGAGGCGGGGACTGCAGTGAGCCGAGATGGCACCACTGTATTCCAGCCTGGATGCCAGAGTGAGACTCAAAAAAAAAAAAAAAAAAAAAGATAATTAAAATGTTTATACTATTAAAAGACAAGATAGGCCAGGCTCGGTGGCTCACATCTGTAATCCCAGTACTCTGGGAGGCCAAGGCGATGGATCACGAGGTCAGGAGATTCAGACCATTCTGCCTAACATGGCAGAGCTTGCAGTGAGCTGAGATCGAGCCACTGCACTCCAGGCCTGGGTGACAGAGCGGGACTCTCAACTTAAAAAAAAACTCTGGCAAAAACTGGAACCTTTAATAAAGTGTAAAATGGAAGTTCTAGAAATAAAACCATATAAAATGAAACTGCCAAATGAATGCATATCGTGGCAGTTTAGTTTGAGAGAGTTGAGATGTGTAGGTGAGAATCAAATACCATGAATAAAGAGGAGTTTAGAAAGTATGTGGTATGTTACGAGTAATTTAAAAGATAGTGAACATGGGTAAAATTCTGATATAACTGCAGTCCCAGACAAGAGGACAAAGATAAGGGGTAGACGTCATGTTTGAAAATGTAATGGCAGATAATTTTCCAAAATTAATGAAATACACTAAACCACAAACTTAAGGGCTATAAACATGAAACAGGATAATTACTAAAAACACACACACCCCTTAACACTGCTTAAAAAAGTAAATCTTTAATACATTCTCTGGCTAACTAACTTAAAAAAGAACGGCTGGATTTGCAAAATGAAGCAATGAAAGCCAAAACAATTATTTCTCATTTCTCAAAAGTACTAAAAGAAAATACAAACAGTCAACATAGAATTCTATGTCTGGTAAAAGATTCTTCAGAAAATGGAAGCAAGACATTTTGAAATACAATTTGAAAGCATATGTCACCATGGACCTTCACTAAAAGGATTAGTAGAAAGTGCTCTCAGAAGGAAAATACTAAGAAAAGAGCAGTAAGTGCAACTAAACAGATAAATGAGTAAAAGCAAGTGATTACTGATTGTATAGACATGACAATGTCTTGTGAAATTTAGAAGTCACATATTATATTTAACACCAACTGTCCATGAGTTAGTAAGAAAAGTTCCTTAAGGCCCTCGCATTGACTAAGATGGGGCAAAATTACTAATTTAAATTAGATTTTTAATCCAGAACCCATGCTGCCATCTCTAGAGTAACATCTAAAAAATAAGAAAATAATGTACTATCTTATAAACTAACAGGAGGTAAACGAAAAAGAAAATAGTTATTGTCAGTTCCTCTAAAGAAAAGCCTCTGAAAACAAGACTTGTGAGCTGATAGTTTTTGTGGGGACATCACCCAGGGAGCAGGGCCATACGGCAGAAATCAAAGCCAGGAAGGAGTTACTACAGGGATGTGCTACTGACTTAGCCACCATCATGGGCTACAAGGATATGTCCTACCAAGGACTGTCTGAAAATTTTAGTGAAATAAATGTCACAGCTGTGTACCTAGGGAATGAAGGGGAGGAAGACAGATTCATCCTGATTATTGCTCAAGGGTGGTCTCATGGGCATTAGCTTCCCGGCACTCTTGGGTTTTTGAAGGTCTCTCAACTTGCAGTCTCAGGGAAGCTTCTTCTCAGATGGTAGATTGTGCGAGCAAGTTCAAGGCAAGGCATCCTGATAGCAACTGCAGAAAGCTATCCAAGTCGTCATGAAACTGACACAGGAAGCACTGGTTAGAGAAAGAAGTGGGGCCAATCACATTTTGAACAAGTATACAACAAGCTCCATTGTAAGAATTGGATGTTGTTCCTGGATATCCACCAAGATTCGTTCTTCAGATCCCAGAGATCCTGTGAGGTACTCAAATTTTTCTTCAGTCACGCCTTGTTTTACTTAAATGATCAAGCGTGTATCTCTTGTATGCAACTAATAATCCAACTGATGGGAAAGAGAATGCCATGAATATTTACGCATAGTCTTGACTTCAAAGAGCCAAATATTTGAAAGTGTATCTCCAAGAAGTAAGAATCCCTGGCAGAGAGACATTGCTACAGAATGTAGCTCTATAAGTAATACTTGGATCTTACATTAAATGAGTGCAGAATTTTAAGTACTTTGAGAACTGTAAGAGTCATCCAGTGAAATCAATGTTTCTGAACAGAGCTGTTTGAGCTCAGATATTAAGATATCATGTTCTAGATATGTAAAAGCAGGACAGTCAAGTGTTGATAAAAGATACTTCATCCTACAGAAATATAGAGGCTCCCAACTAGAATGTATCTAGGATTACACCTTATATCTAAAGAAAAAATGTTACAAAAGTTTCATACAAGAAAAAAACATGCTTGAGTCAGGGTGGAAGCAATATGTTAAAAACAAAGACACGAAATTATATATGCTTAATTTGCTTTTCCCGTTTGCATCAATTATCACTAACCTTTGAAATGTAAAGATAGAAATATTTAAGTGAAACAAAGCATAGGAGATGTGATAAGACACTTGTACCCGATAATAAGTTTCCGAATGCATAAAATAGATAAAAAACTAGTAAAGTTGTGTGTACGATAATTTAGGAACGCAAGTTTAGGCAGAGTTTCCCAAAATGACAGTTCATCCAGAGACCACAAATAAGATGGAAAGTTAGAAAATTCACGGAGTGATATGGTTTGAATTTTTGTCCCCACCCAAATCTCACATCAAGTTGGAGAAGGAGCTTGGTAGGAGGTGACTGGATCATAAGGGCGAATTTCCCCCTTGCTTTTCTCATGGAATTGAGTTCTCACAAGATCTGATGGTCTAAGCGTGTGTGGCACTTCCCCACTGCCACGTGAAGGCGGCCTTTACTTTTGCTTCCCCCTTCACCTTCTGCCATGATTCTAAGTTTCCTGAGCCCTCCCAGTCATGTTTCCTGTTAATCCTGTGGAACTGTGAATCAATTAAACCTCTTCTTCATATATTACTCAGTCTTGGGTAGTTCCTTACAGCAGTGTGGTAATAAAATACAGGAAGAAACTGGAAGAGCTGGCAACATTTAGGTTACAGTGTAGAAAACTAGAGATGGGGAACAAACAAATGGGGGGGTCTGTAAATACGAGATTGCCACATGCAGGAAAAAGTGCTCACCTTTTAACTGTGACAAATCCTTCTCTAGATTTCTAGGAGTCATCATA